>NC_073272.2:145500000-145805000 GCF_029289425.2 Pan paniscus
AGATGAAATTGCATAATTACAAGAAAGGAGGATACTATGAACAATTAGGGAATACAAAAGAAGAACTCTTGGAAATTAGAAAATGATTGTCATGTTTAGAATTCAGTGGAAGGATTGGACACAGAGAAAATGTAAAAAGGTAAATTATGAAAGAAAGTATGAAGCTCAGAGGCTCAAATCAGGAGGTCTAGCATCCAGCTAGTAGAAAAAGGATCTTTTTTAGAAACAGAGAACCGACAAAATAAAGAGGAAGAAGTGAGCTTAAAAATCAAACAAGAATCTCATAGCTGAATGGAGAGATGAGTTTTAAAATTGCAAGGGCCTACGGAGTGCAAATCAGAAAGAATGACAAAAAGACCCATTGTGAATTTCAGAGCCTCCGATAACTTCCTTTGATCTCTGATAGAAAAAAACAAAAACAAGAACAAAAAACAGGCTATATATAAAGAATGAGAACTGTATTTTTTTATATCCACAACACTGGATAGTAGAAATCAGGAGAATAATGCTTTGTGTATACTTTGTGAAAATTATTTCACCATAGGTTTCTATACCCGACCTGTTTTACCTGAAATTACCTGTAGTTTTGCCAGAAACCCTGAAATAACATTGACATGAATTAAGTTCAAAATTTCTTTCTATGCACAAGCTCTGGTAAGCATTCCAGGGCTGCTATGGCATTCAGCTCAGAGACCCAAGCTTAATTCTATCATGAAGATAGTGACATTCATGTTCCAGGCCCCATCTAAAGTATTGACACAGAAGAGTTTAAGTGGATCGCATGAGGTGTCTCTTATGGATAATTGTGGGAAGCTACCACGTTATACTGCTTCTCATATTTTATTGGCCACACATACTTACTTACAAGGGAAGCTGGGCAATGTCTTTATTCTGGACAGACCTGTGACCAGCTAAATATGTTATTACTATTGAAGAAGGGAGAATAGATACTAGGAGACTACTAGTAGTCTCTACCATCCCAATCAAGGTTTTAATTAAGTGTGACGGAAGAATATAGGCATTTTTCATATATGCATGGACTCAGAAAAATTCACTTCACCTGCTGTCTTTCTTAGGAAAATTATTTAGGGTTTTAAGCCATAAAATCAAGAAGGTAAGCAAAGAAAGGGAATGAGTACACAAAAACAATGCCTCTAATTCTTGAGAGGAATGAGTAGTAGTCCCAAGATTTGAGATGTGCAGTAGGCCTTCAGAGCAATCAGTCCAGACAGAATCAGGAAAACGGAGGGCTTTGGGAAGAAGGGCTTCATGGAAAATAAGGATTTCTGAGAATAGAGGGAGATGATGCAAGAATTTGAGTATGTGAATAAGGCAAAAACAAAAATCAAAAAGACAAAAACAACAACAACAACAACAACAACAACAACAACAAAACCAGAATAGAAATAGAAAACTCCAAACTTCAGAATAAAGAAGAGTTGTGTAAGAAGGATGTTCTGAATATAAAACAACCAATTCAGGAGATTAGAGGGATTCAAGAAAAAAAGATAAATAAATTCCAAACAATGGAAAGAATGAGTAAGAAATTGGAAAGCATCAGGGGTGTGGTGAAGAAGGTACTGTATGTAACTTCCTTTCCCAACGAGAAATAAGGAAAGGAAATCTCAAGGTCCCAAAACTATACAAACAAAAAATGTAAAGACATGTTATTCCAATATGAAACTAGCTAACCTATGACATAATTTTGAATGTAAGAAAGGAAAACCTGTGTAAATGTTCTTTGTTTGTTTAAAAATGGACTTTTACTTTTTAATTTGTTAGAATTGATGAACTTACATATTATCATCACCCAAAGTCCATAGTTTATATTAGGGTTCACTTTTCTTATGACTATTCGAGTATCACAATGGATAAGAGGTGGGAATCACAGAGAAGAAAATGGAATCATAGCTCGTGACTTGACTCTGCACCTTATGATATTGACTTATAATAACACAAATGCTTCTAATTTTTTGGTGTCATCCTTGTGTCAAAGCAAGAAAAATGATGTTAACAAAATTGAATATCAATAATATCAATCTGCATAATGGATAAATAAAATATAGTGGTTAGAAGTTGGCAGGTGGTAAGGGGAAGGAAGTGTGGAAGGAGACTTTCAAAGTTGGAAGTCAAGGGAATTTCTATCATTAATGAAAAAAATGGAATTTTACATCCACAAATAATCAAATGATACAAAACATTAAATGTTATGAATTAGATAATATTGGTCCCAAGTATCTGAAATATAAATGATATTATGATAAAAAATACATCAAGTTGTACCTTTTTACAGATCAGATTTTGGGGAGTATGTTGGTGGAGATATGGTTTTCTCTGGCTTTCCATTGGCAAAGTAATTGTGTGAACTTGAGCAGAAGAGTGCTGCTAACTTGAGTCTAAGTTCTGTTTCATTCTAAGATTCAGGCCTATCTTTTGTAATAATGAGCCTAATTCCATTTTTGATGTTTGGTTGCTGGTGAGTTTCAAATCCCAGTATGCCCCATTTCCCTCATAAGAAAGCCTGAGTGCTCCCTCTTTTGGTGCCAGAGAGAAGTTAAAACCACACAAGCTTAAGCCAGTCTCCTTTTCCTGTTTTCCCAAGCCATTTTCAGAACATCTTGGGCATCTACTCTGCTCTGTTTAAACTAGTGTGAGTAATAAACCTTTTCATACCCTCTTGGGGTGTGTGTGTGTGTGTGTGTGTGTGTGTGTGTGTGTGTGTGTGGTTTCCTCAGTCTCAACATTAAAGCCAAATTTTAGAATGATGGGAGACCCATTTTGCTTCTAGAGGTGGCCGCAGCACCTGTACTGTCTGGAGTGTGATTATGGGGGATTCACTAGGAAGTGTTTATAGGAAGTTTGAGAAGCTCTGTGGGAGAAAACTCCTCTTTGGACAAGTAAGATTTGAGGGAAGGTAGTTGGTTCAAAAGCAATAGGCCAGTGGCTCAAGAGAACAATGTCTACCATTCCATCCTCTGACACAGCTCCTATAAATTAATACCTTATTCTTCTGGAAATATGGGGTATCCAGAAACCTAATATGTTAAAAAGAGATCTATAAAAAGTCAATATTTTGCTTTAATGAAGGATATTGGGAGGGGTTCATTCAGCTTGATTATGGTGATAATAGCAGTATTTCTTTATACCCAACAGTGACATCAACAGTGGTAGTCATGATGTTACTGCCTTCAGTACATAACGTCAGGCAGCAGGGCTCTTGGTGCAAACATTAGCACCAGTAACCTTTATGATCCCCCTCTGTGTAGTACCAACAGCACCTAGTGAGAGCATAATGTTTGCTGTGGATTTAGACCTTCTGAATTAGAATCTTGGCTCCACCACTTTTTATTTTGGGTGAGATTACTTCTTATAACTTCAGTTTCCTTATATGGAAATAGGAGAAAATAGTAGTGTCTATTTCAGAGGGTTGTTTTAAACATTAAATAAGCTCTAAATTTATAACCAAATGTAAATCAGTTAGGACAGTGTTTGGCACATAGTACATACTTATTAACTGTTGGTTATTATTAGTGTTATTATTAATGTTTTTATAACTTTTGGGGTTGTCAGACCAGAAGCATTACTTATTAATGCTGGAGAACCAAATAGCAAAAATGGCATGCCTTTTCATAGTCAAAGTATTTGTAAGAGAGTGAGAGTCTTCCTTAGGAACACGTAATTGTTTGGGAGGAAAGAGGAGTGGTCCAGAACTAGAGAAAGAACATTCTGAGACTGTCACTTTTCCCTGTAGGCAGAAGAGATCAGAGAAGTACTGGTCACAGTAAATGCGTTGTTGATGAGGTCACTAGCCTTGGGGGTATTTTCCTTTGGCAACTTGAAAGGTAGAGGAAGTTACCTTTTTGTGTGTTTATCCAAGGGTTGTTTTATTTAGTTGATGTCAAATGGAACCTAATAGACCTAATGGTTTTGAATAACATTGGTTTGGTTCTTTATTAAATTGAAGTGCCGATTTTCAGAGTTTCAACATTTGGTAAGTGTCTCCTTTTTCTTTCTGGGCAGCTTTTTCTTTTCCTTCTCTGACTCTACTGTCCTGCATTTCACTCTTTCTAGGCAGCGTGTCTCCTCAAGTGGAGGTACTCCACTTTATTCTTTTTGTAACTTCAGAATCTAGCCCAGTGCCACACTTTTGACATTTAATTAATTGTTTGTTAGATAAATGAATGAATCCACAGAGTATTAGATTTATTATTTATTTATTTATGTATTTAGTGATGGGGTCTCACTCTGTCACCCAGGTTGAAGTGCAATGGTGTGATCTTGGCTCACTGCAACCTCCACCTCCTGGGTTCAAGTGATTCTCCTGCTCAGCCTCCCAAGTAGCTGGGATTACAGGCACCTGCCACCACACCCAGCTAATTTTTGTGTTTTTTAGTAGAGACGAGGTTTCACCATATTTGCCAGGCTGGTCTCCAACTCCTGAACTCAAGCGATCCACCTGCCTCAGCCTCCCAAAGTGCTGGGATTACAGGCGTGAGCCACCATGCCCGGCCAAATATTGGATTTAGATCGACAGACAATGCCATGGAAAATATGGAAAAAATAGAAACCATTCAATGTGTTCAGTGTTTAGTGATTGCATGCGTAGACACCCATATATTGATTGTTATGTTATTCCCATCAAATTCATCATTTAAAATGAGAACATTAACTTGCTGTAGTGGTTTTATTTCACTAGATCTGTTTATGTGGGCAGGGACCAACAGGCCATTCATTGGCTATGAATGTTCTATTTCTCCCACATGATATGGAAAACACATTTTTGAGAAGGAATGAAAAACATTTCCCTAACTGCATAGACTTCTTGTTTCAACCTGTGGTAGAGATTGACTCACTAGTTTGGACATGGGTGTTTACTCTCATCATTCTCTCAAAAGTGATCAAGAAAATGCAAGGCAACTTTCATCACTCTTCCCTTTCTAGGTGTGTAACTGGTACTGGAGGATGCAGTGCTTTTCCTCAAACTGCTCTCTTTCTTGTTGAGTTCAGAGGAGGTCCACTGTGGGCTCACTCTACTGATGCACCAGAAAATGCCAGAAGGGCATCTAGGGCAGAGTTTCTCTCTGGTCTCACTCCGGAGACTGGTACTTATCTAAGTTTCCTACCAAGGCTCAAAGGGGAATGGGAGAGAGAATACCCAGGCAGCTCCAACTTAGGTGATGGGTGGAAGCAAACAAGAAGAGGGAAACGTTGCAAAAACAATAGCAAAGACTTGGAACCAACCCAAATGTCCAACAACGATAGACTGGATTAAGAAAATGTGGTACATATACACCATGGAATACTATGCAGCCATAAAAAATGATGAGTTCATGTCCTTTGTAGGGACATGGATGAAACTGGAAACCATCATTCTTAGCAAACTATCACAAGGACAAAAAACCAAACACCGCATGTTCTCACTCATAGGTGGGAATTGAACAATGAGAACACATGGACACAGGAAGGGGAACATCACACACTGGGGCCTGTTGTAGGGTTGGGGGAGGGGGGGAGGGATAGCATTAGGAGATATACCTAATGCTGAATGACGAGTTAGTGGGTGCAGCACACCAACATGGCACATGTATACATATGTAAGAAACCTGCACGTTGTGCACATGTACCCTAAAACTTAAAGTATAATAATAATAAAATTAAAAAATAAATAAAGAAAAAAAGAAAAAAAAGAAAACCAAAAAAAAAAAAAAAAAGGAAGAGGGAAACGTGAATGCGTTGCAGTTGAGCAGCGCTGATCTAGAGAATCCCCATCTTTGAGATCCCAGTTAATTGAATATTAATGACAGTTTAAAGACCTCCTGCTTCTGTTTAAGTAAGCATTGTAAGTTATCTGCTTCTCAAATTACTTTAGAAACAAACTCAAGGAGAAAGCATCATCATAGCTTGGGTCTAGCATAGTGCATTAGCTTTGCTATTGCCCTGCTGATTTAATTGGCCCAGTAAGCATGCTTGAGGTGTTTGGGGTTGTAATTAAAGTTGTGGCGCCTGGAAAATGCTCCTTCTGTTATTATATTTTTTTCTAAAATAAACTATCCTAGCTCACCAAACTTGTGGGGCTAATTAGAGCCTAATTAAAGTTACTTGTTTCTATTTTAAAATCTGCCCACTGAGAGAGCCGCAAGGCAGGAGGGAACATATTTTTAAAGTGACAGTTCTAAAAATGCTTCTTACCTTAGTCCCTGAGCTGCACTGTTCTAATTCATGCATTGATTTATTTCCAATGAGAATAACAACCTGCCTCTGTCTTCATTGAAACTTTGCTCCCCAGGCCCCATCTCATTTAGCTGTGTGAAAGGATTTGCTTCATGAACAAAATACCTTTCTTTGTCATGCATCTTTCTGTTGGAGAAACTGACCACTGCATACAGAGGGGAAGTAATCCAGAAAAGGGCTCATGAAAATATCTGATGCACGGAGACCAGGAATCAGTACAGTGCTGTATCTGAAGAGGAAAAGAGCATTGCATTTGTTGAGGACTTATCATGTGGTAGATGTGTTTCTGAACAGTTATAGATAAGGAACTAGGAAGCAAGAAAGGGTGAAATTAGCTGCCCAAGGCCCTACAGCTAATAGTGGTGGATCCCGAATCCAAAGCAAGGTCTGATTCAAACTCTTACCAGGTTTCCATGATCCCTCCTGAGAAGTTGCATTTTCCCCAGCCAGGCATTGCCTGTTACCAAGGCAGTAACCCACTCTCTGCCTCCAGGGTTCTTCTTTTGTAAAATGGAAATAGCAGTGCTCATTTCCTTGACTTAGGAGGTTAAACTTTACAATGGTGCAAAAGCGATATTCATTCAGTAAAAAGTATACTTGAAATTCAGAATTTTGATCTTTTCCTGGGCCAGTGATACGCAACGTGATACTCTCTCAAGGTGCTGGGCAAAGGCAGCCAGCCACTGCTCCCAGTCAGCCAAGCAGTCACAAAGGTTAACAAGCCACCCTCTCCATTGTACTGGTTGCCAGCATTTTTTTGATACTGTGTTTTGTAGTTTTGCATTTCTTCATGTCTACAAAATGCCCATTGTCAACTTACTGTATTTTCAACTTATGCTGGGTTTATTGGGACATGACCTTATCAAAAGCAAAGGAGCATCTGTACCTAGGTTTCCACTTGTCTGAGTTGTGATGAATATCAAGAGAGTGAATTCAAAAGTTCTTTATAAAATGTAACACTCACAGATTAGTCTTAGCAGAGCTGTGAATATTTTAAGACCTCTTAATTATTAACCTCTTTAGGGGTATTACTTTAATAATCTTTATGCCAGAGGCAACTAAAATACATGTCTTAGCCTATTTCCTTTGGTACAGGTACTTCTGCTAAAAGACGGATCTTCCTTCTAGATAACCGACCCTCTTTACATGAGAACACTCTGTTATATGTTACTAAAAGATGTTTAACACAGCAGTGGGCCAGCATGATTTGCAGCCTTTCTCTTCCATAATTGTTCCCTGGCTCCAGTTTTTCCTGTGACCACTAACAACTCAGGCCAAGGTGTTCTCTTGGTGGCTGGTGTGACTCCCCAGGCAACTTCATATGGTACACCACAGTCTCTCCCACTCCCTCCAAAAGGAAAGGAAAAGGAGACAGAAGTCAGACAGGGCCTAGACTAGACTGAGGTAAGTAGAGTCCAGGGCATAGCATTTAAGGAAGCAACCATTCTCAGGATCATGCACATGCAGGATTGACACACAAAAGTGAGTGCCTCCTTAAATTTTGTGCCCGGGTGCATCCCTTGCTTTGCTCTAGGCCAGGGCCTGATCACCAGTGTCACAAACATCTTAGAATGTTTGTAAACATTTACTGAGGATCTGTTTCTCATTACAGTCTCTGGTTGTGGCTTTAATTAAGTTTGGATATTTGTTCCTTGTCGAGACTGTGCCAGTTTTTCATAGTGTATGCCATGCTAGTACAGGATATAGACTATAAGCAAAATAAAATTAGTTACAGTGTATTGATTGCCTACTGAAAACCAGGTCTGTAATTAGCAACTCTGCATACATCATTTCTACTAATCACAACTTTTTCCTACATAATGAAACTGATGCTCAGAGAGGTTCAATTCTGTTTGGCAAACTCTGTATTTGTTGCAGAACTAGAAAAGATAGTTTGATTGGCTATAGTAGGAGAGAGGGTGGCTAAATTCCCTTCATCTTCTCTGGCTTATTGTCTGTGGACGTTTGAATCATCATTTGGGAATGCTTTACATAAAGAGGAAGATGAAGGACACGGAAGGCTCTCAGATCGCCTGATGAGGAATGATAATAAAGTTCTTGGGTGATTTTATACATAACCAGAAGTACGTTAAGCAGCTGTATTAGGAGCATGATATAAAATGTATTGGTGTAACTACTCAACCTTTCTTTTCTAACTAGACTAAACAGTCACTACTTAAAGGCATTTTACCTGAGTTACAACATTGTATAGATAGTACCAGGGATCAGATTCTATAATCAATCCATTACTACCTATTATATTATTGCCATGACTATAATCCTAAAAAACTGTGAAAAGGTTTTGATGGACAAGGGGGATGTTGAAATATATATAATGTTTAGGTGCTGCCAAGAAAACATGGAAGACGTATAAGGTGAGGGCTCTGAAGACATATTATTTAAGCTTTGCCTTGGCTGAGGTTAAGCTTTGGGGTTTATCAACAATTAGCTCTTGTATTTTTCTTTCTTTCATTCATTCTGTGTTTCTACAGCAAAAGAAATTGAATAGTCATGCAATGGTCATGGATGGAGCTTTTAGAGTTTCTTAACAGACTGTGGCATGCGGAGTTACAGTGCTAACAACCTGACTCCACACAGCATTCCAGATAGTATTTCTCAGAAGTAAATGCATATAAGGATATTTGTCCTGACATCATGGGGCAAAAAATAGAAATTGCATATATTTAAATTGTTTCATTCAGAAAATAATTATGGTAAAATTATGAAAAAAGATTTAAAACTAGATAAAACCTTTACCTTTAGTATGTTCTAGGCTTTGGTCATAGGTATTCTATTGTTTTTCTTTTTGGTTGTTTTCTGTTTTTTGTGTTTTTCTTTTGAGACGGAGTCTCACTGTGTCTCCAGGCTGGAGTGCAGTGGCGCGATCTCGCCTCACTGCAACCTCCAACTCCCGGGTTCCAGCGATTCTCCTGATCAGCCTCCTGAGTAGCTGGGATTACAGGCACCTGCCACCATGCCCGGCTAATTTTTGTATGTTTAGTAGAGTTGGGGTTTCACCATGTCGGCCAGGATGGTCTTGGTCTCCTGACCAGCCTCCCAAAGTGCTGGGATTACAGGCGTCAGCCACCGCACCTGGCCCTATCGTTTTTTTTTGTTTTGTTTTGTTTTTAAGGCACATAATATATTTCAGTGAAACAGATAAAGGGCAATGTTGGGCGTAGAACAAGATCAACAGTGACTGAGAAGCTTTGGGTTGAGTGGCAGTGGGCAGAGGAACTGATCTTTCTGATTTTTGCAGCACTGACTTCAGCAGTGATGCAAAGCCAATACTTTTCAGAGGAGAGCAGAAGTTTGCAGGCAACTCCAGTGGACGCTTCCCAGCATGAAACGAGCAAGAGTCATTCATATATATCTCTTACTGGGAAAGTAGGAAGCTCTGGAGTGGGAAATCTTTGTGTTAGATTACATCCAGTTTCTCAAGTCTGGTTGTCACAGCAACTGTGAGCATCTCTGGCAGGTAAAACTTCTTGTCTTCTCACCTTCTGTGCCAGTCACTGCACAGATTGAATTTAATTACCTATTGGAATAGCCTTCCAGAGTCTGACTGCAAGCCTTGCTCATAAGGCAGCATTAGAGAAAATCTGGATTCACTAAAAATCTCTGAAAACCATTTTGTTTTTGTTGTACAAAACGTTGTTCCCTTGCCTTTGTGTAATTGTAAGAAAACTGCTTTCTCTATTTATGTCAAATTGCCTAATTAATACTAATAAAATTGTGGCGTCTACATAGACTTTACAAAAATGTTGGGGTCACAAAACATAAAATATATCATTATATTTCCCCCCATTTTATAGACATGTACATACAGGATTTACCAGTTTGTACATTATATTAGGGTGAGCTAGTTACAGTATTAGCCTAAGATCAAAGAGGGGGAGATTCCCTTTGTTATATTATTCTCATAATCTCCAGTACCAGTAGAAAAGGAGCTATATGAGGTTGAGCTATATATAGTCCATAACATGCATACATACACACACTTATATGCATTCTCTAGGAGAAGTGGCAAAGTAAGTATAAATTAGAACAAAAACTACCATGACATTGAGATATTGGCTCCTTCCTGCTTCTTCCTGAATCTTGATATGAGCAGACTCAGGCATAGATAAATTAAATGTTGGTACCACTCAGGGTGGATATTTTTGCCATTTGTTAATATATGCTAAGTGCATTCTCGGAAATGTGTGATGGGAAAAACATACATGTTAAGATTTAGATCACCAGAGGGAAGAGTTGCCCATGCCGTAGCATGTATGGACAACCTAATCAGCAGAACAAAATTTTGCACATGTGTCAATTATAATGAGGACAAAAAGGCCTGTTTAAAAAAACACTTTATTAAGATATGATTGACATGTAAACAGCTGTACATATTTAATTTATACAACCCCATAATTTTGGGGACAAGTACACACTCATGAAATCGTCACCACGATAAAGGCCATAGGTATATCCATCACCTCCCAAAGATTCCTCCCACCTCCTGTATTATAATTACTTTTTGTGGTAAGAACACTTAACGTCAGATATACTCACTTAGAAAATTCTAAGTATATAATAGAGTACTGGTAGCTATATACACTATGCTTTATAGTAGATCTACAGAACTTATTCATCTCGTACAACTGAAACATTGTACCCTTTGACCATCATCTCCTGATTTCCCCTCCCCTAGTCTCTGACGACCACTCTTCTATTCTGTGTTTCTATGAGTTGGATTAGTCTAGATTCCAAATATAAGTGAGATCATGCAGTATTTGTGTTTCTGTGCCTAGCTTATTTCACTTAACGTTCTTTCTCAAGGTCCATCATATTGTGGCAAATGTCAGGATTACCTCTTCATTTTTGAGGCTGAAAAATATTCCATTTATATATAGAACATATTTTAAAAATCTATTCATCTGTCAAGAGATATTTAGGTTGTTTTCACATCTTGGCTATTGTGAATAATGCCATGATGAAGAGGGGAATGCAGATACCTCTTTGAGATCCTGATTTCAATTCCTTTGAATAAATATCTAGATGTGGGATTGCTGGGTCATAATTAGTTCTATTTTAAAGTTTTTGAGGCTTCGTCATACTGTTTTCCACAATGGCTGTACCAATTTGCATTGCCAAGACCAGTGTACCAGGATCACATTTCTCTGAATTATTGCCAACATTTATATTTTGTTGTTCTAATAATAGTTATCCTAACAGGTGTGAGGTGATATCTCCTTGTGGTTTTAATTTGCATTTGCTTGATGATTAGTGATACTGAGCATCGTTTTATATACCTGTTGGCCAGTTGAATGTCTTCTTTGGAGAAACGTTTATTCAGATCTTTGCACATTTGCTAATTTTTAAATTGTGTTATTATTATTATTTTTTTGCCCTTCAGTTGTAGGAGTTCCTTATATATTTTGGAAATTAACCCCTTATCAGATATATGGTGTTTTAGCTCAAGTTTCTGTAACAAAATACCATAAACTGGGTAGCTTATAAACAATAAAAATTTATTTTTTAAATATCTGGGGGCTGGAAGTCAAAGGCCAGGATGAAAACATGCTTGAGTTCTTATGACAGCCCTCTTCTGGGTTGTAGACTGTCTATTTCTCCTTGTATCCTCACATGGCAAAGAACATAGAGAGGAAGCAAGCTTTCCTGTGACTCTTAAGGGCACTAATCCTGTTCATGAGGGCTTCGCCCACATAATCTCATCTAATTGTAATTACTTTTCAAAGCCTCCATCTGCTAATACCATCACTTTGTGGGGTAGGGCTTTAATATATAAATTTAGGAGGGATACAAACATTCAGTTTATATCATATGCATTGCAAATAATTCTCCCATTCCACAGGTTGTCTTTTCATTTTGTGGATTGTTTATTTTGCTGTGCCTAAGCTTTATAGTTTATTGTCATTCCACTTTTATATTTGCTTTTGTTGCTTGTACTTTTGGTGTCACTTCCAAAAAATCATTGCCAAGACCAAAGTCAAGGAACTTTTCTACTATGTTTTCTTCTAAAAGATTTATGGTTTCAGGTCTTACATTTTTAAGTCTTTAAATTCACTTTGAGTTAATTTCTGTGTGTGTGTGTATGTGTGTTGTAAGATATGGGATCAAATTCATTATTTTGCCTGTGGATATCCAGTTTTCCCAACATCATCTATTGAAGAGAGTATCATTTCCCCATTGTGTATTCTTGGCCACCTTGTCAAAGATTAGTTAACTGTATATAGGTGGTTTATTTCTGAGCTCTCAAATCTGTTCCTTTGGTGTATGTGTCTGTTTTTATTCATGTACCATCAATGTTGTTTTGATTACTATAACTATGTAATATAATTTGAAAGCAGGAAGTATGATGCCTCCACCTTTGTCCTTTTTGTTGAAAATTGCTTTTGCTATTCTTGGTCCCTTGTGGTTTTATAAGATTTTACGATTTTTTTTTCCTATGTCTGTGAAAAATGCCACTGGAATTTTGAAAGGGATTTAATTGAATCTGTAGATTGTTTTTGGTAGTATAGACATTTAACAGTACTAATTATTTTAATCCATGAACACAGGATATCTTTCCATTCATATGTGTCATCTTTAATTTCTTTTGTCAATATTTTATGTTTTAAGCATATAGATCCCTTGTTACTTTTATTCCTAAGTATTCTTTTTGATGCTATTGTAAATGGAATTATTTACTGGATTTCCTTTTTGGATAATTCATTGATTGTGTATGGAACACAATTAATTGTTGTTTGTTGATTTTGTATCCTTCAATCTTACTGAATTCATTTGCTAGTTTTAATAGTGTTTTGGTGGAGTTTTTGGAGGTTTTCATTTATAAGATCCTCTCATCTGTAAATGAAGACAATTTTACTTCTTCCTTCTCAATTTGGATACCTTTTATTTCTTTTGCTTGCATCATTGTTCTGGCTATCACTTCCAGTACAGTGTTAAATAAAATGGTGACCATGAGCACCTGGGTCTTGTTCCTGATCTTAGAGGAAAAGCTTTTAGCTTTTCACCATTGAGTATGACTTTAGCTGTGGGCTTGTTATATACAGACTTTATCATGTTGAAGTACGTCCCTTCTATAAAAAATTTGTTGAGAGTTGTTTTTTTAAAAATATTTTAAATTTGGCAAAATGCTTTTTCTGTATTTATTGAGATGATCATTTATTTTTATCTTTTTTCCATAAATGCGGTATATCACATTTATAGATTTGCATATGTTGAGCCATCTTTGCATCCCTGGGATAAATCCCACTTGATCATGATGTGTAATCCTTCTAAGATGCCATTAATTTGGTATACTAGTATTTTACTTAAGATTTTGTTATTGATGCATAATAGGTATACATAGTTTTGGGGTTCATATAATAATTTAATACATTCATATATTTGTAAATATTAAATAAATGTACTTGGGATACCCATCACCTTAAATATTTGTCTTTTTATGCTAGAACCATTTCAATTCTTCTCTTGTAGCTATTTTGAAATATACAATAGATTATTGTAAACTATAGTCACCCTACTGAACTATCTAACACTAGGCCTTATTTTGCATCTATGTTTATCTGTGTTATTGGCCTCTAATTTTATTTTCTTATAGTGTCTTTGTCTGGCTTTGGTAATAGGGTAATTCTGGCCTATTACCAAATACTATATTACAATGGTACCCGCTTGTATGCAGAAGTCTTAGAGTTGTGTGCCTTCCGTCAGCCCTGCTAAGCCAGGTTGGGTGCCGAGAGCCTTTCTTTTATTTTCTCTAGAGCAATGCCCTGAAGTGTTCAAGGTTGTACACCTTCTCCCAGTCCAGCAGAGTTGAGCCACCTGCTGATATCTGTTTGCTGTGTATGGGGACTTCATGCACCACCTGATGAGGTTTGCATATGCTATCTGTGAGGGAATGTGTGTGTGATCTGTGGTGGAATTCGGGGCATTGCCTATGGGGGTGCTGGAGTGCTAGAGACATGTATCAGTTATTGGAGTAAATGTGCAGGTGTGGCACCCCACATGGCTCATGGGTGAGGCTCCTGGTGGAGCGTGCAAGCTGGTCAGTAGGATCTTTAGCTAGTTGTTGAGATCCGTGTGCAGGCTTCTGTCATGCCCTGCCCCTTTTCTCTGTTCCTAGCTGCCCCAGATAATACAATCATGTCAATACCCTCAGTGTTTTGGGTAGTGTGGGACAGTTTGGTGTCTCCTGGGCCGCATCTGCAGCCAGGGGAGCTGGGCGCTCACTAACTATGCTCTCTTTTTCCTTCACGGGAGACATTGTGGACTGAGGGGTACCTCTCTTGTCACTGAGCTGGGCCACCTTGGGGTAGGGGTTATGCAGGTACAGTGAAACTCTTTTTCTTATACTCCTCAATGCATCTATTCTCAGATTTTTCATTCCAATGGTATGCTGGGACCTCTCAGCTGAACCTTGGGCTTCCATAAAAGTATTGCTGTCTGTAGGTGGTTCTTAGAATTGGTGTTCTGGTAGAGGTTTGGGGGCTGGAAACTTCCATTCTGCCATCTTGCTAATGTCCAAGAAGGCCTATTATAAATAATTAACTGTTGTTAAACTCGTCTAGAGATTATGGACTGGAAAAGGATAGAAATCCTCCAGAGGATTAGTTAGGATTTTTATAACCACTCAAAGGATCTAGCTTTTTGCTTTTCTGGACGTCACTAGCAATGCATTTAACACACATTTACTGAGTACGCACTGTGTGTCACACACTGTAAGACACCAGAGTTATAGTAATTAGAGATAGTCGTACCCTTTGCTGAGTTTATGGCCTAATAGTGGACATAGACATCATTCAAATATTTTCACAGTTAAAATTTACAACAATGAAACGGTACCACTGAGAAAATACAATAGGAAGCACAAAAAATGATAGCAGGCAGATAGTATCTTGTTTGGGAGCTTATAAAGGCCTTTCTGAGACCATGACATTTAGATTGCGATTTGATACATGATTAGGTGAGGGATAGGCTAAGGGTGGTGTGGAAGAGAATTTCTCACAGAGAGTATAGCCCAGATCAGGAGCTTGAAACATTCCTGGAAGTGAGAGAATCCAGTGTAGCTGAGGTAGCTAAGGGAAGAATGGTAGAATGTGAATACAGAGTGGCAGCCAGAGGCCATACAATACAGGGTCTTACAGACTTTGAGATTTTTTTCTAGGAGCAACTAGGAGCAATGGGAAATCTTCAAAAGGTTTGGAGCAGGGGAGTGACATCAGATTTACATATGAGAAGACTTACTCTGGCCACTATATGGAGAATGGAGGGAGGACAAGAGTGCAAACAAAAGGATGGTGGTAGAGTAGATGAACAGACTTGGTATGTGCTTCAAAGGATAATCTACAGTACCTCGTGAGTAATTGAAGGTGCAGAAAGAGACACAAAGAAGTCAGGGATGATTCTAAGGCTTCTTGCTTTAGCAATTGTGTGAATAGAGGTGCTATTGACTGAAATAGGAGTGGCCTTGAGGAAGAAGTTGTTAGTTCTATTTTGGACATTAATTTTAAGATACTCAAGAAGCATCCAGATGGAGATATCAAAAACCCAGTGGGAGTATGGTATTCAAGGGCAAAGTTTGGGCTTAAAGTTATGAAAATAGAAGAATCACTTAAAAAGAGAGTTTAGTTAGGAAAAGTACCGAGGGACAAGCAACAGAACATTGAACCAATAATGGAAAAAGAAAGAAGAAAAAAAAAACAGTGGTCATTAAGGGAGGGGGATAATCGTGTGAGTGTCAAATCATAAAAGCTGAGTAAGAAGGATGTTTCACACGAAGGGAATGGGTTAACTTTATCGAATAGTGCTAAGTCAAGTAAAATGATAAGCACACAACATGAAAGTTACTGATATCCTTAGTGAAAGCAGATTTTATGGAGTGACGGGACAGAAAAGAGTGGAGTATGTTGAGGAAAAAATGTGAGGTGAGAATATAAACATAGCATGAGTAGAAATTTGGGAAACTGTGCTATGAAGAGAAGCAAATAATTTGGTTAGAAGCCAGAGGGAGATACTGTATCAAGGAAAGATGTTTAAGATGAAAGGGATAATTAAAGCATGTTTGTATGTTAATGAGAATCATTCTCAAAAGGTGACATTGATGATATAGATGAGGGAAGGTATATTTGTTAAGCAGTTCTTGCCTCAATTTATTTTTCCTCTTGCATTTTACTATAACAAGCCAGAAAACACTAGCCTGCATCTTTAACATTTCGCTTGGAAATGTCTTTAGCTAAATATTCAAGTTCATCATTTTACAACTTCTATTTTCCACAAAACTGTAGTACATAATTCTGCGAAGCTTTCCACCACTATATAAAAAGATTTCCACTTTCTCCAGTTAGTGATAATGTCTTCCTCAGTTTCTTCTGAGCCCTCCCTAAAGTCCATGTTTCTACTAATAGTCTGTTCAAGGTGACTTAGGATTTCTCAATTAAGTTTTTTGTTTAACATTCTTCATGACTTTTCAGCTGTCTAATTCCAAAGCTGCTCCCACAATATAGGTGTTGGTTACAACAGCACCTCACTTTCAGATATCAAAATCTGTATTCATTTTCTATTAATAATAAATGATCACAAACTGAGCAGCTTAAAAAAGCACAATTTGTCATTTTATAGTTCCTATGGGTCAGGAATCCAGACATGGGTTTGATGGATTCTCTGCTTCCGGTTTCAACAACCTAAAATCCAGGTGTTGGCCTGGGGCTGCAATCTTGTCTGCATCATAACTCCCTTAGGTTGCTAGCAGAATTCAGGTCTTAGTAATTGTAGAACCGAGGTTCTCATTTTCATACTGGGCATCAGCAAAGGGTAATTCTCAGCTTCTAGAGACTGCTCTCAGATACTAGTCATACGGATCTTGCACAACATAGAAGCTTACGTCTTCAAGGTCAAGTGGAGAATATCTCTCCAGTCTGCTAAAATAGAGTTTATATCTTGTAATATAATCACAAGGAGTGACTATCCCGTCACTCTTTACCATATTCACAAGTCTTACCCCCATACTCAAGGGGTGGAAATTATACAGAGCATGTAAACCAAGTGGGCAGGAATCTTGGGGACCATTTAAAATTCTGTCTACCACAGAAAGAAAAAGTTCTTGTAAAGGAGAAACATGATGTGCAGAAGGATTAGCTTTTGACAAAAGTACAGATGTTTATTCTTTTGCAATAGAAGCAAAGGAAGGATATGTGGTTATGTAGACAATGAAGATATTAGGTTAGGGAATGATGTCGTGAAGATACAGGAGTTCTCATGTGTGGCTTATATTTCCTCTATAAAGTAACAGAACTAGTCACCACTGGGAGAACAGGCCTTTTCTGACTTGTTAGAGTAGAGAGCTTCAGGAATGGCCACTTGGGAACGGGAACCTTATGATACTTGCTTCGTTGTGCATTTCTTTCGTTTACATTGGATACTAAAAATTGGATCTTGGTTCTCCTGATATTCCAGTTTTCTACCCATTAAAGCATTACCCCAAATGAGACTGTGATGTCAAATTCTGCTTTCATTTTGGGTTCTGCTTTCACCTAAATTCTCCTGCCTGCTCTGGATTTTTTGTAGTCTAACCCTGATCCACCAACGTAGACTTGGTACATTGCCTATTACTTCTGCTCTGGCCGCTGGATTCAAAGTACCTGAACTATCTGGCTTACTTCACCTAGCATCCAGCATCTTATGCCATTTTCTTCACTGTTTCATTTGCCAAGTATTTTTTAGATCTCCTCCTCAGCCCTCTGATTTATCATGTTTTTCTTTTTTTTTTTTCAGCTTATGCCCTCTGCCTTGATATCTGGCTCCCAATTTTATTTGTATGGATTCTACAAGGAAATTTCCAGGTAGCATGTCTCTAAGGTCTCTCAGACCTTTCAAACACATCTGCCCTGGTATGTGACCGTATTTTAGTCACTTTTATTTTTCATCTTAATCCAGAGCCTACAGTTCAGTTATGTTAGATTTCTTCAATGTTAATCCTATGTGCTTAATCCAGGTCTTTAAACAGTATCTATTTATTCACTTATACATTCATCAATTCAACAAATATTTAGTGAGTACTTTTTATGTCCTAGGTGTGAGATACAGCAGTAAAAACATCTCTGTCCCCATAGAACTGAAACTCAAATAGGGAGAAATATAATAAGTAAATGATCAAGTAAATAATGTAACATCATGTAGTGATAAGTGCTTTGGAAAAATAATATAATGGAAAAGGGGATGGGGAGTGTTAGATCTGTGTTGTTATTTCATATAGAAAGGTTTCCGTAATGACGGAAAGCCTCACTGATAAGGTGTCAATTTACCAGAGACCGGAAGCATGTAAGAAATTGGACCATGTAGATATGTGGAGGACCATTCGAAGCGAAGAAAGATTAAGTGTGGAGACTATGAGCATGACTATGTTTGGCATGATTGAGGAACAGGAGACAAGGGCCTGGTGTAAAGTGAGCAGGAAAAAGTATTAAGAACTGAGGTTGTAGAACAGATCATATAGGGCCATATAGGTCAATGTATGAATCTTGTATTTCACTCGGAGGGAGAGCAAACTATAAGAGGGCAAACGTTGAAACAGGGAGACCAGTTAAAAAGCATATTTAATTATCTGAGTGAGAGTGATGTTGACTCCAACCACAGTAGTTGCAGTGGAAATACTGCCTGTAACTCTTATTAATGTCCACCTCAAACTGTCCTAAGCTGTTCTCTCTGAGACCCTCCCTATATTATTTACATATATTAGATATATACATATGCACTTTTGTGTGTGTGTGTGTTCTTATGCGGAGAAAGAATGAGTCAGAATATAAAGGCTTCTACCCATTGACTCCAAAGTTGGCACTCAGCATGTAACAAAAATATTCGTGTCTGCACCCTGCAGCCAGGCAATAGATAAAAGCTTTGAGGCAGTTATCACATGACAGTTGGACATGACACATGAGAGAACAGAGCAATGTCTTTCCGCAGAGCAATTTGGCATGCAGGCCTAGAGGATGAGTAGATATGATTTCAGCCATTGTTGGGCTCTGGGGCAATTTCAAGAATCTAAATATATGCTTTTTGTTTGTGAATTTGGTAGACACGAATTGGGTTATTGTTTCTCTTAAGGAACAAGTTGACCTGAGTAAAATTGTAATTTGGGCAAAAAGCCTGAATTTTACGGATAAGCTCTGTAGGCAGTTTATCTAGGTTACTTTGATTCAACATTTTTATGTTGCCAAAAAAGCTGTGGGAAATCTTTTTTTTTTTCTTCAAAAGTGTGAAACCCATTACGAAAATCCCTCTTTGATGTTTAAATTACTATATGTCAAAGGTGGAGATCAAACTGTAGCTCTTTCATTTTTTAGTGGGAAAGTGAAAAATGGAGAAATGGTGAGACCTTTCTATTGATCGGGCAGTCCATTTAAATATACTCCACCAAGCTCTGACTTGCCCTCAAGAAAGGCTGAGAAGAATTGATCATTCCACAACAGCTATTCAATACATTTCATCTGTTCTTCTTTGAGTCAATCTATGTAGCTGGGAAGAAAAACAATAAAAAACAAATATATTTACAAAAAACAACTCTGGGCAAGTGTGACACAACCCTTATATTTTAGAAAATTAAAAAATAAGATTTTAAAAACAAAAAATATGAGAGCTCAGGATCATCATGATTTTACTAATTGTTTTATTAACTTTTAATTAATTTATTTATTTTTACTTATTTTTAATTTGTATTTTAAGTTCTGGGATACATGTGCATGTTTGTCACGTAGGTAAATTCATGTCATGGGAGTCTGTGGTACAGATGATTTTGTCACCCGGGTATTAAGGCTAGTACACATTAATTATTTTTCCTGATTCTCTTCCTCCTCCCACCCCCCACTCTGGTATACCCCAGGTTCTGTTGTTCTCCTCTATGTGTCCGTATGTGTTCAACATTTAGCTCCCACTTATAGGTGAGAACATGTAATATTTGGTTTCCTGTTCTTGCATTAGTTTGTTAAGGTTAATGGCCTCTGGCTCCATCCAAGTCCTTGCAAAAAAACAAGATCTCATTCTTTTTTATGGCTATGTTGTATCTATGGAGTATATGTACCTCATTTTCTTTATGCAGTCTACCATTGATAGGCATTTCGGTTGATTCCATGTCTTTGCTATTGCGAATGGTGCTGTAATGAACATACACATGCATGTGTCCTTATAACAGAAAGATTTATATTCCTTTGGGTGTATACCCAGTAATGGGATTGCTGAAATGAATGGTATCTCTGGTTCAAGGTCTTTGAGGAATCACCACACCGTGTTTCACAATGGTTGAACTAATTTACACTCACACCAACAGTGTATAACTGTTGCCTTTTCTCTTCACCCTTGCCAGCATCTGTTATTTTGTGACTTTTTAATTATAGCCATTCTAACTGGTGTGAGATGGTATTCCATTGTGGTTTTGATTTGCATGTAGGGACATGATCAGTGATATTGAGCTTTTTCCATATGCTTTGTTGGCCACATGTATGTCTTCTTTTGAAAAGTGTTCATGTGTCTTGCCCACTTTTTAATGGGGTTATTTTTTCTTGTAAATTTAAGTTCCTATAGATGCTAAATATTAGACCTTTGTTAGATGCATAGTTTGCAAAAATTTTCTCCCATTCTTTAGGTTCTCTGTTCAACTGTGTTGATAGAGTCCTTTGTTTTGCAGAATATCTTTAGCTTTATTAGATCCCATTTATCATTTTTGCTTTTGTTGTGATTGCTTTTGGTGTCTTCATCATGAAATCTTTGCTTGTTCCTATGTTCAGAATGGTATTGCCTAGGTGGCCTTTCAGGGTTTTTTATAGTTTTGAGTTTTACATTAAAGTCTTTAATTCATCTTGAGTTGATTTCTGTATGTGGTGTAAAGAAAGGGTCCAGTTTGAATCTTCAGCATATGGCAGGCTCATTATCCCAGCACCATTTATTGAATGCTAATACCTTTCCTCGTTGCTCGTTTTGTCAACTTTGTTGAAGACCAAATGGTTCTAAGTGTGTGGTCTTATTTCTGAGATCTCTATTCTGTTTCATTAGTCTGTTTTTGTACCAGTACCTTCTTTTTTTTCTTTCTTTTTTTTTTTTTTTTTTTTTTTTGCTTAGGATTGGCTTGGCTATTTGGGGCTCTTTTTTTGGTACATATAAATTTTAAAATAGTTTCTTCTAGTTCTGTGAAGAATGTCATTGGAAATTTGATAGGAATAGCATTGAGTCTATAAATTGCTTTGGGCAGTATGGCCATTTTAATAATATCCAAATCAATCCTAAGCCAAAAGAACAAAGCTGGAAGCATCATGCTACCTGACCTCAAGCTATACTACAAGGCTACAGTAACCAAAACAGCATAGTACTGCTACCAAAACAGAGATATAGACCAATGGAACAGAACAGAGCCCTCAGAAATAATACCACACATCTACAACCATCTGAACTTTGACAAACCTGACAAAAACAAGAAACGGGGAAAGGATTCCCTATTTAATAAATGGTGCTGGGAAAACTGGCTAGCCATATGTAGAAAGCTGAAACTGGATCCCTTCCTTACACCTTACACAAAATTTAATTCAAGATGGATTAAAGACTTAAATGTTAGACCTAAAACCATCAAAACCCTAGAAGAAAACCTAGGCAATACCATTCAGGACATAGGCATGGGCAAGGACTTCATGTCTAAAACACCAAAAGCAATGGCAACAAAAGC
Source organism: Pan paniscus (assembly GCF_029289425.2). Classification (NCBI taxonomy): domain Eukaryota; kingdom Metazoa; phylum Chordata; class Mammalia; order Primates; family Hominidae; genus Pan; species Pan paniscus. The sequence goes on from NC_073272.2 coordinate 145,521,947, forward strand.
CAAAATTGACAAATGGGATCTAATTAAACTAAAGAGCTTCTGCACAGCAAAAGAAACTACCATCAGAGTGAACAGATAACCTACAGAATGGGAGAAAATTTTTGCAATCTACCCATCTGACAAAGGGCTAATATCCAGAATCTGCAAAGAACTCAAACAAATTTGCAAGAAAAAAACAACCCCATCAAAAAGTGGGCAAAGAATATGAACAGACACTTCTCAAAAGAAGACATTTATGCAGCCAACAGACACATGAAAAAATGCTCATCATTGCTGGCAATCAGAGAAATGCAAATCAAAAACACAATGAGATACCATCTCACACCAGTTAGAATGGTGATCATTAAAAAGTCAGGAAACAACAGGTGCTGGAGAGGATGTGGAGAAATAGGAACACTTTTACACTGTTGGTGGGACTGTAAACTAGTTCAACCATTGTGGAAGACAGTGTGGCGATTCCTCAAGGATCTAGAACTGGAAATACCATTTGACCCAGCCATCCCATTATTGGGTATATACCCAAAGGATTACAAATCATGCTGCTATAAAGGCACATGCACATGTATGTTTACTGCGGCATTATTCACAATAGCAAAGACTTGGAACCAACCCAAATGTCCATCAATGATAGACTGGATTAAGAAAATGTGGCACATATACACCATGGAATACTATGCAGCCATAAAAAAGGATGAGTTCATGTCCTTTGCAGGGACATGGATGAAGCTGGAAACCATCATTCTCAGCAAACTATTGCAAGAACAAAAAACCAAACACCGCATGTTCTCACCCATAGGTGGGAATTGAACAATGAGAACAGTTGGACACAGGAAGGGGAACATCACACACCGGGGCCTGTCGTGGGGTGGGGGGAGGGGGGAGGGAAAGCATTAGGAGATATATCCAATGTAAATGACGAGTTAATGAGTGCAGCACACCAACATGGCACATGTATACATATGTAACAAACCTGCACGTTGTGCACATGTGCCCTAGAACTTAAAATATAATAAAAAAATTCTTTCTATTTATGATCATGGAATGTTTTTCCATTTGTTTGTATCATCTCTGATTTCTTTGAGCAGTGTTTTGCATTCTGCTTGAAAACTGGCACAAGATAAGGATGCCCTCTCTTATGACTCCTATTCAATACAGTATTAGAAGTCCTGGCCAGGGTAGTCAGGAACAAGAAAGAAATAAAGCGTATCCAAATAGGAAGAGAGGAAGTCAACCTATCTCTGTTTTGCAGACAACATGATTTTATACCTAGAAAACCATATAATCACATCCAAAAAGCTTCTTAAGCTGATGAACAATTTCAGCGAAGTCCCAGAATATAAAGTCAGCATACAAAAATCCATAGCATTCCTATACATCAACAACCGTCAAGTCAGAATTGCAATCCCATTCACAATTGCCAAAAAAATAATTAAATGCCTGCGAATACAACTAGGGAGGTGAAAGATGTCTATAATTGCTTCTTTTTAAAACATATATTAAAAATAATTTATTTAATTGATAGTGGTTTTAAATGAGGTTTTAATTTTGGGACATAGGTCTGAAGAATTTGATCAAATAAACAAATATCTCATTGTGCTAACTCACTTTTATGCCGCTCCATTCATGTCAAAGGTAGGTTATCTTTAAGTATGTCAGCTCTACATGTCATATGTAAACCAAGCTTCTGTTACTGTGGTAGCCAAGTTCACTACAAGAACGTGGCTAAAAACATCACGTTTAGTTTAACAGGCACTTAATCAGTTCCTACCCTGTCTCTTCTATAATGTTAGGCATAATAGGATGCACAAAAGTGGTGAACATACTTATACACATGACATAATTAACAATATGAAACTATGCCAGATAAGTTCTAAATTATATATAGTCAGTGACATGGTTTGGCTCTGTGTCCAAATCTCATGTCGAATTGTAATTCCCAATGTTGGGTGAGGGAACTGGTAGGAGGTGATTGGATCATGGGGGTGGATTTCCCCCTTGCTGTTCCTGCGATAGTGAGTTAGTTTTCATGAGATCTGGTTGTTTAAAAGTGTGTAGCACCTCCCCATTCTCTCTCTCTCTCTCCTGTTGTCATGTGAAGATATGACACTTCCCTTGCTTCCCTTTTGCCTTCCACCATGATTGTAAGTTTCCTGAAGCCTCCCCAGCCATGCCTCCCGTGAAGCCTGAGGAACTGTGAGTCCATTAAACTTCTTTTTTTCATCAACTATCCAGTCTCAGGTAGTTATTTATAGCAATGTGAGTACAGACTAATACAGGTACAAGGTGAGAGCAGACTAATACAGGTACAAGGATGTGAAAATATTAAGTGCGTTGAGCACTCAGGAAAGAAAGGGAAATAGGTTTTGACTGGATTGCTTAGGAATTTTTACCTCTATTTGACAACTCAGTGCTGAGTAACAGTGCACATGTTGTTTTTTCAGGCAGTACTCATGGTGCTGGGGATCCAGCTATGATGAAGACCTTATCTCAGCTGTCTAGGACGGCAGTGTTTACTAGAAATATAATGTTAGCTATATATGCAATTGTAAATTGTCTATTAGCCACATTAAAAAAAAAAGCAATAGATGACCATATTAAAACATTTTATTTAACAGGGTGTGTCTAGTATATTATCATTTAACATCTCATAAGACAAAGGTGATATGTTGCATTCTTTTTTCCTTTTACATTTTCGAAATTCACTGCAGATTTTACACCTACTGCATATCTCAAGTTGAACCAACCACAATTCAAGTGCACAATAGCTACTGTCAGATGGAAGGAGAAGACAAAAATACCTTAGGAAATGACATTTGTATAATAGCCACTATGATGCAATTAGTTTTAGAGTCACAGATGATAGGAGGAAGAGAGATTATTTCTACAATTGACCACTTTTACTTTATGGATAAATTATTCTAAACAGTGATGTCTATTTATTGCCTCAATTTTCCTCCTTCCCATTTATGGCTTTCTTCCTATAACTTGTCTTCTCTTTCCCCATCAACCCACCAAAACTCTTCTACAAAAGCTGACCTCCCACCCCTCAAATTGCTCTATAGCAAGGCCTCTTAAACTTGAATCCATGTACCAATCACCTGGAGATCTTGATAAAGTGCAGATTCTAATTCAGTTGGTCTGGGGTGGAGCTTGAGATTCTGTGTTTTTAATAAGCTCCCTTGAGATGCTGATGTTACATTCCCAGGAACCACATTTTGAGTAGCAAGAGTCTATGTCAATCATGGTTTAGTTAGAAATACGGAACCACTCTAGGTACTTTAGCAGGGGTATACCATCCAAGGAATTTTATGCTCAAAATATCCTAGGAATGGAGCAAAGATCAGGAAAGATGAGGACATGAGGAAGTATAACAATGGTAAGAAACTGTCAACCGTGTTCTTAGCAGCCTGCAGCATCAAAAAGAGATTGCTCAGAGGCACCGCAAGCCTTACATCTGCCATCTGCTCCTGCTTTTTCTTTTCTTTTGCCTTCCAAATATCATAGAACATTGATGGCAAGGAAGTCTGGGAAATTTAGTTTCCAGTCCTGCAGCCCCTGAGAAAAAGAGTGATGAGGGGTAGTGTTGAGTATCAACAACAACATCTGACCCACATTTCCCTTGAGGTTCCAACCTCAACTCACTCCCATTCTTTCTGCTTGTGCCCTGTCACTCTCTCTTTTACACTCACATACACACACACACGCAAACACACACTCAGTTATGTTCTCTTATATATCTAAATAAGAACATTTAGAATCCTTTCAACAACATGCAAATGGTCACTAAATCCTGTCAAATTTTCAACTTTGCCTTTAGAATTTTCCCTTCTTTCCATTCACGTCATCATTTTGTTTGGCTCTTATTGCTTTATATTTGGACAATAACAATAGACTTTTTAGCTGCTTGTCTTCATTGGCTTGCTTCTGGTCTGCTAATCCCTATCCCTCATCTTTCCTGACATGGTTTGAATCTGTGTCCCCACCCAAATCTCTTGTTTAATTGTAATCCCCAGTGTTGGAGGTGGGACCTGGTGAGAGGTGATTGGATCATGGGGTGAGTTTCTTATGAATGGTTTGGCATCATGATAAGTACTGTTCTTTCTCGTGATAGTGAGTGAGTGAGTTATCATGAGTTCTGTTTTTTTTTTTTAAGTGTGTAGCACTTACCTGCTATTTCACTTTCTTCTGCTCCAGTGAAGTGAAGTGCTGTGTCCACCTTCACCTTCCGCCATGATTCTAAGTTTCCTGAGGCCTCCCCAGAAACAGAAGTTGCCATTATTCCTGTACAATCCACAAAACTGTGAGCCAGTTAAACTTCTTTTCTTATAAATTACCAAGTCCCAGGTATTTCTTAATAGCAGTGTGAGAACAGATTAATACATTCCTTTTTTCCCATGTACTGATACCAGGATCAAAAGGAGCTATTGATATCTGAATTAATTCTGTCAGTGAGATTAGCTAATTTATTCACTGATGTTATAAGGAACATTGTTTAAAATGGGTGCACAGAATGAGAGCCCTTAAAGACCCTCTGGGATACAAGAGGGTGCAGTGGGGCCAACATGAGCCTGGGGCCAAAAAGCCTGAGTTCTTATTTTCCTCTGCTCTCGCTTACTATGTGGATTTGGACAAATTTCTTCCTTTCTCCAAGACTCCTTTCTTCCTGATGTAAAGTTAGGTGAGTAGGCTAAACTATAATTTCCCAGCCTTTTTTTCCTTCTCTGTTGACACATAACTTCCAAAACACATACTGTATCACGTTTGGTTTGGGGACTAAATGCGTGTTACAATAACTAAATTAGAAACATCACCTCATCTGATTAGGAAACGTAATAGGTAGTTTTATTTCATTATTCTTATAATAATGAATTCAGCATTTGCCTTCATATAATGTGTACTTTGAAATAATGTGTTATGGAAAAGGGTACCACATCCAATTGTTTTACCAAATTGTCACCAGAGAGCTATAGTAGCTCCTTTGCCTGGAAAAACAAATTCTTCTGCAAAATAATGGGCTTCCTCTGTTTTCTCCCATTTTTGCAATTTGCTAGATCAATGAATGAAATGATTTAAAAATGTCTGGATTACTGATTGATAAATATAGATGTTTGAAAAGCTTGTTGTCTGTAGTTAACAATCAATTGTTTATTTTTACAATGTGGATCAGTTGCTAAATATTGACACAAAAGAAAGAATTTCAAGCAGCTGTTTGAAAGAAATTCTCCACAAATGATGCTTTCGGCCTGTGTATAGCTTTTATTACTTATAAAGGAATAGACAAATTATATATTCATTACATTGCCTCTTTCTAAGATTGGCTTTTGAAGTCCTAGAGATAGGGTCATGTATTATATAAAAATGTTAACGAGTGATAAGTCACGTATCACTGAAGGCAAATTAGAAAAATTATCATTTCTATACTCTTCTGTCACATGCTGTATATCATCATCAGTGTTCCCTACGTTTTTCTGTCTTTAACTTGGTCTATTAAAGGTGGAAATTAAACATACATGATGTAATGGTCTGAGTGTTTATGCACTCCCAAAATTTATATGTTGAAACCTAATACTCAATGTGAGAGTATTTGGAGGAGGGGCTGTTGGAACGTAATTAGTGTCCTTATAAAAGAGGCCCAAAGGAGCTTGTTTGCTTCTTCCAGTATGTGAGAACATAGTCTATGAGGAAGTGGGCCCTCACCAGACACCAAATGGTCTAACACTTTGATCTTGGACTTCTCAGCCTCCAGATCTGTGAGAAAGAAACTTCTGTTGTTTATAAGCTACTCAGCCTCTGGTTTTTATTACAGAAACTTGAATAAAATAAGGCACATGATAAGCATAAACGAAGTTTCTATTATGTACCAATCAGAATCCTGAAGTCAGCTGATGGTTATAAAAATGCATTGGGAGCAATCTCATCTATCTGGCCAACCACTATATGCCCATTTGATATATATTATTTAAAGGAAACCCAAACATTAAATTAATTATTTTACAGTCAGTGGATTTTTACAAATAGAAATTGAAACAGACACAGTAACCACCATTACTACATATATCTTCAGGACACATTTGCAGGTCTCTGAAGATTTACGGGAAACACTTCGGTGCATGATCTCTAAGGGCTCTTTCAGCTTTTTTTTTTTCCTCTTCCAACTTTAACTCTTTTATTTTTTTTGGAGACAGAGTCTTGCTCTGTTGCCCAGACTGGAGTGCAATGGCGTGATCTCGGCTCACCATAACCTCCGCCTCCCAGATTCAAGTGATTCTCCTGACTCAGCCTCCCAAGTAGGTGGGACTACAGGTGCATGCCACCATGCCTGGCTAATTTTTTGTACTTTTAGTAGAGACAGGGCTTCACCGTGTTAGCCAGGATGGTCGCGATCTCCTGACCTCGTGTTCCACCTGCCTCAGCCTCCTGTTGAGGTGGGACTACAGGTGCATGCCATCACGCCTGGCTAATTTTTTGTACTTTTAGTAGAGACAGGGTTTCACTGTGTTATCCAGGATGGTCTCAATCTCCTGACCTCGTGATCCACCTGCCTCGGCCTCCCAAAGTGCTGGGATTACAGGCATGAGCCACCTCAACCAGCCCCAACTTTATCTTTTTATGTGTCTATGGGTTAAATCGCTAAAGGACTCCATGAGCTGGAGAGATGCAAATTACTGTACCACATAGGAATTCTGGTAGTTATGGTTGTTATGATTATCAAGTCTAAATATTTTGGAATCCTTAATTTCAGTTGTCTTGAGAAATAGTATGCATTTGCCATGATGCAGTGGCTTGCTGACACTTTCTCTCTCACTTTGGTTGAGTTATTACATTGTGTTGAGAAATTCTAGGAGGGCAAGAGAGGAGTCATTTTGAAAGAAAGCAGGGAGGACATGCTAAATAAAGGAGAAAAGACCATTTGACGTTTCTAAAGGTAAATTAAGTGTTATAAAAAATGTCAAAAGGAAGTGATACTTTATCTCAAGGTGATTTGATTTCTGTTTTTGATTCAAGGGTGCCTTTTTCCTCATCTTGGTATTGGTAGAAGATATTGTATTGGACATTTCACAAGAAATGTCAATTCAGTGGTTATTTTCATTTATATGTTTTAACATAGCTTGTTAAAAGTGTAAGAAAATCTTGACTATTTAGCCCCAAAATAAACCAGGCCAGACTGAAACAAATAGCAAATAAACAAGCAAAGATAAAAACATTTTGGCCTTCTGGTCCTTACCAACCTGTCTGACTTTGTTCTGTGTTTTCTTAGTTTCTGTCTTTGTCTACCTGGTGTTCTTTAATCACAAGGCCAAACTAATGGCCAAAGTGGTTTACATCTCCCTTGCTATCCAGCTTTCATGGGTGTGTGAAAATCATATTACAAGCCCTCAAAACAATCCCAAGTCCATATCCTCAACCACCTCCTTTGTGTAACTCTCACACACCAAGCGAATATTTGTCCTGCCCTATATCACCCAGAACCAAGTAACAGATAAGTAGATGCCATCTTTATAGCTTAGAACCCACTGACGTTATTAAATCTAGAAAACCCTGAGCTCTTTCCCCAGGCTGGAAAGCACAATAAAGGCTCTTGGCCATGCTTTCTCTTTAGTCCTGCTTCTGCCTCCCGACCAAACCTGTGTTTCCCTATGTGGCATGCATGTGTTCCCTGCATGATATGGTAGGCTATTTCTCTCAAGAACTGTAAGTAATAAAAATCTTTTTTTAATGGCATTGGTCTCTCCATGTCATCAGTTAGCCACTTCCATAAATGAAAATCCCACTGGTACATTCTAACACAGGCTTGAAGCCACTCTTGTCAGGATTTCACCTCCAGCACTCCAATAAAAACTGTTCTTGTCAAGATCACCACTGACCTTCATGTTGCCAAACCCAATGGTCAAATCTCTATCCCCAGCTTACTTGGCCATTTAGCAGCATCTGGTCCAGTGGATTGCTTCCCTCTTCCTTCTAACACTGTATTCATTCATGAGGCTGAGATTGGGGAAAAAAACTGGGTGCTTTGCTTGACTCAGGCACAAAATTTTAGGGGCATGCCAGAAACCTAGTAATCAATGTAAATAATACTTTGATGTAACATTGGAAAGAGTTAAAATCAATTAAAATATCTATGACAAACAAAACATCAAAATTTTAAATAAAGATGATATTTAATAGTGCTGGGCTAAGCCATAATGGAGCTATGGAGCCTGAGGCCCCTTACACATACTCCTGTGTATATGGGGGGGTGTGTGTGTGTATGTATGTGTATTCTTTTATATTTATATATTTTAATGTATTTGTATTAGTCCATTTTCATGCTGCTGTGAAGAAATACCTGAGACTGGGTAATTTATAAAGAAAAGAGGTTTAATTGCCTCACAGTTCCACATGGCTGGGGAGGCCTCAGAAAGCTTACAATCATGGCAGTAGGGACCTCTTCACAGGGTGGCAGGAGAGAGAATGAGAGCCCGGTGTAGGGGGAAGCCCTTTATAAAACCATCAGATCTTGTGAGAACTTATTCACTATCACTATCATGAGAACAGTGTGGGAAAAGCCACCCCCATGATTCAATTATCTCCAACTGTCCCACCGTTGACATGTGGGATTAGTACAGTTCAAGGTGAGATTTGGGTGGGGACACAGAGCCAAATAATATCATTCCACACCTGGCCCCTCACAAATCTCATGTCCTCATATTTCAAAACACAATCATGCCCTTCTAACAGTCCCCAAAACACTTAACTCATTCCAGCATTAACCGAAAGTCCAAGTCCAAAGTCTCATCTGAGATAAGGCAAGTCCCTTCCGCCTATCAGTCTGAAAAATCTAAAGTAAGTTAGTTGCTTTCTAGATACAATGGAGGTACAGGCACTGGGAAAATACACCTGTTCCAAATGGGAGACATTAGCCAAAACAAAGGGGCTACAGGCCCCATGCAAGTCCAATAGTGAAGTCATTAAGCCTAAAAGTTCCAAAATGATCTCTTTCAACTCCATGTCTCACATCCAGGTCACGCTGATGCAAGAGGTGGGTTCCCATGATCTTGGGCAGCTCCACCCTGTGGTTTTGCAGGGTACAGCCCCCCTGCTGGCTGCATTCATGGGCTTGGGTTGAGTGTCTGTGGCTTTTCCAGGTGCAGGGTGCAAGCTGTCAGTGGATCTACCATTCTGGGATATGGAGAATGGTGGCCATCTTCTCAAAGCTCCACTAGGCTGTGCCCCAGTGGTGACTTTATGTAGGGGCTCTGACCCCACGATTTCCTTCCACATTGCTGTAGCAGAGGTTCTCCATGCAGGATCTACCACTGCAGTAGACTTCTGCCTGGACATCCAGGCATTTCCATACATCTTCTGGAATCCAGGTGGAGGTTCCCAAACCTCAATTCTTGTTTTCTGTACGCTTGCAGAACCGACACCACCTGGAAGCTGGCAAGGCTTGGGGCTTGCACCCTCTGAAGTCACAACACAAGCTGTACTTTGGCCCTTTTTAGCCATGGCTGGAGCGTCTGGGACACAGGGCACCAAGTCCTGAAGATATACATAGCAGGTGGGCCCTGGACCTGGCAGGAAACCACTTTTCCCTCCTAGGCCTCTGGGACTGTGATGAGAGGGGCTGCCACAAAGATCTTTGACATGCCCTGGAGGCATTTTCCCCCATTGTCTTGGTGATTAGTATTTGGCTCCTAGTTACTTATGCAAATTTCTGCAGCCAGCTTGAATTTCTTCCCAGAAAATGGGTTTTTCTTTTTTATCACATTGTCAGGCTACAAATTTTTCAAACTTTCATGCCCCGCTTCCTCTTGAACATTTTGCCACTTAGAAATTTCTTCTGCCAGATACCCTAAATCATCTCTCTCAAGTTCAAAGTTCCACAGATCTCTAGAGCAGAAGCACACTGCTGCCAGTCTCTTTGATAAAGCATAGCAAGAGTGACCTGTACTCCAGTTCCCAATGAGCTCCTCATCTCCATCTGAGACCACCTCAGCCTGGACTTCATTGTCCCTATCACTATAAACATTTTGGTCAAAGCCATTCAGCAAGTCTATAGGAAGTTCCAAACTTTCCCACAGCTTTCTGACTTCTGAGCCCTCCAAACTGTTCCAACCTCTGCCTATTACCCAGTTCCAAATTTGCGTCCACATATTCAGGTAGCTGTACAGCAGTGCCCCACTATTTGGTACTAATTTACTGTATTAGTCCGTTTCCATGCTGCTATGAAGAAATACTCGAGAATGGGTAATTTATAAAGAAAAGAGGTTTAATTGACTCACAGTTCTGCATGGCTGGGAAGGCCTCAGGAAACTTACCCAATTATGTCAGAAGGCACCTATTCACAGGGCGGCAGGAGAATGAATAAGTGCTGAGGAAAGGGGCAACCCCCTTATAAAACCATCAGATCTTGTGAGAACTCACTCACTCTCACAAGAACAATATGGGGGAAACTGCCCCCATGATTCAATTATCTCCACCTGGTTCTACCCTTGACATGTGGGGATTATTACAATTCAAGGTGAGATTTGGGTGGGGACACAGAGCCCAACTATGTCAGTATTTTTACCAGAACATTAAAGTATTTAAAACATATTGAAAACTTGAAAAGTAAGTCTAGTAAAAGTCATAACATTATCTAAGGTTTAAATGTTTATATCCAAATTGTTAAAATATTTTCACTTTACTGGCCACAGTGGAAGTAAGCTCATATACATAACATTTCAAAATCAACTTTTTTCATCTACTTTAATATTCTGGGGAAAAAAAAGACAATTTAAAAAGTACATCCAAAACATGTATATTCAGTGGAACACTTTTGCTTTTGCCTCAGCTTCCACGACAGCTTGGCCCAGCACTGTTGACTTGTCTTCTAGGAACCCACACTCTCCAGGTCTTCCTCTTCCTTCACTGGCAATTGCTTCTCAGTTCTGCTTTATTGGCTTCTCCTCCTCTCCTTCATGTCTGAGGGTTCTAGTGCTCCAAGACTCCATCTGGTCCTATCTACCCTCACTCCTAGTCATATCCATGGATTGAAATGCTTTCTGTATTTATATCCTCAGTACAGACCTCTTTTATGTGACAGATTTCAGGTCTGAGAGAGAATATATTTTTCCCCTTTCCCTATTACTCTGGGACTTAGAATCCTTGCCTGAATTATCTTTCGCAGTTGCAAGTTGATATGTTGGCAAATTAAACCCTGGTTCGAATTCTCCAAAAATCAGTTGTTCAGTGGAAAGCATCGTCCCAGTCATCCACATAGCCCTCTGTCTACCACTTGTCCCAACACCTCTTCCAGAATTACCTACCTTAACTCCAGCACCAGAGAATAAGCAATGGAAACATGCAGGCAGAGTAGGGGATAAGATAGAGAGAGGACCAGGGTGTATGTATAAATATAAATATATACATATATGCCATCTATATATGCATATATATTATATATAAATATATGCACGTATATCCATAATCATATATATTCATATACATATAATACATAATATAGATGAGATAGATCAATATAAAATAATATAGGTTTCCAGTAAGACTTATGTCTGTACTGAGCTCTAAATTCCTGCACCCAATTCAAATTTCTGAGGCACACTAGCCACTTTGCCTCTATTCCTCATCCTATAGCTTTCCAAAATGTGCCAATGACCTTTTTACCTATTCTTAAGGAAATACTCTCAGGTTTAATAAAACAAATAAAGAGGGGCACAATCGCATCATCTAGATACTGCAGATTTAATAAAACAAATAAAGAGGGGCACAATCGCATCATCTAGATACTGCAGGTTATATAGTCGAAAGAGTGTTGAACAGGATTCTCTTTTCAACCTGAATCTTCCTGATACCACCATTTGGGCCTTAGCTTGGCATCTGTATTAGTCCATTTTTCATGCTGTTGATAAAGACATACCGGAAACTGGGAAATTTACAAAAGTAAGAGGTTTAATGGATTTAGAGTTCCACATGGCTGGAGAAGCCTCACAATCATGGTGGAAGGCAAGGAGGAGCAAGTCACGTCTCACATAGATGGCAGCAGGCAAAGAAAGAGAGCTTGTACAGGGGAAATCCTCTTTATAAAACCATTAGATCTCATGAGACTTATTCACTATCACAAGAACAGTATGGAGGAAACTGCCCGCATGATTCAGTTATCTCCTACTGGATTCCTCCCACAACTCATGGGAATTATGGGAGTGCAATTTAAAAATGAGCTTTCATGGGAGAAACAGCCAAACCCTATCAGCATCCTCTGGTCACAGATGGAGAACTTCAACAAAAGAAGCAGTCATATTAGCTGTGTACTTCATTTAAATGAGCAAGGAAGTTTATCCTAGTCATTCCCATCAGTCTACGAGGCTTTAGTAAACCCTACATCAAAGTGCTCAGTTTTTAACTGGATTATAGTCAAGACAACCTTGTTCAACCATCAAAAATATTCAAAATATCAAATTATTGAAATGAATGAAAAGAAATAAGATTATATTCTGTTGAAACATTTACGTATATCATCTTCTTTTCCTATTTTATTTTTCTCACATCACCAAGTTTTTCCTCGATTGTCGCTGTATCACCCCAAGGGAGACTATATGCCATTTGGATGCTGTTTGCAATGCACTGTAGGAACTGGACACCAAAGGTGCAACTGTCACAGTAGCTGGGTGCTGGAGAATCTGTCCACCTTGTAGGAGATGGGCAGCAGGAAATCTGCCTGCAATTTGGGAGCTGAGTACTGGGGAAGGTGCCCACGCTGCAGGAGCTAGGTAGATGCTGAAGCAGAAACTACCTTACTGCAAGATCCTATCAAGAGAGCACACAGGAACCAGAAAACAAAATTCCTTTCTCCAGTAATGTCTCCTCAGTGCCCTCTATTGACCAAACAACATCATGCCAGTTGAGAGGAAAAATATTTAAAGGGTCCAGACCCATTTTCACAGAGGAGGCTATAACAGTCAATTTGGAGCTGAAAGGCATTAAATCCATAGCCAGCACAGAATCTCAAATGTAATATGTCCAAAATTTAACTCTTTATTCACCATCACCAACATCCAATCTCTTCCTACTCCTGGCTTCCACATGTCTGTAAATGCTAACTCCATTCACTTAGTTGTCAAGCCAGAAAACTCAGTTATTTTGTATTCCTACGTTTTCCTCACTCTGTATATCCAATCCATTGCCACGTACTCTCAGGGATACCTCCCTAATATGGCTTTTATATCCACTTTTCTTCAATTTCACTACTCTCACTGTGGTCTGAATAATCATGACCTCATTTTTGAAGCAGTTCTCTAACTCTTCTCCATGCTTCTATTCTTGTTCTCCCTATCTATATAGTAGAGAAAGTCAGCTTTCATGAGATGTAATTCCAGATTATGCCATTCTCCTATGTAGAACTCCAGTTGGCTTCCCGAGTCTCTCAGAATACATTGAACTTTACCAGGGACTACAACATCTTACATGATCTGACACAGTACTCTCTGTGTCCTCTTTTCCTATTCATATCTCTCTTCCTCACTCTGCTTCAGCCTCATTGGCCTGTTTCATGTTCTTAAAGAAGCCTAGACTCCTTCCTATATAAGGGTTTTTGCACTTACTGCTTCCTCTCTCTGGGGACAATAATCCCATGTAATGTCTCATGGCTTACTTCTTTGTGTCATCTGCATTTCTGCTCAAAGATTGTCTCTTCTTCAGCGAATCTAAAGTAAATCGCATTTAGTCATTAATTATCCTCTTATCTTGCTTTATTTTTATTCATACCACATATTACAATCTAACCTATTATGTAGATAAAACATTATTATATATGTATACCTTATATATGCACATTAATGTGTATACATATACACACACATACACGTATATATTTACTTATTTCCTTGTTTATTGCTTTTCTCTCATCACTAGGTAATCTCTCATCACTAGACACACGAGAGAAGAAACCTTATCTGTCTTGTTTTCAGATATATCGTAATATCTAGAATAGTGTCTGGCACATAGTAGTCACTCAATAAATATCGAGTAAATGAGTGAATGAAACTGTAATTTATACATTTCCTTTTATGTACTTTACATATTTAGACTTTATTATTGATGAGAAAGGGGGCATTTCATTAAAATCTTGCATGATGATGAAATAGTTTGTCTAACAATTTTCATCAATAAATCATCAAAGCTAGCATACACACTCATATATGTAATATTAAAACACAGTGAAATAATGTAATATGTTATCCAGGTGATAGTACATGCTTAAATTCTTTCTATGATATCACCCATAAGTGGTTGTCTGATGTATTCTTGACTACTTTTATTAATATTTCTATTAATGGAGGAACTCACTACCACACAAGGTAGCATACTTCACTGATAAGGAGCTAAGGAATGGAAAGTTGTTTCTAATACACATCTTGAATACTCCTTTCTTCAGCTCTCACCAGATTTGGGAATCAGAAGACCATAGTTAGAAATCTACTTCTGCCATCCAGTACTTCTGTGACCCGGAACAAGTTATTTAACATTTCTGAGTCTCAGGTTTTTATCTGTAAAACGGGGATAATTATCCTTACCACCCAGAATTATTGGGTAGACTAAATGAGAGAAAATATCCAAACATCTGCCATGGTGCCAGGTGCTCGGGAGGTATTCAATAAATGTCACTTGAATTGCTCTTTCTTTCATTCCAAATTTTCTCTGTTTATGGCAGGTGTGTTACTATAGGCCCACTATATACACACCAAGATATCTCTCATGATGAAAGTATATGTTACTATTTCAGTGGCTGTAGCCAATTACATTTTTAAAATAACTTTAGATGAAGCAGGTAAGCATATAAGGCTAAATAAAAGCGTAATTTCAATGTGTTTTATTATGCCTTCTCAGTTGATTAAAGCAAACATACTAAAAATGTATTTCCCCATAGTCTATCAGGTAGCCAATGTGGTTCCTTTTATTTGAAATTTAGTTGAGCAAGAAACATTAGATTAACTCATCTGACTAGATTTTCTGGTGTGTTCCCTCTACGTATACAAATGAAGGGGATATTTTTCTTCCCCTTCTTGGAGGGTTCTGAGTCCTAAATCCTCACCTGCCATTCATTTATCCTTGGACTTTGTGTCAGGTGACTCTCCTGCAAGGCATGTCAGCAATCTTCTCTTTCCTTCCACAACGTATGTCAGGAGACAGAGCTCATAGACCTTGCTATGGGACAAATCCTTTAGAATTGGTAGCATGTCATATCCCCAGAATTGGGGAAACCTGAAGCCATCAAACCAGACCTAAAAGATCTCGGTAACTTCTGCCAGACTCATGATGTGAATTTGTTCCCTGCTCTAGTGCAGAGGAGAAGCTGGTCTTTCTGAAACTGTCATTTCCAGATACCTTATAGCTTTTAAGTGTATTACTGTTCCTCTAAATTTAAATATAAAATTTTGTGACCCAGAAATGCCACTTCTACATATATACTCAAGAGAATTTTAAACACATGTTTACACAAACATGTGAACGTGAATGTTCATAGCCTCATTGTTCACAGTAGTCAAAAAGTGGAAGCAACCCAAATGTGAAGCTACTAATTAATGAAATAAACAAAATATGGCATAGCAATACAGTAGAATATCATTTGGCCATAATAAGGACTGAAATACTGCTACAACAGAAAGTACTTCCTACAATATGTATTAATATTGAAAACGTTACACTAAATAACAAAGCCCATAACAAAAGATTAGGGAGGGGAATGGAAAGGAACTGCTAATGGATTTATTTTGGAAATGATGCAAATATCATCAAATTGATTGTGGTGATGGGCACACAACTTGATGACCACTGAATTGTATACCTTATATAGGAGAATTGTATGGTATGGATTTATATCTCAAGGCTGTTTCAAAAAGTTCTATTACTGACTCCTTGGATGCCAGGTCCAAGAATCCTTTGGAGTCCTTAGTACAGTTTGAAAAGTCACATTGGCTGACATCTACCTTTTCAGCGAATGAAGTGCTATGTAATAGGACTTTAAAATAGAATGAAAGCTCAGACTACAGTGTTCTTGACTTGTGCATCTGAAAATGTCTGAAAAGTTCGCTACAAATCCCAGGTCAGTTTTCATATGGATTTTTGCCTCATTCTGCCACTAGCTCTATTTTTCTTTCTTTTTTTTTTATTATACTTTAAATTCTAGGGTACATGTGCACAACGTGCAGGTTTGTTATATATGTATACATGTGCCATGTTGGTGTGCTTCACCCATTAACTCGTCATTTACAATAGGTATTTCTCCTAATGCTATCCCTCCCCCAAACCCCCATCCCACGACAGGCCCCGGTGTGTGAAGTTCCCCACCCCGTGTCCAAGTGTTGTCATTGTTCAATTCCCACCTATAAGTGAGAACATGTGGTGGTTAGTTTTCTGTCCTTGTGATAGTTTGCTCAGAATGATGGTTTCCAGCTTCATCCATGTCCCTACAAAGGACATGAACTCATCCTTTTTTATGGCTGCATAGTATTCCATGGTGTATATGTGCCACATTTTCTTAATCCAGTCTATCATTGATGAACATTTGGGTTGGTTCCAAGTCGTTGCTATTGTGAATAGTGCCACAATAAACATACGTGTGCATGTGTCTTTGTAGCAGCAGCAGCATGATTTATAATCTTTTTGGTATATACCCAGTAATGGGATGGCTGGGTCAAATGGTATTTCCAGTTCTAGATCCTTGAGGAATTGTCACACTGTCTTCCACAGTGGTTGAACTAGTTTACACTTCCACCAACAGTGTAAAAGTGTTCCTAATTCTCTACATCCTCTCCAGCACCTGTTGTTTCCTGACTTTTTAATGATCGCCATTCTAACTTGTGTAAGATGGCATCTTATTGTGGCTTTGATTTGCACTTCTCTGATAGCCAGTGATGATGTGCATTTTTTCATGTGTCTGTTGGCTGCATAAACGTCTTCTTTGAGAAGTGTCTGTTCATATCCTTTGCCCACTTTTTGATGGGGTTGGTTGATCTTTTTCTTGTAAATTTGTTTAAGTTCTTTGTAGATCTTGGATATAAGCCCTTTGTCAGATGGGTAGATTGTAAAACTTTTCTCCCATTCTGTACATTGCCTGTTCACTCTGATGGTAGATTCTTTTGCCGTGTGGAAGCTCTTTAGTTTAATTAGATCCCACATGTCAATTTTGGCTTTTGTTGCCATTGCTTTTGGTGTTTTAGTCATGAAGTCCTTGCCCATGCCTATGTCCTGAATGGTATTGCCTAGGTTTTCTTCTAGGGTTTTGATGGTTTTAGGTCTAACATTTAAGTCTTTAATCCATCTTGAATTAAATTTTGTATAAGGTGTAAGGAAGGGATCCAGTTTCAGCTTTCTACATATGGCTAGCCAGTTTTCCCAGCACCATTTATTAAATAGGGAATCCTTTCCCCGTTTCTTGTTTTTGTCAGGTTTGTCAAAGATCAGATGGTTGTAGATGTGTGGTATTATTTTTGAGGGCTCTATTCTGTTCCATTGGTCTATATCTCTGTTTTGATAGCAGTATCATGCTGTTTTGGTTACTTTAGCCTTGTAGTATAGTTTGAAGTCAGGTAGTGTGATGCCTCCAGCTTTGTTCTTTTGGCTTAGGATTGTCTTGGCAATGCGGGCTCTTTTTTGGTTCCATATGAACTTTAAAGTTTTTGGTTCCATATGAACTTAAAGTAGTTTTTTTCCAATTCTGTGAAGAAAGTCATTGGTAGCTTGATGGAGATGGCATTGAATGTATAAATTACCTTGGGCCATATGGCCATTTTCACGATATTGATTTTTCCTGTTCATGATCATGGAATGTTCTTCCATTTGTTTGTGTCCTCTTTTATTTCATTGAGCAGTGGTTTGTAGTTCTCCTTGAAGAGGTCCTTCACATCCCTTGTAAGTTGGATTCCTAGGTATTATATTCTCTTTGAAACAACTATGAATGGGAGTTCACTCATGATTTGGCTCTCTACCTGTTATTGGTGTATAGGAATGCTTGTGATTTTTGCACATTGCTTTTGTATCCTGAGACTTTGCTGAAGTTGCTTATCAGCTTAAGGAGATTTTGGGCTGAGACGGTGGAATTTTCTAAATATACAATCATGTCATCTGCAAACAGGGACAATTTGACTTCTTCTTTTCATAATTGAATACCCTTTATTTCTTTCTCTTGCCTGATTGCCCTGGCCAGAACTTCCAACACTATGTTGAATAGGAGTGGTGACAGAGGGCAACCCTGTCTTGTGCTAGTTTTCAAAGTGAATGCTTCCTGTTTTTGCCTATTCAGTATGATATTGGCTGTGGGTTTTTCTTATTATTTTGAGATACATCCCATCAATACCTAGTTTATTGAGAGTTTTTAGCATGAAGGGCTGTTGAATTTTGTTGAAGGCCTTTTCTGCATCTATTGAGATAATCATGTGGTTTTTGTCTTTGGTTCTGTTTATATGGTGGATTACCCTTATTGATTTGTGTCTGTTGAATCAGCCTTGCTTCCCGGGGATGAAGCCCACTTGATCATGGTGGATAAGCTTTTTGATGTGCTGCTGGATTTAGTTTGCCAGTATTTTATTGAGGATTTTTGCATTGATGTTCATCAGGGATATTGGTCTAAAATTCTCTTTTTTTGTTGTGTCTCTGCCAGGCTTTGTTATCAGGATGATGCTGGCCTCATAAAATGAGTTAGGGAGGATTCCCTCTTTTTCTATTGATTGGAATAGTTTCAGAAGGAATGGTACCAGCTCCTCTTTGTAACTCTGGTAGAATTAGGCTGTAAATCCGTCTGGTCCTGGACTTTTTTTCGTTGGTAGGCTATTAATTATTGCCTCAATTTCAGAGCCTGTTTTTGGTCTATTCAGAGATTCAACTTCTTCCTGGTTTAGTCTTGGGAGGGTGTATGTGTTCAGGAATTTACCCATTTCTTCTAGATTTTCTAGTTTTTATTTGCATAGAGGTGTTTATAGTATCCTTTGAGGGTATTTTGTATTTCTGTGGGATTGGTGGTGATATCTCCTTTATCATTTTTTTATTATGTCTATTTGATTCTTCTCTCTTTTCTTCTTTATTAGTCTTTCTAGTGGTCTATTTTGTTGACCTTTTCAAAAAACCAGCTCCTGGATTCATTGATTTTTTGAAGGGTTTTTTGTGTCTCTATCTCCTTCAGTTCTGCTCTGATCTTAGTTATTTCTTGCCTTCTGCTAGGTTTTGAATGTGTTTGCTCTTGCTTCTCTAGTTCTTTTAATTGTGGTGTTAGTGTGTCAATTTTAGATCTTTCCTGCTTTCTCTGGTAGGCATTTAGTGCTATAAATTTCCCTTTACACATTGCTTTAAATGTGTCCCAGAGATTCTTCTATGTTGTGTCTTTGTTCTCATTGATTTCAAAGAACATCTTTATTCTTCATTTCGTTATTTACCCAGTAGTCATTAAGGAGCAGGTTGTTCAGTTTCCATGTAGTTGTGCAGTTCTGAGGTAGTTTCTTAATCCTGAGTTCTAGTTTGATTGCACTGTGGTCTGAGAGACAGTTTGTTATGATTTCTGTTTTTTACATGTGCTGAGGAGTGCTTTACTTCCAACTATGTGGTCAATTTTGGAATAAGTGTGATGTGGTGCTGAGAAGAATGTATATTCTGTTCATTTGGGGTGGAGAGTTCTGTAGATGTCTATTAGGTCCACTTAGTGCAGAGCTGAGTTCAATTCCTGGATATCCTTGTTAACTTTCTGTCTCGTTGATCTGTCTAATGTTGACAGTGGGGTGTTGAAGTCTCCCATTGTTATTGTGTGGGAGTCTAAGTTTCTTTGTAGGTCTCTAAGGACATGCTTTATGAATCTGGGTGCTCCTGTATTGGGTGCATATATATTTAGGATAGTGAGCTCTTCTTGTTGAATTGATCCCTTTACCATTATGTAATGGCCTTCTTTGTCTCTTTTGATGTTTGTTGGTTTAAAGTATGTTTTATCAGAGACTAGGATTGCAGCCCATGCTTTTTTTCATTTTCCATTTTCCTGGTAGATCTTCCTCCATCCCTTTATTTTGAGCCTATGTGTATCTCTGCATGTGAGATGGGTCTCCTGAATACAGCACACTGATGGGTCTTGACTCTTTATCCAATTTGCCAGTCTGTGTCTTTTAATTGGGGGATTTAGTCCATTTACATTAAAGGTTAATATTGTTATGTGTGAATTTGATCCTGTCATTGTGATGTTAGCTGGTTATTTTGCCTGTTAGTTGATGCAGTTTCTTCCTAGCATCGACAGTCTTTACAATTTGGCATGTTTTTGCAGTGGCTGGTACCAGTTGTTCCTTTCCATGTTTAGTGCTTCCTTCAGGAGCTCTTTTAGGGCAGGCCTGGTGGTGACAAAATCTCTCAGCATTTGCTTGTCTGTAAAGGATTTTATTTCTCCTTCACTTATGAAGCTTATTTGGCTGGATATGAAATTCTGGGTTGAAAATTCTTTTCTTTAAGAATGTTGAATATTGGCCCCCACTCTCTTCTGGCTTGTAGTTTCTGCTGAAAGATCCGCTGTTAGTCTGATGGGCTTCCCTTTGTGGGTAACCCGACCTTTCTCACTGGCTGCCCTTAACATTTTTTCCTTCATTTCAAACTTGGTGAATCTGACAATTATGTGTCTTGGGGTTGCTCTTCTCAAGGAGTATCTTGTGGTATTCTCTCTATTTCCTGAATTTGAATGTTGACCTGCCTTGCTAGGTTGGGGAAGTTCTCCTGGATAATATCCTGCAGAGTGTTTTCCAACTTGATTCCATTCTCCCTGTCACTTTCAGGTACACCAGTCAAACGTAGATTTGGTCTTTTCACATAGTCCCATATTTCTTGGAGGCTTTGTTTATTTCTTTTTACTCTTTTTTCTCTAAACTTCTCTTCTTGTTTCATTTCATTCATTTGATCTTCCATCACTGATACCCTTTCTTCCACTTGATCGAATTGGCTACTGAAGCTTGTGCATGCATCACCTAGTTCTCATGCCATGGTTTTCAACTCCATCAGGTCATTTAAGGTCTTCTCTATGATATTTATTCTAGTTAGCCATTCGTCTAATCTTTTTTCAAGATTTTTAGCTTCCTTGTGGTAGGTTCAAACATCCTCCTTTAGCTCAGAGAAGTTTGTTGTTACCGATCTTCTGAAGCCTACTTCTGTCAACTCGTCAAAGTCATTCTCCATCCAGCTTTGTTCCCTTGCTGGTGAGGAGCTGTGATCCTTTGAAGGAGAAGAGGCGCTCTGGTTTTTAGAATTTTCAGCTTTTCTGTTCTTGTTTATCCCCATCTTTGTGGTTTTATCTAGCTTTGGTCTTTGATGATGGTGACCTACCGATGGGGTTTTGGTGTGGATGTCCTTTTTGTTGATGTTGCTGCTATTCCTTTCTGTTTGTTGGTTTTCCTTCTAGCGGTCAGGACTCTCAGCTGCAGGTCTGTTGGAGTTTGCTGGAGGTCCACTCCAGACCCTGTCTGCCTCGGTATCACCAGTGGAGGCTGCAGAACAGCAAATATCACAGAACGGCAAATGTTGCTACCTGATCCTTCCTCTGGAAGCTTCGTCTCAGAGGGGCACCTGGCTGTATGAGGTGTCAGTCAGCCCCTACTGGGAGGTATCTCCCAGTTAGTCTACACGGGGGTCAAGGACCCACTTGAGGAGGCAATCTGTCTGTTCTCAGATATCAGACTCTGTGCTGGAAGAACCACTGCTCTCTTCAAAGCTGTCAGACAGGGATGCTGAAGTCTGCATAAGTTTCTGCTGCCTTTTGTTCAGCTATGCCCTGCCCCCAGAGGTGGAGTCTACAGAGGCAGGCAGGCCTCGTTGAGCTGCGGTGGGCTTCACCCAGTTCGAGCTTCCTGGCTGCTTTGTTTACCTAATCAAGCCTCAGCAATGGCAGACGCCCCTCCCCCAGCCTCACTGCCTCCTCGCAGTTCGATCTCAGACTGCTGTGCTAGCAGTGAGTGAGGCTCCATGGGTGTGGGACCCACCGAGTCATGTGTGGTATATAATGTCCTGGTGTGCTGTTTGTTAAGACTGTTGGAAAAGTGCAGTATTAGGGCAAGAGTGTCCCAATTTTCCAGGTACCGTCTGTCATGGCTTCCCTCGGCTAGGAAAGGGAATTCCCTGACCCCTTGCACTTCCCTGGTGAGGTGATGCCCTGTCGTGTTTCAGCTCACACTCCATGGGCTGCACCCACTTTCCAACCAATCCCAATGAGGTGAACCTGGTACATCAGTTGGAAATGCAGAAATCACCCGTCTTCTGTGTTGCTCATGCTGGGAGCTGTAGACTGGAGCTGTTCCTATTCGGCCATCTTGGAATTGAGTGTGCTCCATTTTTCTTAAGAGATGTGGTGAAGTCATGTGAAAAATGCTGAAGTGGAATCAAAAGATTCGAATTTGAAATATTGTCCTGGCTTGGTGCGGTGGCTCATGCCTGTAATCCCAGCACTTTGGGAGGCTGTGGCAGGTGGATCATGAAATCAGGAGTTCGAGACCATTGTGGCCAACATGGTGAAACCCCATCTCTACTAAAAATACAAAAATTAGCTGGGTGTGTTGGTGCATGCCTGTAATCCCAGCTACTCGGGAGGATGAGACAAGAGAACTGCTTGAACCCAGGAGGTGGAGGTTGCAGTGAGCCGAGAACGTGCCACTGCACTCCATCCTGGTGACAGAGCGAGACTCTGTCTCAAAAAAAGAAAGAAAAGAAAAAGAAAAGAAAAGAAATATAGTCCAGCCACTTCCTAGCTCTGCAAACTTGGACTAATTACTTAACCTCTCTGAGTCTTACTTTCTTATTTTTGAGGCAGTATATATAGGTCTATAGCAAAGCATAATGTATATTAAAGTGATTTAGAAATTATGCACTTTTAAAAATATAGCGAGCTATCATTTGATTAAACACACACACATACGTACACACGGAGAAACACACTCAAGACCACCATTTTCTGTCATCCTTTAGTAAAGTATTTATCTAAATTATGCTTTTCCAAAACAATCTGCTGTGTATACAAACTCTTAGTTGCCACAGAAACATCAACCAATTAGTAAGCCAAGTTGGTTTATTTGATTAATATAATTGGTAAATCTTTTTTCCCTTCTTTACATAATAGGAAGTAGAACTGTGGCAAGATTAAAGGAATTTCCTTGTGTGGCAGCCATGGAGGGGTGCAGTTCAGATTTTTCTTCAAGAGCAAACCTTGTGGAAAGATTATAGCCAGTTGACAAGTTCTAGCTGTGATGTCTTTGGTCCCTATTGCAGCATTTTTGCCCAAGGTATGTTCTCAGGCAGCTCTAGGCAACGACTGGGTACATATTGTGTGCTGGTTATTTCTATCCAGTGCTCCAGAGTCCTCTCTTGAACTGGAGGAGATGTTTAAAAGTATACACCATAGTCTGAGGCTCTTCCTAGCCTATGATCCCCAACCCTTCCTTTTGCATGTGTCAGATCTATATTGTTCTCTGAAAGCTTTTACTGCCTACTCATACTCTCTCTTCCCTTTTATCTATCAGAGTGATTACTTCCATAAATCTTTTGTACTTCTAACCTTGTCTTGATATCTGTTTCCTGGAGGATGCAAACTGACATTCTTTGGTGGAGCCAAAACTTAAACAAAGGTCTTCTGACTCCAAGATCATTACAGAGCTGCCATATTATATATATAATATATCAATATATAGTATAATTATAATGTTAATATATAATATGTTATATTAATATAATATAGATGATATATAATATATAACTATGTAATAGATATATATTATATATTATATGCATATTATATAATATGTATATTATGTTATATATTATATATTGTTATATGAATATTATATAATATGTATGTAATATATAATGTATATTATAATGTATATGTATATATGTTATATAATATGTATATATTATATAGTGTACATATATAATTATATATATTATATATGCATATACATATTATATAATATATATCTATTACATTGGGAGCTATTTTGCATAGCCCACTGGAACTATCTAGATGAAACTCACTAGATTAACTATTGTGTGGGTTCACCACAGCCCAGGCTGTGTATGGTTGTATATGAATAGAGCCAGTTTTATAGAATGCAGACTCTTGTGGCTGAATCCAATGTATTCAAGAGCAGTCGTTCATTTGGGAAGAGGATTGAAATAAGTCAATAGTTAATGTGCTAGTGAGTCCAACTCTGAATCTTGTTCACTGCTTTCCATAAAATATTTCCTGTGAGCTTTCAGTGGATATAAAGCAAAGGTCTTTCCTGCCCCCATACCCCTGCAGGAGTTACCTAAAACTAATTGCTTACTTCCTCAATGCCCAACTGAGATCAGCTACATTGAAAGAATGGGGGTTTGGAATTGGATTTGAGGTAACAGTAGGGAAGAGGTGATTTTTGGAGTGCGCAGAATGTATCTGGGGAAGACTGATCTGTCAGCATTAGGTAGGTACTTTACCTAGGAGGTGGGGAATTATGAAGAGCTGTAGAACCAAAAGGCAATCCAGACCTATGTTGGCTGCTTTGCATTTTTACCTGGAGCCCCTAGTTAGCAAGATTCTTTGTGATGTCTCTTCCATCCACGTCTTCAGTTAAAACATACATGAACAATTAGACTTTATTGAGCACATACTATATGCCAAGCTCCATACCAGGAGTCTTTGGCATTCCCAAACATAATATGAAGAGACATATGTGAATATGACTTCTAATTGCAAGGCAGGCTATAACCTGGACTCTAATAAAGGACTAAGAGAAAAAAATAAACAGAGAGATTGGTTCTGAAAATGACTCTTTAGTAAGGTTTATTAAAGTAATTGATCCAAGGGCTGGGTATACAAAAGGAGTAAAAGTTAAGCAAAACAGACATTCCGAACAACGGTGATAGTATAAAGAATGACACCAAGGTGAATGATGACATTGCATTTGCAGGAAACAAACAAAGCTCTTTGAGTTCTGTTGGTGTCAAAAACAGGAAATAGTGGAGGATGAGTGAGTGCTGTCACGGAGGTAGAAGAGCCCAGGTCACACATGGTCTTTGTGCTAAATTAAGGGAGCATGAATTCTGTCCATGGACAACCAGGAGTTGCTGACAAGTGTAAGTGTGTGTCTTCAGTGGTGGGAGTGTTTATTATTTTTTACATTAATAAGTCTAACTTTGAAGCCTGCCATGTCCTGAATATAGCTACAAAAATACACACTATGCACACTGTTGTATTTACATACTAAAAAACAGTAGACAGTGGTAAAGCAGCTAAGCCTCTTTAGATTTCAGATTTTAGATTTAGTTTTTTCATCTGTAAAATGAATATGATCTCTAAGGTTCCTCCCACCTTATACTTGTATATTCTGTTCTTAATAACTTGTCCAGACACAACTTAGATGATGATAGCCCTGGCATGAAAATGTATCTGAATTGGGTCTATACCATTAATGTGACGTAGCTAAGCAATTAGCAGTTTAACTGGACAGTGTAGTTGAGGTTCCAAAGTAGATTTATTTAAATTGGGTGAACTATCTGGATAAGACTTGTCTATTGTCTGAAAGGCACACTATTTAGCTTATATTTTTTAAAAACCTGTGCTTTGGTTTTGCATTTGAAATCTGATGCTTATTTTGCATTGGTCCCTCTGCCTCAAGAAGCAGTGGCCTGTCAGGCTTACTGATATTTAAACATGTGGGAAATGCTCCCAGGTAACCCCAGTCGTTAAATCTGAAGGCTTGTTGGGTCCAGGGAGGCAGCCCAGGCAGGCAGCTGCGTAACTGAGTACTGTTCTGGGTCTTTCATTTTATTTTAAAGCATATTTTTAACCAAGTTCTTTCCAGTTAACCATCTCACTGGTTATTATGAGGAGCTGATTTCTTCAGCACACAATAATTGCAAAATTATGACTGCACGGCTGTAGACATAAGTGTTGTCTTGCCTATCTGGCAAATCACACAACAAGGGAATTTAGGATTTGGGAGGCACTTAGAAGTCATCTCATCTACAGCTCTGATTTTACAAATAAGGAAACCATTGGGCCAGTGTGCCTTTTTAAAATTCACAAGTATTGGTACTCACTTCTTTTTTAGTCTTATTCCTCCTCCTCATCTACAAGAATATTGGACTTTACTTTTCATAAAAATGTGATTTCCTACCAGTTTAATGCTCTTGGTGATAACTATGTAGTTTGGCTAGAGAATGGAATCTCGCGTGGGTGTGCTGGCAAGTTATTCATTTAGCTATTCCTGAGGGGTCTCATTGCTGTTTCACAGTGATCTTCTTGAATGTAAGTTTGTTCAACAGTTATTCAGCTTCTTTTATTGGGCTGTTATTGTTCTCTCTGAGATAAGTAAGACATGTTCTCTACTTTGAAGAGTTCACTATTTGGGAAGGAGGTTGGACACTGTAAAATGTAACTACAATTTAAAGTGGCAAGTATTTAAAAAGTGAAATAAATGTAGGGACAGAAATGAGGGAAGAATTAGTTCCACCTAAGATATGAGAGATTGACGGAGAGCAAGTGACATTTGAGTTGGCCCTGGGAGGAGAAGAGGGGTGTGGCAGGTACTTCAGTTTCAGAGGCTTGATGTGTGAGAAGACACTCTAGGCAGGGTAATGACTCAGTCACTCAAGCATACAAGAGCATGACACATTTAGAAAGTGCAAGAGCTATAGCTGAAGTTGAAGCTGTGTGGCTTCAAAGAGGCCTGGGTGGCAGCCCCAAAAATTCAAGTTGGAACAGAATTATTGAGAACCTTGTATGGCAGCTGAAGGCATATGGGACTTGTCTTCTATTTATTATTCTATAGGTGGTAGCCATTGACGATGTGTGAGTGAGACACAGTTTAGAAAAACACCTTTTCAGCTTCAGTGTACAGGATGGATTGGATGCAGGGACATCCATGAAAAAACAACCATAAATACATAGTTATCCCTGACCACAGGAATGTAGCCTTACTTTTCTGTATGTGTCTGGCTTTAGTTGGCATTAAACCCTATCTAGAAGGTACAGGATATCTATGTGAGTCTGCTTGGGCTGCCGTAACAAAACACCACATATTAGGGGGGTGGCCTAGACAACAGACATTTATTTTCTCTCATTTCTGGAGACAAGAATTCCCAGAAGGAGTCATTGGTTGATTCAGTTCCTAATAAGGCCTCTCTTCCTGGTTTATAGATGTTCTCACATGGCCTCTTCTTTGGTGCAGGTGCAGAGAAGGTGAGAGAGAGAGAGAGAGACAGAGAGAGAGAGAAAGAGAAAGAGAGAGGAGTGAAAGAAATCTCTAGTGTCCCTTCTTCTTCTTATAAAGACATGAGTTCTATTGTATTAACACCCCAGTCTTCTGATCTCATTTAACGTAAACTATCTCCATAAAGATTCTATTTCCAAATACAGCCACATTGGGATTTGGGGCATCACATATGAAGTTTTTTTTGGAGGGGAGGGTGGGCACAATTCATTCCATAACAGCAGCTGAGCACCCTTTTTGTCCTGCATAGCAACAATGCACACAAAGTTGTAGAAAGAGCTTTAATGAATAGACACTCTACAATAACTATCATTTCTGCAGATTACAAATGAAATACAAATATGCCATAGGAAGATTCTAGCTCTGTCCAGCGTCACTAACATGTTATCTTCTTGTTTTTCTTCTGGTAGAGGAAACAGAGACTCCTCCTGTGCCCAAGAGTTCAGAGCACTTGGATCACCTGCCATGCTAATATTTGATCCTGTACTTGGGAAATTTATCCCTCAGCTCTAGGTAACCATTACCTGGTCCTCTGAGCAATCTGTTCCTCTCAAATTCCACCATTGTCCTTCATGTTTTATTATCTTTTATCCTCTTCCCACAACAACCTCTGGACTTCTCCATTTCCCCAAGTCATAGTTTTTTTCCCTCTCCAATCTCCAGACCTTCCTATATGTTCTAAACCAACTTCTTTCATCTGAATGGTACACAGAGCAGGATCCTTCAGCCTCAGCTTTCTTTTTTGCAACCTGATATGGGCTGTGTACTGCGAATGCCACATCATTTCCCGAACTTCACACCTGAGAGACTAACTGATTAAATGCTTGATGAATGGATGCTAGGAAACATGGCTAATGCCAGCAATGACTGGAACTAGAAATAGGAGTTGTTTATAGACTTTGTCTAGCTCTGTGTCAAATAGACATACTATAAAAATTTCAGCAGAATTTTAGAATTCTGGTTTTGCTTATCCAAAAAATTGTCTTGCGTATCATTTTAATACAAAATTATTCATTGGTCATTACTTACAGATAGGATGGTAATATATGTTGGACAAGCAGTGGTATTTTCACTTGGAAAATAAGATAAAAATACATATTTGTGAAAAAACATCAGGTACAAATGATAACATGCTGTATCTCCAGCCCTTATAACTAACAGTGGCCTGGATATTTGTAGAATTAATGCAAAGATGAGATAATATTTAACATTGATTAATTCAACAAAAATATATTTGTGTACACCTTAGTGTTAATGATTTGCTAAGGGCTGACGGGTCTAGCAGGGGTAAAACCTGCTCGCATGCCCATTTTCCTAGAATACCCCTCGTCTACGCCAGGTACTTATGATCTTTGACGCTACAGTTTTGTGAGGGATCCACAGAAGAAGCCAGATAAATTAGCCTAATCCAGAGACAAACTTTGTAAAGAACCATATAGTCCATATTTTAGGCCTTTTGATCTCTCTAGTCTTTGTTGCAAACCTTCAACTCTGCCTTTGTAGCATGAAAAGAAAGCAATAGACAATATGTAAATGAGTGGGTATGGCCATGTTCCAATAAAACTGTATTTATTTATTTAATTAATTTATAATTTCAACTTTTCTTTTAGATTCAGAGGTTATATGTGCAGGTCTGTTACATGGGTATATTGTGTGATGCTGGCGTTTGGGGTATGACTTATCCCATCACCCAGGTAGTCAGCATAGTTTTTCAACCCTTGCCCTCCTCCCTCCCTATCCCCTTTAATAGTCCCCAGTGTTTATTGTTCCCATCGTTGTGTCCATGTATAATCAATATCTAGTTCCCACTTATAAGTGAGAACATGCAGTGTTTGGCCTTCTGTTTCTGCATTAATTCACTTAGGATAATGGCCTCCAGCTGCCTTCTTGTTGCTGCAAATGACATGATTTCATTCCTTTTTATTGCTGTGTAGTGTTCCATGATGTATAAGTACCACGTTTTCTTAATCCATCCTCCACTGATGGACACCAAGGTGGATTCCATATCTTTACTATGGTTAACAGTGCTGTGATGAACACATGCATGCATGTGGCATTTTGTAAAACGACTTATTTTCCTTTGGTTATATACCCAGTAATGGGATTTCTGAGCAATAAAGCTTTATTGACAAAAACATTTAGGCTAGATTAGGCCCATGGCCTGTTTGCCAGTCTCTGGAATTAATATGGGAGCTATTGGGGTGAAAGTCAGATCACCTTCATACACAAAAATATTGTAGAATTTGGGAACTGAGTGGACTCTACAGACATTGCTCTTTGTTGTTCTCAGATAGCAAAATCCCAACCCTGGTAAATCCAGCCCTACTTACCTATTGTAGTATGTGAACACAAATTGAGAAAAGCAAAGGATCATGCTGACAGATTTCCATTTAAATTCAAGTGAGTCCTTAGTGCTACCCAGAAATCCTCCTTATTTACCTGACATACTCATTATCCCTCTCCCCCAGAAGTCTATTCTATGTCTTACCTTTCTCACCTGGACTCCATCACCTCTGTTGCAGCAATAAAGGTGTGTACCTGAATGTCCCCATGGAAAACATTTGCAATTCAGCTGCAGGGAGTGCAACTAACTGACAGCCTACAACCATTAGCTCCTTGAGGAAATGCCTCAGCTTTCCAGGTGGGGCCACACTCTTCCTATGTAATCATTAGCCGATGACTGGATACACTGGAGGTGCAAGGACCTGGCCATTTTGGCCAACGTGGAACTCCTCTAAATTGTTCTCTTTGCCCTGGAGAACTGTTTTGGGTTGCCAATAATTTTTCAAATCTTATCACTGCCTGAGGTTTTCCCTACCTGATTCTGTTTACTCCACACATCCTTTTCACTGTCCAAACATGCAGCCTCCTTTTAGACAGAAATATAATATGCAATGTGCAAAAACATTAAAAGCTGACTTATTTTTTTTCTGGTCTCTGCATTTAAAAAATGTGTTTTGGCAAAGGATTAAAAAATAATGTTTTATCTAGTTAAAGAAGAGCACTGAGTCATCGTGCAGCTAGTGGTTGCTGATGACTAGCTAGATTCTCTGCAAACCTCCCATTGCACCATAAGCTTTGAGCCCTTCTCCCTGGAGACTAAGGCAGTAGCTCCAACACCAAAGAGCCTCACTCAGAAGATAACAAGATGTGAAAAGGACTGACAGCTATTTCTCCACACTATTCAGAATAGTATTGGAGTCTGTACCTTCCTATAGGGCTCTCTGTCTCCCCAATGACTATGCCATGGAAATGTATTTATTGCATTTTACTCTTTAGACTTGAATTTATAATACAAGAAAAAATTTTGAAAGAGAAGCATAGGGCTCAAATCGTTATTTTGGCTTGCTGTTGATTGTACGGGTACAGCATCAACTGGCTGATTGTCATCTAATATTTACATCTCTTGTGTGTATAGTGCTTTGCAGTTGAGAGAATTCGCCCTCCACTATTGCATGTGAATCTTCTAACAGTCTTGTGAGGGGAAAAGGACAGACATTGTTTGTGTTTTACATATATGCACAATGAGGTTCATGGAGGTTGGGTATAATTATCTATCTCTTACAAATAAGGACAATGAACTTCATAGAGGTTATGTGCTTCTTTCAGTGTCACAAAGCAAGAAAATGCAAAAGCTGTCACTAAATCCTAAGATTTTCAAGTCTCACTGAGACTCATTCTACTGCATTACATGCCTTGAGAGATATTACTCTGACAAAATACAGGAAGACATCCGTGATTTCAGTCTGAGCTTTTGTCAAATATTTCTTATGCATAATAACAAATATGGAATATTTGCTTCCTTATTCTATTTACATGAGATGCAAAAAACAATAAAATGTTCAATAATGAAAACTGCTTTGAAGTATTACTTGCGTGTTCTGCTTAAGTATTAAAAGCTGACTGTTGTTTATATTCGCTAAGAGCCTATTTTTTTATAGTAAGAGATTTATTGGCTGGAACTAACTGCACAGTTGTGGGACTGGCTAGTCAAGTCCAAAATCCATAGATGCAGTTTGCCAGAAAAAGAAGGCTAGAACTCTTACACCTGGGCTAAAGCTGCTGCCCACTATGGAGATTTCTTCCTCTGTGAAGCCTCAGCTCTGTTCTTTAGGCCTTTTGACAGGTTGAATCAGGCGCACCCAGATAATCTAGTATATAGCTGTATTTTTGTGAAAGACTAATTCGATTGTGACTCATAGTGAAAGTTTAGTGGACACAATGACTCAGAAATGAAAGAAACAAGTGAATTATGTGCCAGTGTCATTTGGCTATCAACCAGCATGCTGAACTACAGGACTCAGATGCATCAGTAAGTCACTGACCATATGTGACTGTTGAAAACATGTCAAATGATTTTTTTTTGGCTCAAGGAAAGAAATGAAATTGCTCAGTTACGCACGTTTTTTTTTCTTTTGTAGCTCTCCAATTAAGCAGAATACATTCATTAAAATTATAAAGTTGAATTTAGAATAACTTAGACTGCTGGAATTTTTAAATGGGTATTTATACTTATCATATTAAAAAGAAATAAGAGATATAAAGCTTATGAAAATATGATTTAATATACTTTATTCAAGAGAAGAAATTTGGAAAGAAAATATATGTATTTTAATTTGTTTTTATGAAAGCAATGTGTAGATACCATCTTGTCATAAAAATAATGTCAAATAATGCAGACTATAGGACAAAATGGAAACTGTGCCTTTAATTTTGCCTTCCTTTCCCAGAAACAACCACTGTGAACAATTTTACGGATATCTTTCTAGCCCTGTTTTGTACAAATATACCTTTTTATATAAATTGGACTTTGCAGTATGTATTATTCAAACACTCTCTTATTTTTACTAAATGATGTATATTAGACATTGTTCTATGTCAGTGTATACATCATCCTGTTTAAATATATCATTTTAATGTATAGTATGGTTGTTACTGCAACTTATTTGCCCACTATCCAATTAATACGCATTTAAGTTGTCTTTCAACAATGATATGGTGCACATTTTTGTCTGTGCCTCATTGTTCACATAAGGATAAATACTCAGAAACCAAACCGTGTGTTTGAAGAATCTGTGCATTTACAACTCATGTCAATTGAGATAAGGGGCAGAGCAAAATGGCCAAATAGAAGCATCCACCAATCATCCTCCACAGAGGACCACCAAACTGAACAACTATTCACACTAAATAGCGCCCTTCTTAAAAACCAGAAAATTAGGTGAATTATCACAGTACATGGCTTTCACATCATAGCAAGGAAAGAGGCACTGGAGAGGATAGGAAAGACGGTCTTGAGTTACCGAATCCACCCTTCTCCCGTCCTGAGGCAGCAGCCACATAACATGAAGAGAGAATCTGTGCATTTGGGAGATGGAGAGCGCAGTGATTGTGTGACTTTGCATTGAAACTCTGTGCTGCCCCATCACAGTGAAAGCAACACCAGGCAGAACTCAGCTGGTGCTCATGAAGGGAGCATTTAGACCAACGCTAGCCAGATAGGAATCACTCATCCCAGCAGTCAGAACCTGTGAACTAAAGTGCTCTGTGGTTCTAAATAAACCTGAACTTCAGTCTAGGTCACAGGATTGTAATTCCTGGTTAAGTCATGGAGCTGTGCTGGGCTCAAAACCAGTGGAAGTGGGGTGCATTCAACCTAGTGAGACATCAGCTGGGGCAGCCAAAGGAGTGCTTTTCCACCCCTCCCTGAACTCCAAGCAGCATAACCCTGCTGAGGTGAGAGTCCCCTTCCTCTTGCTTGTGGAGAAGGGAGGGAAGAGTAGAGGACTTTGTCTTGCACCTTGTATGTCAGCTCAGCCATAGTAGGGTAGGGCACCAGGCAGAGTCCTGACCCCTAGCTTTTGATTGACATTTCTAGATATACTCTGAGCCAGATGGGAACCCACTGCATTGAAGGGAAGAACCCAGTACTGGCAGGACTCATCACCTGCTGATTAAAGAGCCCTTCAGCCCTGAATAGTGACCTTTGGTAGCCAGGCAGTACTTACTGTGGGCCTCAGATGAGACTAGAAGACATGCTCGCTTCAGATGTGAGTAAGCACATTCCCTGTTGTGGTGGCTACAGAAGAGAGACACCTTATGCTTAAGAAAAGGAAAATAAAAAGTAAAGAGGACTTTGTCTTGCAGCTTAGGCATCAGCTTCGCCATAGTAGGGCAGAGCACCAAGTGGGTTCTTGGGGTCACCAGTTCCAGGCCTATGGCTCTTAGAAGGCATTTCTGGACCTTCACTGGGGCAGAGATGAGCACACTTCCCTGAAGTGAGAGTCCAAGGCCTGCCAGCATTCACCACAAACTTATTAAAGAGCCCTTGGGAATTAAGCGAACATCAGCAGTAGCCAGGCAGTACATCCCCATGGTTGTGGCCATGGGGAGAGACTCCTCTGCTAGTGGAAAGAGAGGAGGAGAGGAAAAGGCTTTGTCTTGTGGTTTGGGTGGCAGTTCAGCCACAGTAGAATAGAGTACCAGGTGGATACCTAAGGTTTCTATCGCCAAGCTTTGACTCCCAGACAGCAACTTTGGACTCAGGGCCAGGGGAGACTTGTCACCCAAAGGGAAGGGCACAAGTCTGGCTGGCTTTGCTGCCTGCAGATTATATAGCCATAAGGCCTTCAGCAAACACAAGCAGTAGCCATGCAGTGGTTACCATAGGCCTTGGGTAGGACCAAGTGCTGTACTGGCTTCAGGTCTGACCCAGCAAAGTCACAGTGATGGTGGCCACAGGCCTGCTTCAGTCACTCCTCCGCCAAACTCTAGGGAACTCAGCAGAGAGAGAGACTCTGTTTGGGGGATAGTAAGGGAAGAAAACAAGAGTCTCTGCCTGGTAATCCAGAGAATTCTTATGGACCTTATCTAAGACCACCAAGGTGGTACCTCTATGAGTGTACAAGATCCTCACTGCTTTTGGGCTTGGGGTGTCCTGTAATGAAGATATGGTCGCATTGACCAAAAACTTAGATCACAACACCCAAGTTTCTTGAAATACCTCAAAAGCCTTCACAAGAAGGACATGTACACACAAGCCGACTGCAAAGACTACAATAAATATGTAACTCTTCAGTGCACAGACATTGATCAACATCCACAAGAATCAAGACCATACAGGAAAACATGATCTTACAAAAAAACCAAACAAACAACTAAATAAGGCACCAGGGACCAATCCTGGAGATACACTGATATGTGACCTTTCAGACAGGGAATTCAAAATAGCGGTCTTGAGGAAACTCAAATAAATTCAAGATAACATAGAGAAGGAATTCAGAATTCTATCAGATGCATTCAACAAAGAGATTGAAATAATTGAAAAGAATCAAGCAGAAATTCTGGATTTGAAAAGTGCAAATGACATACTGAACAATGCATCTGAGTCTCTTAACAGCAGACTTGATCAAGCAGAAGAAAGAATTTAGTGAGCTTGAAGACAGGCTATTTGAAAATACACAGTCAGAGGAGAGAAAATAAAAAAGAATAAAGCATGCCTACAAAAATCTAAAAAATAGTCTCAAAAAGGCCAATCTAAGAGTTATTGGCCTTGGAGGTGGTAGAGACAAAAAAGGGGCAGAAACTTTATTTAAAGGGATAATAACAGAGTACTTTCCAAACCTATAGAAATATATCGATATTCCAGTACAAGAAAGTTATAGAACACCAAGCAGATTCGACCCAAATAAAACTGCCTCGAAACATTTATCATTACATCCTAAAGATCAAGGATAAAGAAAAGATTCTAAAAGCAGCAAGAGAAAAGAGACAAGTAATACACAATTGAGATTCAGTACCTCTGGCAGCGGACTTATCAGTGGAATCTTTACAGGTCAGGAGAGAGTGGCATGAAATATTTGAAGTGCCAAAGGAAAAGATTTTTTTTATCCCAGAACAGTAAATCTAGTGAAAATATCCTTCAAACATAAAGGAGAAAGAAATGCTTTCTCAGACAAACAAAAGCTGAGGGATTTCATCACCACCAGACCTGTCCTACAAGAAATGCAAAAGGGAGTACTTCAATCTCAAAGAAAAATATGTTAACAAACAATAAGAAATCACCTGAAGGTACAAAACTCACAGGTAATAGTAAGTAAACAGAAAAACAGACTATTATAACACAGTAATTGTAGTACCTAAACTACTCATACCTTGAGTAGAAAGATGGATCATTAACCTATCTAAAATAATTGCTACAACAACTTTTCAAGATACAGACAGTATAATAAATTATAAACAGAAACAACAAAATGATAAACAGTGGTGGGATAAAGTTCAAGTGTAGAGTTCGTAACAGTTTTCTCTTTGATTGTTTGTTATTTAGTTTGTTTTTGCCATCAGTGTTAGGATTTCATCAGTTTAATATAATGGGTTATAAGATGTTATTTGTATCATGGTAACCTCAAATTGAAAAACCTACAACAGATACGCAAAACATAAAAAGTAACAAATTGAAACATATCACCTGAAAAAAGTCAACTTTATAAAAAGAAAGACAGGAAGAAAGGAAAGAAAAAAATAAAGAGACCAAAAAGCACCAGAAAACTAATAAAAAAAAAATGGCAGGAGTAAGTCCTTACTATCAATAATAACATTGAATGTAACTAGACTAAGCTCTCTAATCGAAAGAAGTAGAGTGGCTGAATGGATAAAAAAGAAAAGACCTGACAATTTGTTTCTGACAAGAAAAAGGTTTCTCCTATAAGTATACATGTAGACTAAAAACAAAAGGAAGAAAAAAAGTATTCCGTGCAAATGGATACCAAACCAAGTTAGGAATAGCTATACTTACATCAGTAAAAACAGATTTTATGGAAAAAAAACTTTAAAAAGGCACAAAGAAGGTCATGCTATAATAATGTGTGAATTCAGCAAAAGGTTATTACAACTGGAAATATATATGCACCCAACACTGGAGCACCCAGATAAATAAAACGAATATTATGAGCGCTAAAGAGAGAGATAAGCCTCAATAAAATAATAGCTGCAGACTTCCACACTCCAATTTTAGCATTAGACAGTTCATCCACACAGAAAATAAACAGACATATCAGACTTAATCTACACTATAGGCCAAGTGGACCTTTTAGACATTTACAGGACATTTCATTCAAGAGCTAGAGAATACACAATCTTCTTCTCAGCAAATGGATCATTCTCAAAGATAGACCATATATTACACCACAAGATAAATGTTAAAAAATTAGAAAAAGAAATTGTTATCATTTCAAATATCTTCTCTTAATACAATGGAATAAAACTAGAAATCAATAACAACAGGAATTTTGGAAACAATATGAACACAAGGAAATTAAACAATATGCTCCTGAGTGACCAGTGAGTCAATGAAGAAATTAAGAACAAAATTGAAAAGTTTCTTGAAACAAATGAAAATGGAAACAAAACGTACAAA
Organism: Pan paniscus; assembly: GCF_029289425.2. Taxonomy (NCBI): domain Eukaryota; kingdom Metazoa; phylum Chordata; class Mammalia; order Primates; family Hominidae; genus Pan; species Pan paniscus. The sequence goes on from NC_073272.2 coordinate 145,558,592, forward strand.
AACTTAGGGGATATAGTGAAAGCAATATTAATGAGAAAGTTTGTAGCAATAAGCAACTACATCAAAACAGTTTTAAAAAAATCAAACGAATAATCTAATGATGCATCCTAAAGAATTAGAAACACAAAAGCAAACTAAATCCAAAATTAATAGATGCAAAGAATTAATATCTGAGCAAAAATAAATAAAATTAAAATTCCATACAAAAGATCAACAAAACAAAAAGTTGGTTATTTGAAAAGATAAGCAAAATTGAAAAACCTTTAGACAGACTAAGAAACGACCCAAACTAAGAGACTAAGAGAAGACCCAAATAAATAAAATTGTAGATGAAAAGGGAGACATTACAACTGATACTTCAGAAATTCAAAGGATCATTAGAGGCTACCTTGAGTAACTATATACTAATAAATTGGAAAAGCTATGAGAAATGGATAAATTCCTAGACACAACCTATTAAGATTGAACCATGAGGAAATCCAAAACCAGAGCAGACCAATAACAAGTGATGAGATTGAAGTCGTAATAAAAATCTCCCAGCAAAGAAAAGCCCAGGACCCGATGACTTCACTGCTGAATTTTACCACACATTTAAATAAGAAATAATATCAATCCTACTCAAACTATTTTGAAACATTTAAAGAAGTAATAGTAGCAATCCTACGCAAACTATTCTGAAAAGTAGATGAGGAGGCAATACTTCCAACCTCATTCTATGAGGTCAGTATTACTCTGATACCAAAACTAGACAAAGACACACAATGGAAGAAAACTACAGCCCAATATTCCTGACAAATGTTGATGTAAAAATCATTAAAAAAATTCTAGCCAACTGAATTCAACAACACATTAAAAGGCCATTCATCATGACCAAATGGGATTTATCCTAGTGATGCAATGATGGTGTAACATATGCAAATCAATCAATGTGCCACACCATGTTACTAGACAGGACAAAAACTATATGATCATTTAATTTGTTGCTGAAAAATGATTTAGTAATATCGCACAACTTTTCATGATAAAAACTCTCAAAAACCTGGCTATAGAAAGAACATATCTCAACACAATAAAAGACATATATGACAGACCCACATCTAGGATCATACCGAATGGGAAAAACTAAAAGCCTTTTCTTCAAGATCTGGAACATGACAATGATGTCCTCTTTCACCACTATTATTCACTGTAGTACTGGGAGACTTTGTTAGGGCAATCAGAAAAGAGAAATAAATAAACAGCATGAAAATTGGAAAGAAAAAAGTCAAATCTTGTTTGCAGATGATATGGCCTTATATTTGAAAAATCCTAAAGACTTGATTTGTCCCCACCCAAAATTTTACATTGAATTGTAATCCCCATAATCCCCACTTGTCAAGGGTGGGACCAGGTGGAGGTAATCGGATCATGGGGGTGGTTTCCCCCAGGTGTTCTCGGATGGTGAGTGGGTTTCATGATATCTGATGGTTTTATACGCATCTGGCATTTCCTCTCCTTGCACTCAGTCTGTCCTGCTGCCCTGTGAAGAAGGTGCCTGCTTCTCCTTTGCCTTCCGCTGTGATTGTAAGTTTCCTGAGGCATCCCTAGAAATGTGGAACTGTTAGTAAATTAAACCTCACTCCTTTATAAATTACCCAGTCTCAGGCAGTTCCTTATAGCAGTGTGAGAACTGATTAATACAAGGCTCCACAAGAAAACTATTAGAATTGATAAATTCAGTAAAGTTGTAGGATTCAAAATCAACATACAAAAATCAGTAACATTTCTATATGTCATCAGCAAACAATCTGAAAAAAATCAAAGAAGTAATCCCATTTACAATTGCTACAAATAAAATTAAATACCTAGGAATTTATTTAACCAAAAATGTGTAAGGTCTCTACAAGGAAAGCTATAAAACATTGATGAAAAAATGGAAGAGTACCCCCAAAATCAAAAGGTATTTTATATTTGTGGATTTGAAGAAATCATATTGCTAAAATGTCCATAGTACCCAAAGCAATCTACAGATTCAATGCAAACCCTATCAAAACACCAATGTCATTCTTCAAAGCAATCTGCAGGTTCAATGCAAACCCTATCAAAACACCAATGTCATTCTTCAAAGCAATCTACAGATTCAATGCAAACCCTATCAAAACACCAATGCCATTCTTCACGAAAAAAGAATTAAAAAACTATCTTAAAATTTACATAGAGCAAATAAAGACCCAAAATAGCCAAAGCTATTCTGGGCAAAAACAATAGAACTGGAGAAATTACATTACCTGGGTTAAAATTACACTACAAGGCTATATTAACGAAAATGGCATGGTACTGGTATAAAAACAGAAATATATATCAATGGAACAGAATAGATAACCCCAAAATAAATCCATACACCTACAGGGAACTCATTTTCAACAAAGTTCCAAGAACACACATTGAGAAAGGGACTGTCTCTTCAGTAAATATTGTTGGGAAAACTGGATATTCATATGGAGAAGAATGACACTAAGCCCCTATCTCTTGCCATATACAAAAAGCAAATCATAATGGATTGAAAACTTAAATTTGTGACATCAAACTATGAAAATTCTAAAATAAAATATTCAGAAAACTCTCCAGGACATTGGGCTGGGCAATGATTTCTTGAGTAATACCCCACAGGCACAGACAATCAAAGCAAAAATGGACAAATGGGATTACATCAAGGTAAAACGCTTCTGCACAGCAAAGGATGTAATCACCCAGGTGAAGAGACAATCTACACAATGGGAGAAAATATTTTCAAACTACTCATCGGTGATAATTAATATTAGATGTCAACTTGATTGGATTGAGGAATGCCTAGATGGGCGGTAAAGTGTTCTATGTGGGTGTGTCTGTGAGGGCGTTGCCAGAAGAGATTGATATTTGAGTTGGTGGACTGGGAGAGGAAGACCTAACCTCAATGTGAGTGGGGACCATCCAATCAGTTGCCAGTGCAGTTAGAAGAAAGCAGGCCAAAGGAAGGTGGCATAAGCTTGCTTGCTGAGTCTTCTGGCTCTCTTTTTCTTCTTCCCCTGCCAGACATGTGCTTGCTTCTGTTCATCCTGCCCTTGGACATCAGACTCCGGGTTCTTCAGACTTGGATTCTGAGACTTGCACCAGCAGCTTCTTAGGCCTTGGATGGCCTAAGGCTTGAGGCTTAGCTCTCAAGCCCTTGGATGCAGATTGAATGTTGCAATGTTGCCTTCCTTGGTTCTGAGGATTTTGGACATGGACTGAGCAACTACTGTCTTCTTTCTTTCCCCATATTGCAGATGGTCTATCTCGGGACTTTGCTCTGTAATTGTGTGAGCCAATTCTCCCTAATAAACTCCCTTTTATAAAACAAGTATGTCCTATTGGTTCTGTCCCCCTGAAGAACTCTAATATACTATCTGACAAAGAATTCATAACCAGAGCATAAAAGGAGCTCAAACAACTTTATAGAAAAAAATCTAATAATTTGATTTTAAAAATGTGCAAAAGGCTGGGCATGATGGCTCGTGCCTATAATCCCAGCACTTTGGGAGTCTGAGGCGAGAGGATGACAAGGTCAAGAGATAGAGACCATCCTGGTCAATATGGTGAAACCTCGTCTCTACTAAAAATACAAAAATTAGCTGGGTGTCGTGGCACGTGCCTGTAGTCCCAGCTACTCGGGAGGCTGAGGTAGGAGAATTGCTTGAACCCAGGTGGCAGAGGTTGCAGTGAGCAGAGATCACACCACTGCCTGGTGACAGACTGAGACTCCATCTCAAAAAAAAGAAAAAAAAAGTGCAAAATATATGTATAGGTATTTCTTAAAAGAAGGTATACAAATGACAAACAGGTACATGAAAATGTGCTCAGCATCACTGATTACAGAGAAATGGAAATAGAAACTACAATGAGGTATCAGTTCATCTGGTTTAAAATGGCTTTTACGCATAAGACAGGCAATAATAAATGCTGCAAGGATTCGGAGGAAAGGGAATCTTTGTACTCTGTTGGTGGGAATGTAAATGATTACAACCACTATGAAGAACAGTTTGGAGGTTTCTCAAAAGACTAAAAATAGAGCTACCATATGACCTAGGAATGTCACTGCTGCGTATATACCCAAAAGAAAGGAAATCAGTACATGGGAGAGATATCTATACTACCATGTTTTCTGTAGCACTATTCACAATAGCCAAGATTTGGAAGCAACCTAAGTGTCCATCGACAGATGAATGGATAAAGAAAATGTATATATACACAATGGAGTACTATTCAGCGATAAGAAGAATGTGATCCTGTCATTTGCAACAACCGGGATGGAATTGGAGGTCATTGTGCTAAGTGAAATAAGCCAGGCACAGAAGGACAAACTTTGAAAGTTCTCACATTTTAATGGGAGCCAAAAATTAAAACAATTGAACTCAAGGAGACAGAGAGTAGAATGATGGTTGTCAGAAGCTGAGAAGGGTAATGTACGGGGGAATTAGGTATGGTTAATGGGTACAAAAATATAGTTACATAGAATGAATAACTTCTAGTATTTGATAGCATAACAAGCTGATGTAGTTAACAATAATTTATTAAACATTTTAAAATAACTAAAAGAGTATAATTGGATTGTTTTTGTAACACAAAGATAAATGTTTGATGTGATGGATACCCCATTTACACTGATATAATTACTAAGCATTGTATCCCTGTATCAAAATGTCTCATGTACTCCAAAAATATTTACACTGAGTATGAACCCACAAAAAATTAAACATAAAAAATCAAATAAAAATGCTTGTATTTGAATTGAAAGAATTAATATATCAATATAATAAAATGGCCATTTTTCTGAAAGCAATGTACAGATTCAGTGCAATTTCTATCAAGCTACCAACGTCATTTTTCAGAGTCAAAAATAACTATTCCAAAAATCACAGAAACCAAAAAAGAGTGTGAATACCCAAAGTAATCCTAAACAAAAAGAATAAAGCTGAACATATCACATTACCTGACTTCATACTATAGTATTAGGCTACAGTAACCAAAACAGCATGGTGGTGGTACAAAAACAGATACATAGGCCAGTGGAACAGAATGGAGAACCCGGAAATAAAGCCACACACATACAGCCACCTATTCTTCGACAAAGTTAACTATAATAAGCAGTGGAAAAAGGACTCCCTGTTCCATAAATGCTTCTGTAATAGCTAGCTTAGCCATATGCAGAATAATTAAACTGGACCCCCTACCTTTAGCCATATACAAAAATTAAGATGGATTAAAGGTTTAAATGTAAGACCCCCAAACTATAGGAATCCTAGAAGAAAACCTTGGAAACACCATTCTGGACATTGGCCTTGGGAAATAATGTTTGACTAAGTCCTGAAAGGCAATTGCAAAAAAAAAAAATTGAAAACTAGAACCTAATTAAACTAAAGAGTTTTTGCACAACAACAGAAACTATCAACAGCATCAACAGACAACCTACAGAATGGGAGAAAGCATTTGCAAACTATGCTTCCAATAAAGGTCTAATATCAAAAATCTATAACTTGAACAACAAGCAAAACACAGCCCATTAAAACATGGGCAAAACACATGAATGGACATTTATTGAAAGAACACATACAAGTGGCCAAGAAACATGTGAAAAAATGCTCCACATCACTCATCATCAAATCAATACAAATCAAAAACACTGGTGTGAGATACCATCTCAGATACCAATTTACACCAATCTGATAGGCTGTTATTATAAAGTTGGAAAACAACAGATGCTGGCAATGCTGCAGAGAAGAAGGAATACTTATACGCTGTTGGTGGAAATATGAATTAATTCAGCCACTGTGGAAAGCAGTTGGGAGATTTTTCAAAGAACTTAAAACAGAACTACTGTTTGACCCAGCAATCCCATTACTGGTTATATATCCAAAATAAAACAAATAGTTCTACCCAAAAGACACATGCACTGGCAAGGTCATTGCAGCGCTATTGACAATAGCAAGGATGTGGAATCAACCTAGGTGCCTATCAATGGTGGATTGGATAAAGAAAATATAGTATATATACACCATTAAATATTATGCAGCCATAAAAAGGAACAACATCATGTCCTTTGCAACAACATGGGTGTAGCTGGAGGCCATTATCCTAAATGAATTAATGCAGGGACAGAAAATCAAATTCCACTTGTTCTCACTTCTGAATGGGAGCTAAACACTGGGTACTCATGGACATAAAAATGATGACTATAAACACTGGGGACTACTTAGAGAGGGAAGCGAGGGAAGGTCGCAAGGGTTGAAAAACTGTTGGGTACCATGCTCAGTACCTGGGTGATGGGATCATTTATACCCTAAATCTCAACATCACACAATAAAGTGCTGTAACAAACCTGCACATATACCCTCGAATCTAAAATAAAAGTTGCAAAAAATAAAATTTAAGTAGTCCCTACAAAATTTCCCTCCAAAGAGACTACCCATTTATTTATCTTATTCCAAATAGCACACGAGACTAAATGTTCACTCACAGTAGTGTATCTTACTATAATTTAACTATTTTAGGCCCAGCGTGGTGGCTCACACTTGTAATCTCAGCAATTTGGGAGGCCTAGATGGGCGGATTGCTTGAGTCCAGGAGTTTGACACCAGGTTGGGCAACATGGCAAAACTCCATCTCTACAAAAAATGCAAAAATTAGTTGGGCATGGTGGTGTGTGCCTGTAATCCCAGCTACTCAGGAGGCTGATAGACCGCTAGCAAGACTAATAAAGAAAAAAAGAGAGAAGAATCAAATAGACGCAATAAAAAATGATAAAGGGGATATCACCACCGATCCCACAGAAATACAAACTACCATCAGAGAATACTACAAACACCTCTACGCAAATAAACTAGAAAATCTAGAAGAAATGGATACATTCCTCGACACATACACTCTCCCAAGACTAAACCAGGAAGAAGTTGAATCTCTGAATAGACCAATAACAGGAGCTGAAATTGTGGCAATAATCAATAGTTTACCAACCAAAAAGAGTCCAGGACCAGATGGATTCACAGCCGAATTCTACCAGAGGTACAAGGAGGAACTGGTACCATTCCTTCTGAAACTATTCCAATCAATAGAAAAAGAGGGAATCCTCCCTAACTCATTTTATGAGGCCAGCATCATTCTGATACCAAAGCCTGGCAGAGACACAACCAAAAAAGAGAATTTTAGACCAATATCCTTGATGAACATTGATGCAAAAATCCTCAATAAAATACTGGCAAACCGAATCCAGCAGCACATCCAAAAGCTTATCCACCATGATCAAGTGGGCTTCATCCCTGGGATGCAAGGCTGGTTCAACATACGCAAATCAATAAATGTAATCCAGCATATAAACAGAGCCAAAGACAAAAACCACATGATTATCTCAATAGATGCAGAAAAAGCCTTTGACAAAATTCAACAACCCTTCATGCTAAAAACTCTCAATAAATTAGGTATTGATGGGACATATTTCAAAATAATAAGAGCTATCTATGACAAACCCACAGCCAATATCATACTGAATGGGCAAAAACTGGAAGCATTCCCTTTGAAAACTGGTACAAGACAGGGATGCCCTCTCTCACCGCTCCTATTCAACATAGTGTTGGAAGTTCTGGCCAGGGCAATCAGGCAGGAGAAGGAAATAAAGGGTATTCAATTAGGAAAAGAGGAAGTCAAATTGTCCCTGTTTGCAGACGACATGATTGTTTATCTAGAAAACCCCATCGTCTCAGCCCAAAATCTCCTTAAGCTGATAAGCAACTTCAGCAAAGTCTCAGGATACAAAATCAATGTACAAAAATCACAAGCATTCTTATACACCAACAACAGACAAACAGAGAGCCAAATCATGAGTGAACTCCCATTCACAATTGCTTCAAAGAGAATAAAATACCTAGGAATCCAACTTACAAGGGATGTGAAGCACCTCTTCAAGGAGAACTACAAACCACTGCTCAAGGAAATAAAAGAGGATACAAACAAATGGAAGAACATTCCTTGCTCATGGGTAGGAAGAATCAATATCGTGAAAATGGCCATACTGCCCAAGGTAATTTACACATTCAATGCCATCCCCATCAAGCTACCAATGACTTTCTTCACAGAATTGGAAAAAACTACTTTAAAGTTCATATGGAACCAAAAGAGAGCCCGCATCGCCAAGTCAATCCTAAGCCAAAAGAACAAAGCTGGAGGCATCACACTACCTGACTTCAAACTATACTACAAGGCTACAGTAACCAAAACAGCATGGTACTGGTACCAAAACAGAAATATAGATCAATGGAACAGAACAGAGCCCTCAGAAATAACGCCGCTTACCTACAACTATCTGATCTTTGACAAACCTGAGAAAAACAAGCAATGGGGAAAGGATTCCCTATTTAATAAATGGTGCTGGGAAAACTGGCTAGCCATATGTAGAAAGCTGAAACTGGATCCCTTCCTTACACCTTATACAAAAATCAATTCAAGATGGATTAAAGATTTAAACGTTAGACCTAAAACCATAAAAACCCTAGAAGAAAACCTAGGCATTACCATTCAGGACATAGGCGTGGGCAAGGACTTCATGTCCAAAACACCAAAAGCAATGGCAACAAAAGCCAAAATTGACAAATGGGATCTAATTAAACTAAAGAGCTTCTGCACAGCAAAAGAAACTACCATCAGAGTGAATAGGCAACCTACAACATGGGAGAAAATTTTTGCAACCTACTCATCTGACAAAGGGCTAATCTCCAGAATCTACAGTGAACTCAAACAAATTTACAAGAAAAAAACAAACAACCCCATCAAAAAGTGGGCGAAGGACATGAACAGGCACTTCTCAAAAGAAGACATTTATGCAGCCAAAAAACACATGAAAAAATGCTCATCATCACTGGCCATCAGAGAAATGCAAATCAAAACCACTATGAGATATCATCTCACACCAGTTAGAATGGCAATCATTCAAAAGTCAGGAAACAACAGGTGCTGGAGAGGATGTGGAGAAATAGGAACACTTTTACACTGTTGGTGGGACTGTAAACTAGTTCAACCATTGTGGAAGTCAGTGTGGCGATTCCTCAGGGATCTAGAACTAGAAATACCATTTGACCCAGCCATCCCATTACTGGGTATATACCCAAATGACTATAAATCATGCTGCTATAAAGACACATGCACACGTATGTTTATTGCGGCATTATTCACAATAGCAAAGACTTGGAACCAACCCAAATGTCCACCAATGATAGACTGGATTAAGAAAATGTGGCACATATACACCATGGAATACTATGCAGCCATAAAAAATGATGAGTTCATATCCTTTGTAGGGACATGGATGAAATTGGAAACCATCATTCTCAGTAAACTATCGCAAGAACAAAAAACCAAACACCGCATATTCTCACTCATAGGTGGGAATTGAACAATGAGATCACATGGACACAGGAAGGGGAATATCATACTCTGGGGACTGTGGTGGGGAGGGGGGAGGGGGGAGGGATAGCATTGGGAGATATACCTAATGCTAGATGACGAGTTAGTGGGTGCAGTGCACCAGCATGGCACATGTATACATATGTAACTAACCTGCACAATGTGCACATGTACCCTAAAACTTAAAGTATAATAAAAAGAAAAAAAGAAAAAAAAATCTATCAGCCATTAAATGATTAATGATATGATAAATTTATTAAATGATAAACAATAAATTCTCACATAGCTAAATGATCATAAAAAAAAAAGAACTCTTAAAACTCAACATCAAAAACACAAATAACCTAATTAAAAAGAGGTTTTTAATATATATTAAAAACTTATGGTTTGAATGTTTGGTCCCCTCCAAAACTTTTGTTTTGGAAATACAATAACCAAAATAACAGTGTTGGAGGTGAGCCATAATGAGAGGTGTTTAGATAATGAGGGCTTTACCCTCGTGAATGGATCAATGCTGAAATAAAATTGGCTTTTAGGAGTTGATGCACCATCTTCCACTTTTCTGCCATGTGAGGATCAGTGTTTATTCCTTATGAAGGGCAGTGCTCAGGGCACCATATTGAAAGTGGAGATGTGGTCCTTACCTGACAACTGAACCTACCAGTCCCTTGATCTAGGTATTCCAGCCTTCAGAACCGTGAGTAAATAAATTTCTGTTCTTTATAAATTACTCGGTCTGTGGTATTCTTCTATAGCAACATGAAACTGATGAAGACACACTTGTATAGAAATTTATCCAAAGGATATACTAATGGCCAATAAGCACCTGAAAAGTTGTTCAGCATTACTAATCATTAGGGAACTTCAAGTGAAAAAGTACAATGAGACATTACCTCACACCCATTAGAATGGCTGCTATCAAAAAAGCAAAACAAAAACAAAAACAAAACAGAAAATAACAAGCATTGGCAAGGAATTAAAATCGTTGTGCACCATTGGTGGAAATGTAAAACAGCTGCCACTATGGAAAACATTATGATGGTTCCTCAAAAAGAAAGAAAGAAAACAGAACTACACTATAATCTAGAAATTCCACTTCTTAGAATATACCCCAAGGAATTGAAAGCAGAGCCTTGAGGAGATATTTATCCACTCGTGTTCATAGGAGCATTCTTCACATTAGGCAAAAGGAGGAAGCAACCCAAGTATTCATCAGTAAATGAATGGATAAAACAAAATACAGAATGTACATACAATGAAATATTATTCAGCCTTAAAAAGGAAGGGAATTCTGACACATGTTACAACATAGATGGACCTTGAGGACATTAAGCTAAGTGAAATAGCCAGTCACAAAATGACATATATGTATTATTCATCTTATCAGTGATATCAAGAGTGGTTAAATGCATTGAAAGAGAAAGGAGAATGGTGGTTTCCAAAAGCTAGTGGAATTAAAAAATGGGAATTTGTTGGCCAGGCGCGGTGGCTCAGGCCTGTAATCCCAGCACTTTGGGAGGCCGAGGCAGGTGGATCACGAGGTCAGGAGATGGAGACCATCCTGGCTAACATGGTGAAACCCCGTCTCTACTATAAATACAAAAAAATTAGCCCGGCGTGGTGGCGGGCGCCTGTAGTCCCAGCTACTGGGGAGGCTGAGGCAGGAGAATGTCGTGAACCTGGGAGGTGGAGCTTGTAGTGAACCGAGATTGCACCACTTCACTCTAGCCTGGGCAACAGAGCGAGACTCCATCTCAAAAACAAAACAAACAAACAAATGGGAGCTTGTTTAATATGTATAGAGTTGCAATTCTCAAAGATGAAAAAGTTCTGAAGTTAGATTGCAAAGAATGTGAGCATACTTAATGCTCCTAAAATGTACAATTCATCACAATCTTTAAGAACTGGCTTTTGGCTTTATTAATCAAGTCTATGTTTTTAATGTTCTCTATTTTTAAATTTTTGCTTTTATTTGTTGTAAGGTCTTCCTTTTGCTTTCCTTGTATCAATATTTTTTTATTAGTGTATAGAAGGTGGCTGATGGGCTCTCTAGGGTAGTGGCTGGAGTGTGTCAACTGAGGAAGGAGTTGGAGGAGTGTGTCAACTGGGAGGCTTCTCTTCAGGATGGGTGAGCTTGGGAACCCCTCCAATGTATTGTTAATGTAAGTAGAGCTATATGCTGCTGGTGGAAATTTTTTTTTTTTTTTTTTTTTTTGAGACGGAGTCTCGCTCTGTCGCCCAGGCTGCAGTGCAGTGGCACGATCTCGGCTCACTGCAAGCTCCGCCTCCCGGGTTCATGCCATTCTCCGGCCACAGCCTCCCGGGTAGCTGGGACTACAGGCGCCCACCACCACGCCCGGCTAATTTTTTGTATTTTTAGTAGAGATGGCGTTTCACCGTGTTAGCCAGGATGGTCTCGATCTCCTGACCTCGTGATCCGCCCACCTCGGCCTCCCAAAGTGCTGGGATTACAGGCGTGAGCCACCGCGCCCGGCCCTGCTGGTGGAAGATTTTTAAGTATTTTTCTCCTCGACAACGTTACTTCAACCATATACACATATCACAACCACACTTGCACACACATGCTTGCTATGGTGGTCTGTAAGTACTGCAAACCCTTCTTTGCTTCTCTGTCAGGTTTTAATACTCTTTTAAGGGGCTCTTTCCAGGCAGATAATTTCTTTTTGGCTTTAGGAAAGAGTCAAATGCCAGAACTATATGTCACCGTGTGTGTGTGTGTGCGCGTGTGTGTGCGTCCGTGTGTGCGTGTCCGTGCGTGTGTGTGCATATGTGCGTGTGTGTGCATGTGTGCAGGCATGTCTGCATGTGTGTGTGTGTGCGTGTCTGCGTGTTTGTGTGCACGTGTGTGTGCGTGTGCGTGCGTGTGTGCCTGTGTGTGTGTGTGTGTGTGTAGCTGTGGGGACTCTTGGGAGAGGATGACCTTCTCTTACATTCTGAATATGCTATATCAATTACCTTGAAAATTATCCCAGACATCTCTCAGGCTCTTTCTATTTGTTTTCTCTGTTCTTGGAGTTTCTCTAATTCTGTCATTGCCATGTAATTTTTTTTTATTGTTGGTTTTTTTATTGGGCAGGGCATGATGGGCTCATGCCTGTAATCCCAGCACTTTGGGAGGCTGAGAAGGCAGGCAGATCCCTCGAGTTCAGGAGTTTGAGACAAACCTGGGCAACATAGTGAAACCCCATCTCTACAAAGAATACAAAAAATAGCCAGGCGTGGTGGCGCACACCTGTAGTTCCAGTTACCTGGGAAGCTGAGGTGGGAGGATTGCTTGAGCCCAGGAGGCGGAGATTACAGTGAGTTGAGATAACGCCACTGCACTCCAGCCTGAGTGACTGAGCGAGACCCTGTCTCAAAACAAAAACAAAAGCAAGACCCTGTCTCAAAACAAAAACAAAAGCAAAAGCAAAAAACAAGCAAAACAAAACTAAACAACAATTTAAAAACTCCATGAAATTATTTTTCTGATCTGTTTTTTAGGCTGTTTTTTTCCCCATTTTGTTCCTGTATCTTAGACAATTCAATCACATCTATTTTGAGAAGATCCTCACAAATTTTGAGTCTAACATTAACTAGTTAAAAATGATGGGCATTTTTCCCCCAGTGTCTATTTTCTAGACCGTATGCTAGGTTCTTCATACGCATTATCTCTAATGCTCAAACACTATAGAACACAGGCTTAATGTGGATAGAGACCATAGGATATCTTGGCCACTATGGTTTTCTTAGTGCCCAGCCCAGCTACCAGCACATAGTAGCTACTCAATATATTTGTTGAAGGAAAGAATGAAAACCCTTTATGATAAATAGCTTTATTACAATTTAACAGATGATAAAATCTTAGCGCAGACAGGTTTATTAGCCTGTTCTAGGTGGTAAGTACCGAAGACAGGATTAAAATACAGATTCATCTGTCCTCTAATATGCTACAATACTATTATGAGGGGTTCTTTAAGTGCAACTTTAGAAAGGAGATATGAAGTAATCTTCTGAATCTGACTTGAATTCTGTTTTTTTCTCTATAATGTAGTTGTTTATCAAAATTTGCCCTTGTGCATGATGCAAAACAATAGTCTGTTATCTAGCTCAATGGGCGCTGATTTTAGAGGGGAGAGATATGGCTTTAGAGCAGTTTATATTAACAAAGTGGGAGAATTTTGACTTATCACAGGTTCAGAAAGTGGCCCCACAGTATGAAATGATCAATGCAAAAACTAAGTTCATTTTAAGGCAAGTATATGAAAGTATGGTGTTCAAGGCAAGACCCGCTGTATTCTATCCTAATTAGCTCTCTTCTGAAGAATTCTGTTTCTCTCCAGGATATTAGCAAAGCATGTGACATATGAGATGGCAAAGGAGCAGATCATGTTTTAAATCTGGCCATGCTCGTGCTTTCAATGTATCTTTATTTGTCCCCCCAGGCACTGTCTTCCTTTTTTACCTCACCATTCTTTACTATAGAAAAACTTACTGCCTTGTCTTCCTGTCCACTCTTGCCACTTCAGATCCATCCTGCACACAGCAGCCAGAGTGATATTTCAAAACAAAAATAAGATCTTAACATACCTTTTATTAAAGGCTTTTAATAGCTCCCTGAGGTTCTAAAGATAAAATAGCATTAGAGATGATGCCTTTCATGAACCGAGTCATTCCATCCTCTCTAGCCTCATATCCCATCACTCCCATTTCTCACACTGGGGGATATGACAATGCTGAAATGCTTTTGAGGTACACAATTGAGGTAATTTGATGAATTTAGGTAATGCAGTGTAGATATCCCATAAGAATATATATATATATACACACACACACGCACACATATATATACACACACATATATACACACACACACGTATATATACACATATATGTATATATACACATATATACGTATATATACACATATATACGTATATATACACACATATATATGTATATATACACACATATACGTATATATACACACACATATATGTATATATGTATATATACACACATATACACACATATATGTATATATGTATATATACACACAGATATATGTATATATGTATATATACACACAGATATATGTATATATACACACATATATATGTATATATGTATATATACACACATATATATGTATATATACACATATACACACATATATGTATATATACACATATACACACATATATATGTATATATGTATATATACACACATACACACATATATATGTATATATGTATATATACACACATACACACATATATATGTATATATGTATATATACACACATACACACATATATATGTATATATGTATATATACACACATACACACATATATATGTATATATGTATATATACACACATATATATGTATATATACACATATATACACACATATATATGTATATATACACATATATACACACATATATACACACATATATATGTATATATACACATATATACACACATATATACACACATATATGTGTATATATACACATATATACACACATATATGTGTATATATACACATATATACACATATATGTATATATACACACATATATATGTATATATGTATATATACACACATATATACATATATACACATATATACACATATATACATATATACACACATATATATACACACACATATATATACACACATATATATATATGCATACATATATTTGAGACAGAGTCTCGCTCTGTTGCCCAGGCTGGAGTGCAATGGTGCAATCTCAGCTCACTGCAACCTCCACCTCCCAGGTTCAAGCCATTCTCCTGCTTCAGCCTCCCAAGTAGCTGGGGTTACAGGTGCCCACCACCGTGCCTGGCTAATTTTTGTATTTTTAGTAGAGATATGGTTTCACTATGTTGGCCAATCTGGTCTCGAACTCCTGACCTCAGATGATCACCTCCGCCTCCCAAACTGCCGGGATTACAGGTGTGAACCACCGTGCCCGGCCAAGAATATTTTATATACTCTAAGTTCATGCTTCCCTATCTATATGGCTAAGTGTAACTTTGT
Organism: Pan paniscus; assembly: GCF_029289425.2. Classification (NCBI taxonomy): domain Eukaryota; kingdom Metazoa; phylum Chordata; class Mammalia; order Primates; family Hominidae; genus Pan; species Pan paniscus. The sequence continues at coordinate 145,574,094 of NC_073272.2, forward strand.
GCTATGGATCTTAGGGTATAGGTCTCAGAATCCAATTAGATAAATACAATCAATGTGATTATTTTCAAATATTGATTCATTAAAATTGGCAAATTGGCTGTATTCCAGAAAATATACATCTTAATCTCCTAAAATTTTCCTAAATTACAGATGTATTGGAGTTCATTGGCATATGAAAGACAATAGTTAAAGGCAGACCAGAAGGCCTAGGTTTTAAAATCTAGAGATGTAAAATGTTCCTGGATGCATGAGGCAGACTAGCAGTTAGGAAAGGGAGGCCAGCTATGGCAAGGGGGACCTGGGCTGATCAGGTGGCTCAAGAGTCTGAGAGTTATCACAATAGCATTTCTCAGTTACCTAATCCAAGAGCAAACTTCTCAGTGTTTACTCTGGTTTGATTCATGTTCATTATTTGGGTTGTCTTGTCCCCTCTGTATTTTATTGTAGCCAAAAGAAACTACAGGATGTTTCCGGTGAATTTTATTCCTTATTCAGCCAATGATAAATAATTAGTCACTAGTTCATTTGTCATTTACTAGGAAACTACAATGTCATAGACAGTCTTTTCGGTTCTAAGGTATATTACTCAAAGTGCTAATTTTTATAATAAACAGCCTTAAAATATGAGTGGCTTAATTTAATAAAAGTTTAGCTCTTGCTCTGATCAGAGCCTTATGTGGGTCAGTGGAAGAGACTCTTCTCCATGCAGTCATTCAGTGAGTTGGGCTCCTTTCATCGTGAATTTCACCCACTTTTTGGTCCTTGGAAGCCTCCTTCATTCAGTGGGTAGAATGCAAGAGAAGTAAGCCAGGCCTGGAAGTGGCACACATCATTGCTACTCACACGCCATTGGCTAACCTCAGTCACTTGGATGCGCCTAAACAGAAGGGAAACTGGGAGATGCAGTTTTCCCATGATTCTAGAAAGAAGAGAATACACATATTGGTGAGCACTAGCAGAGTGGACACATGGGGATTATAAAGATTTAGCACTATAGTAATATCTTAAGACATTAACATCTGAAACTATGACTTTCAAGAGCACGTAAAAGAAAATCATGGCTGGGTGTGGTGGCTCACACCTGTAATCCCAGCACTTTGAAAGGCCGAGGTGGGCAGATCACTTGAGGTCAGGAGTTCGAGACCAGCCTGGCCAACATGGCAAAACCCCATCTCTACCAAAAAATATAAAAAATTAGCCAGGTGTGGTGGCACATGCCTATAATCCCAGCTACTCAGGAGGCTGAAGCAGGAGAATCGCTTGAACTGGGGAGGTGGAAGTTGCAGTGAGCCGAGATCGGATCACTGCACTCCAACCTGGGTCACAGAGAAAGACTCTGTCTCAAAAATAAAATAAAATAAAATAAAATAAAATAAAATAAAATCACAGAATGAGTCCATGGCAAGCATAAAGAACTACAGGAAGCACCATTTTAATTGTTCCAAGAGTAAAGTAGGGTCAAATGCATAAGTGTCATAATTGTCAATGGATATTTACATAGGTAGACAAGGAAGTCTGTCATCCTTACTTTCCAAATGCCACTTTCCTGGCCTAAAAGTAAGAAACTCAATGAAACAAATCTCTTTACTAGTCAGTTCTATGTTGGGTAAGCAACTGTCTTTACCAAGTCATGAGCTACATATGCACAAAAGATACAAAGATGAATGGAACCAGTCCCTGCCCTCAGCCTAGTGAGGAGGCAGGCACAAAGGCAGTAACAGTGGATCCCTCAAGCATGCTCTTCACTTCTGGTCCAGGGACACACTGTCATGTAGGAAGCAAACAAGGAAATCATCCCTTTCAGCTTGGGGGACCAGGAATAGCAGAGAGATTGTCATTGGAGCCTTGGAGGAATGTGTGATGTCATGACAGAAAAAGGAGGGTTACAACAACAATAAAAGTAGAGAGAAAAGTATGTACAAAGTTGTAAGGAAATGAGGGTATGTGGCCTTTATAAGGAATTTCTTGGGAGCTGGTAGCTTATTTCAAAATGCCTCAATGGTCCTGAGAAAGACCTTATAAAACAATTATTTGTTTTGGTGGCCAATGATTTAAAATAGCAACATTTGTATCAATCGTTACAGATAAAGACTATTATATATGAGATTCAGGTGATCATCTTAGATTTATTTAGTTTTATTATGGAGCAAGAGTTGTTTTATCATGTCAATATCTGAACAGCCAAAGAATTTGCAACCCTATTTATGCTATTTCATATATCTTCATTTTATTTAACCTTATGTAACATTCATAATCTGTCAGACATGCCTAGGCACTTTACACATATTCACATATTTAAGTCCCTTAACAACCATGTGAGGTAAATACTATTACTATTTTATTCTACATATAAGGAAACTAAGGGTACAGAAATACAAAGTTTTCAATCATCTTCTCATATTTGTTTTGTGATACCAGCCTTGCAGTTCACAAGGATTGAGCAGAGTGAGATGGTCAAAATGTCAAATACAAAAAAAACAAAAAACAAAACAACAGCAACAACAACAACAACAACAACAAAAACCATGACTTTGGCAGGGGCGCTGAGGTTAGCTTTGTGGAGTGGGTCTGGACCAGAAAGCTCAGAGGAGAACGTGATAGTAGCCCGCTGAGGTACCGTAGCATGGCTATGAAGGCAGAGGAAGGCAGAGCTACCAACCAGACTGTGTGGAGAAACAGCAGCAGGCGCTGGCAGCAGGTGGGAGGGAGGAGTGAGAGGGAAGCACGACTTTCCGGCAGCGTCCATCTGTTGTCTTGTCGCTTGTCTGCCAGGAGAATTTAGCTGATGACTTCTGAAAGCAAACTGCCCTTCACCTTAGAACATACTGTTGACAAACAATAGCAGTACTTACAAGTGAAGAAGTGAAGAGCTGGCTTGTTCACTTAGTGGTTCTTGATGGAAATGGGGCAGAGAACTTTCAATTCAGAAACTCTCAAAACACAGACCAGCCATCAGCTTCACTGAAATACCCCCAAAAGCCGAAAGCCTCTTGTACTAATAATAAATTCCACCTTTCTGTGGCTTCTCAACCTAAAGATTGTCAGAAGAGATAGGAGAGGGGAGAACCCCTCCCCTCTGCCTGGCAAGCCCCCAGTGAGGACAACTCAGGTTTGCACATGGGTGCATCAGTATCTCTGCAAATGAGTTTGGGTGCTGAAATAAGCTGTAACTGTTCTAAAATCAATAAAGTTTCTTTTATCAACTCAACCCATTGCGCTCTCTTTTCAATAGCACTGTTTGTTTCTTTTTAATTCTTTTCATCTGGTCTTCCGTTGACCAGCGTGCCTCCCTAGTGTTCCAAGAGAAGTGTGCTTTGTTGAGGGAGTCTTGGTCTGGTCGTTTGGATAAAGAGGTTGATTTCCCCCATCCCTCGTATTGTGAAGGTCAAGTTGACCAGCCTTGGGCAAGTCCTTAAACTTTCTGGTCCTCTCTGCTGCCCTGTCTGCTTCTCTAAAGCATGCTGTTTCCTCAGTGAAAGACTCATTCAAGTACAAAGAGTCAAGATGTGAAATCTTCCAAGCCTGCTGTGCCTGTTGCCTTCTGCACACCCTCAACTCTGCCCTTAAGTTATTAGTTCAGAAGGGTTTGCAGACTTATAGACAGGCAGTTCTTTTCGTCTTCAAGTAAGTGACAAGCTATTCCGCCCCAAATCTGTTCACAGTGCTTGACACAGATTGGGCAACAGCACATTCACTCTTGCTGGATCTGCATATATCTCCTAGAACATTTTCCTTTACTTTGTTTTACACCCAGGTCACAACTTGTCAAATTACTGATCTGGTCTATCTTGGTAGCCTTTCATTTTATTTTATTTTAATTTTTTTTTTCAAAGATTGTAACCTGCTTGACAGGAACTGCATTTGCCATTCTGATGGGAAACTGCTTTCTCAGCTCAGCTATTTCACTTCATCTTACACCAATGAAGAACTTGTTTTCAGATAAGAATTCATAGGAGCGATAAAGGTGACCACAGCATAAGCACAAATCACAAGAAGTTGACAGGTCCTGGGGTTAATTGATTTCAGTTCACTTGAAAGGTCAGTACATCTTCTTTCCTGCTTCTAGTTCCCAGGTCGAAGCTCCTGTAAACTAATGGACGGTTTTGGTTTTCCCAGGTTTCCTTAATCCACAGGCCAGTTGTGTTCAGTCTCCCGTAGGCTTCTCTTAACAAAGTGACAGCAGGTTTTAATCTTCCTGTACACACTGTGGCAGCTGTGCAAACATTTCATTAACAAAAGTGGGAATCATTAAACTTGTGGGTAACTTACACATAGCATTTGATATCAGTAGACCTTAAGATGCCCCAAAGAAAGGATAAATCTGTGCACCTTAAACGCTACTTTATTTCAAAAAGCTTGAATAGTCATAGCAAAGAAATTAAACTCCATCTAGGGAATTAAAATATGTAAGAAGGATTTCTGAATTAGTATTCAGTTACAAAATTCTCTAAAATTATATTGCAGCAGAAATAAAACAAAGCAACTTCCAGGCAAAAACTCACATTCTGAATTGAGAAGCTATAGAACGTGAGGCAGGCAAGGCTTTTAAATGAAAAACTGTTTAATATTTTAATGCTATCGTCCATAAGGTTTTGGAATTATGTGGACATTTCTTCTCAAGATACGAGATTGTTCAAAGATAGCTGCAAAGTTGACACTGGGCTTTGATTCATCTTGGTTTTATTACCACTAAAGTGATTTATTATGTTTATTTCATAGTTCTCCTCTCTGAAAATTTTTAATGCATTGCTGACATTTTATTAGTTGAAAAAATTTTATATCAAAAATCCGCCTATGGATTCTGTACTTACTAGTGTGAAAAGTAAGGACAAATCCCTACTGCCTTCCTAGTTCATTTTTATTTGAACATAACTCACTGTGTGCACCAACAGAAAAACTTATTACTCATTTTCTGTTTTAAAGATACAGGCTACTGTATTTTTAGGTGTATACCTCTTCTGCCATGCAGTCCTCCCTAATCCAAGAGAGAAAATCACATTTTCCTTAATCCTGCCATTGGGCTTTTTATACCTCCTTCATAGGATTCACAACAGTTCACTGCACATACGTGTTACTCTTTAACTACCTAGCAAACTCCTTGAGGCCAGGGCTGATTCAAAGCCGTGTTTACCCAAAACCAACACTTAGCCGCAAATGTCCAGTGAATGAAGCCCTTGGGTGAACCACAATGCATATGGTGGTAATCTTAGATTCCTCCTGTTCAGTTTTTCCTTTCAGTTAATATAGACTTTTATTCCCAGTTGTGTGCTTGGTCTGGGTAAGAGTATAGGGTTGGGTGAAAAAAGGGTAAAAGACACAGTCTCTACCTCTAAAGGGCCTACATGTTAGAAAGGAAATTTGCAAATCAGCAGATGTATTTGGCAGGTTTAATTTTGAAAAATCTTGTAGTTATTTGGTTTAAATTAATTTGTATTACTTTTTAGAAGATTCCTTCAAAAAAATCCCATTAAGTTTAAGCAAAAAGGCTCAATCTCTGCAATTCTCCTTTGTCTTTCCTGCAATTGATATTGATTTTTATTTAGCAAAGCAGTTGAATTCCACTATGCATTATGCCTGTGCCTGAGGGACCCGTAATGAGGGAAATTGTGTAGGTCTAATGCATATAAAACTTTTCAAATATTAGTGTCTTTAGGAACAATCTGGGGTGCCTGCATATTCCAGGGACTTATGACAAAAGAATCTGTTCCTGCAGATTTGGTATGAGGCCCAGGAAAGTGGTGTCTAACAAGTTTCTTACTCGTCCCCACCAATATACACATAGAGCAGCTCCATGTGATTCTGATGTAGGTGATCCACAAACTACAGAGAGAAAACCTCATTTTAGGCCAGCCCAACCCACTGCCCACCTAATAACTCATTTTCAATGTAGATATAAGTACTCAGTTCCTAAAACTAACTGCCAGTTCCTGGGAATGGGGTGAGGAGAGGACATTTGCAAGGAAGTGACATTTGAGTTAGGCACTAAGGGGTGAGAACAGATGATTCAGAGAAAACTTTCCATACAGAAGGAACAGAAACAAAAAGGTTTGGGGTTGAAAAGGATAATGTATAGCAAGGCAACAGCAATTAGGCAGGGGTGTCTCAAATAAAGGATACCCGGAGAGTAGGAAGAGTCCCAGCTCTACTATTTCCTAGCTGAATGACCTTCTAATGGTGCATAACCTCTTTGAAACTCAATTTCCCTCACCAGTAAAATTGTGATAATAACACCTACCAAGCTGTAAGAATTAAGCAAGGTATATGTAAAGTACATAGCATAACACTTGGAGCAAAGCAGGCCCTTGGGAAAGGATAGTTGTTATTACTAATACTATCCATATGGTTGGAATTTTCCATTAGTAAAGTGAGTCCATGAACAGAAGGTAAAAAGGAGAATATGAAATTCAAAAAAACACATTGATATGGTTTGGCTCTTTGTCCCCACCCAAATCTCATCTTGAATTGTAATCCCCACATGTCCAGGGAGGGACCTGGTAGGAGGTCATTGGACCATGGGGGCAGTTTCCATCATTCTGTTCTCCTGATAGTGAGTTCTCACAAAAGATTATGGTTTATAAGTGTGGAACTTCCCCCGTCCCTCTCTCCTGCTGCCATGTAAGACATGCCTTGCTTCCCCTTTGCCTTCACCATGATTGTAAGTTTCCTAAGGCTTCTCGAGCCATGCAGAGTTGTGAGTCAATTAAACCCCCTTTCTTTATAAATTACCCAGTCTCAGGTAGTATCTTTATAGCAGAGAACAGACTAATACAGAGAATTGGTACGGGAATAGTGGGATATTGCTATAAAGATAACCTGAAAATGTGGAAGCAACTTTAGAATTGGGCAACAGGCAGAGTTTGGAACAGTTTGGAGGGCTCAGAAGAAGAGAGAAAAATGTGGGAACATTTGGAACTTACCAGAGACTTAGAGGGTTCAGAAGACAAAAAGATGTGGGAAAGTTTGGAACTTCCTAGAGACTTGTTGAATGTTTGACCAAAATGCTGATAGTGATGTGAACAATAAGGTCCAGGCTAAGGTGGTCTCAGATGGAGATGAGAAACTTGTTGGGAACTAGAGCAAAGGTCTCTTTTGCTTTGCTTTAGCAAAGAGACTGACGGCATTTTGCCCTTTCCATAGAGATACGTGGAACTTTGATCTTGAGAGAGATGACTTGAAATTGGAACTTATGTTTCAAAGGGAAGCAGAGTATGAAGGTTTGGAAAATTTGCAGCCTGACCACGTGGTACAAAGGAAAACCCATTTTCTGGGGAGGAATTCAAGACAGCTGCAGAAATTTGCATAAGTAACGTGGAGCCAAATGTTAATTGCCAAGATGATGGAGAAAATGACTCCAGGGCATGTCAGAGACCTTGGGGACAGCCCCTCCCACCTCAGTCCCACAGGACTAGAAGAAAAAAAATGGTTTTGTTGATCAGGACCAGGGCCCCTTCAGGACTTGGTGCCCTGCATCCCAGCCACTCCAGCTCCAGCTGTGGCTAAATGGGGCCAACATACAGCTCAGGCCATTGCTTCAGAGGGTGGAAGCCCCAAGCTTTGGCAGCCTCCATGTGGTGTTAGGCCTGTGGGTATGCAGAAGACAAGAGTTGAGCTTTGGGACCTCTGCCTAGATTTCAGAGGATATATGGAAACACCTGGATGTCCAAACAGACATCTACTGCAGGAACGAAGCCCTTATGGAGAACTTCTGACAGGGCAGTGCAGAAGGGAAATGTGGGTTCGGAGCCCCCACACAGAGTCCCCACTGGGGCACTACCTAGTGGAACTGTGAGAAGAGGGCCACCATTCTCCAGACCTCAGAATGGTAGATCCACCAACAGCTTGCACCATGCACCTGGAAACACTGCAGACACTCAACCACAGCTCATAAATCATCCAAAGGGGCTGTACCCTGCAGTACCACAGGGGCAGAACTGCTCAAGGCCTTGGGAGTCTACCCTTTGCATCACTGTGCCCAGGATGTGAGACATGGAGTCAAAGGAGATCATTTTGGAGCTTTAAGATTTAATGACTGCCCTATTGTGTTTTGGGCTTGCATGGGGCCCGTGACACCTTTGTTTTGGCTAATTTCTCTTATTTGTAATGGGAACATTTACCCAATGCCTGTACCCTCATTGTATCTTGAAAGTAACTAACTTGCCTCTGATTTTACAGGCTCATAAGTGGAAGGGACTTGCCTTGTCTTAGATGAGACTTTAGATGTAGACTTTTGAGTTAATGCTAGAATGAGTAAAGACTTTGGGGGACTGTTGGGAAAGCATGATTGGTTTTGAAATGTGAAAAGGTCATGAGATTTGGGAGGGATGAGGGGCAGAATGATATGGTTTGGTTCTGGGTTCCCACCCAAATCTCTTGCCAAATTGTCATCCCTACATGTCAAGGGAGGGATGGGGTGGCAGGTGATTGAATCATGGTGGCAGTTTCTCCCATGCTGTTCTTTTGATGGTGAGGAAGTTCTCATGAGAGCTGATGGTTTTAAAGTGTGGCACTTTCTCATGCTCTCTCTCTTGTGCCACCATGTAAGATGTGCCTTGCTTCCCTTTGGACTTCTCCCAAGATTGTAAGTTTCCTGAGGCCTCCCCAGCCATGCAGATCGGAGTCAATTAAACCTCCTTTATAAAATAAATTACCCAGTCTTGGGTAGTATCTTTATAACAGTGTGAGAATGGAATAATACACACATCTATTTTACTTATTCATGAATTATCAAGACAATTGAGGTACAACTTCAGCTGAGTTTTAATCCACCTATTCATTGAGCTACAACTCTGGACTACTTAAAATGGGTCCAACACTAGACAATTCTCTCTGTTCTTTTTCTCCTTTTCAATGTGTAGACACAGCTAGAAAGTAACTTTGTTCTGTTTCTTCAAAGAATAAAACATCTGAATCCTGACATCCTGGCCCAGTCATAAGCCATACTTCCACTGCACAAACAGCATCCTGTTTCTTTAATAATCAACACTCCCTATGACCTTGAGGCTGAAGTCTGAGTTTCTTAGTAGAACCTGCACAGTTTCCACTCTCTGGCTGCTGCCCCCTCTCTGACCACTAACTTGAGGTAATGTGACGTTTCAGTAGAATAAAGCTTTCGAGAACATAGCTGTAGCTCACATATCTTCTTCCCCCCTTAAGCATAAAATTATTAGCTGAAGCTGAAATCGTAAATAGTCAATGTTTATTGTATCAAATGAGTTACATCTTGTAAATACTTTGAATACTGCCTAGCTCTTGATAGCTGCTATCTACATGCTAAGTAAACTAAACTAAAAATAAAATACAGTAAAATAAAATAGAATAATAAAATATTTTCAACCTTATAAGGAAGGGAACCACATTACATACTCATTCTCTTCCCTCTTTTAAAAATTGCTCCTAAAATATTAATAGAATCTGGTTTGTGTGATTTCTTTTTCTATGTTTTGATTATTCCAAAATATATCACTTAGGGAAGTCTTTTTCAGCCCAATAATGGATCAGTGTGCAGTTTGGTGAATTATTAGAGCTGAGAAGAGACAAAGGAAGTGAGCAAGCAGATATTAAAGAATAAGCATTTTATTACTGTTTTACAGAGAAGTGGTTGAGAATCACAGTTGTAGGATTTTTAGAAATCTGCTCTCCATGCAGGCTGCATGATGTAAATCTAAGTGCATTACCTTCCCTATCTGTCCTCAAAATCTGTGATGGGCTAAAATTATACTCTTGTTCTAGGCTGCTCTTTGTCCCGGCTTTGACTATTGCAAAGTATCTCAGATACATTTCTGAACATGACAGCAACATCCACTATACGTGTAAAATCCAGCAGGTTGGCAGGGCACACATCTTCACTGAAGCAGGGGTGTGAAATTTTATGCATAGTAAGCTATAAACAAGAAGAACTGCGATGTGCTGAAATAGGGAAGGCATATTGTCCTCTGTGTATTCACATTAAATATAAATCTGTAGTCTCAGTAAACTTAATAGCACCTTTTGAGGGTGTTCTAATTTGTGTTCTTCCTGTACACAATGGGGCTTTACCATTAGCAAGTTATTTTTCTTGCCTCTTCTGGAACTTCTTATAGAAGTTTCTCTTCAACTTACTTTTGTGACTCCATAATTTTGTTTTAATTACCCTTGTGAGTGTTTTAATTTATAGTTTTAATAGGTTATAAATAGCCACCTGGCCCGAGCATTTGTCTCTTTACTGGGGCTTGTTGAGTGGGTAGAAATCAACATCCATTAAATTCCTGATCCCTGGAACTTCTGACACACTCACAGCCTAGTGGAAGAGAGAAGACATTGCAAAGTGAAGTAGAGCACTCATTTCAAACACAGTGCTCACTGAGTACTTATTTTGTGTCAGACACTACACTGAGTATTTTTCCTGCAATAATTCCCACAACTCTGTAAGGTAGAGACTAGTATTATACCCATTTTAATGTCCCCTAAGTACACAAATTCTGTCTCCAAAGGGTGTTTACAGTGGAAGTTGAAGTGGGGTAGGCAATGCAAGACTGCCTTTCCTACCCTTTTCAATGCCTCTTTCCTTGACATCATGTAGAAAACAAGTACTGTAGTGGCTTACTTAATTTTTTGGTTCTTGTTAAGGGGCTTTCCTGTGGGCATAGTTGTTCAATTTGGCCTTTTTGGGGTTGGGGGCTGTTGATGCAGAATTTTTCTTTTTTAGCCTTCTTGATTCACCTCCTCTTCTATCCCAATTTTACAAATGACAAAATTGAGAGAAGGGAGGAAATTGTGAGCAGTCAATGTGTAACTTTATATTTGATTCATTTGATTCACCCCAGTTTTTCTGCAGTTGAAGATACCAAGAAGCGAAAATACCCTTGATGTCGAGACTGTGAATGAAACAGATTTGATGAATGACAAGACTGTGAATGGGAATAGTGCTCAGACTTCTTTTTAGTGACTGCATAAGAATAGACACTTCTAGGACTTGAATGTCCCTCCAATCCTTAAGAGTCAGATGGAAAATGCCCTCAGTCCTGAGGCTTGCTTTTCTATCACGAGAATCTTGGGAATAGTTATCTTTTCCTGTTTTATACATAAAGTTCTGGGTGTATCATTAATTTTCATTTGTTTATTATTTTTTCTTTTTTTAGCTTTTATTTTAGATTCAGAGGTACAGGTGAAGGTTTGTTATATAGGTAAACTCATGTCATGGGGGTTTGTTGTATAGATTATTTCATCACCAGGTATTAAGCCTAGTACCCAATAGTATTTTTTTCTGCTCCACTTCCCCCTCCCAACCTCCTCCCTCAAGTAGACTCCAGTGGCAGTTTTTCACTTCTTTGTGTTTATGAGTTCTCATCGTTTAGCTCCCACTTATAAGTGAGAACATGTGGTATTTGCTTTTCTGTTCCTGCATTAGTTTGCTAAGAATAACTCCAGCTCCATCAATGTCCCTGCAAAGGACATGATCTTGTTCCTTTTTATGGCTGCATAGTATTCCATGGTATATATGTAGGAAATTTTTATTATGCCGTGTGTCATTGATGGGTATTTAGGTTGATTCCATGTCTTTGCTATTGTGAATAGTGCTGCAATGAACATTCACGTGCATGTGTTTTTATGGCAGAACAATTTATATGCTTTTGGGTATATACCCAGTAATGGAATTGCTGGGTCGAATGATAGTTCTGCTTTTAGCTCTTTGAGAAATTGCCACACTGCTTTCCACAATGTTTGAACTAATTTACACTCCTACCAACAGCATATAAATGTTCCCTTTTCCCTGCAAACTTACCAGCATCCATTATTTTTTGATTTTTAATAATAGCCATTCTGACTGCTGTGAGATGGTATCTCATTGCGGTTTTTACTTGCATTTCTCTAATGATCAGTGATACTGAGGTTTTTTTTTTTTCATATGCTTTTTGGCTGCATGTATGTCTCCTTTTGGAAAGCATATGTCCATGTCATTTGTCCACTTTTTAATGAGGTTGTTTTTCTCTTGTAAATTTAAGTTCCTTATAGATGCTGAATATTAGACCTTTGTCGAATGTATAGTTTACAGATTTTTTAAATCATTCTGTAGATTGTCCAGTCACTCTGATGATAGTTTCTTTTGCTGTGCAGAAGCTCTTCAGTTTAATTAGATCACATTTGTCAACTTTCGCTTTTGTTGTAATTGCTATTGGTGTTTTTGTCATGAAATCTTTGCTGTCCCTATGTTCAAGGTGGTATTTCCAAGTTGTCTTCCAGGTTATTTATAGTTTTGTGTTTTACATTTAAGTCATTGATTCATCTTGATTTAATTTTTTTATATGGGGTTAGGAAAGTGTCCAGATTCAATCTTCTGCATATGGCTAGCCAATTAACCCAGTATCATTTATTAAATAGGGAGTCTTTGTCCCATTGCTTGCTTTTGTCAGCTTTGCCAAAGAACAGATGGTTGTAGGTGTGTAGCCTTGTTTCTGGACTCTCTATTCTGTTCCATTGGTTGATGTGCCTGTTTTTGTATTGGTACCTTGTTGTTTTGGATACTGTAGCCCTGTAGTATAGTTTAAAGTTGGATAATGTGATGCCTCCAGCTTTTTTCTTTTTGCTTAGGATTGCCTCGGCTATTTGGGTTATTTTGGTTTCCATATGAACTTTAAAACATTTTGTGTAGTTCTGTGAATAATGTCATTGGTAGTTTTATAGGAATAGCATTGAATCTATAAATTGCTTTGGGCAGTATGGCCATTTTAATGCCATGAATTCTTCCTGTCTCTGAGTATGGGATGTTTTTCAATTTGTTTGTGTCTTCTCTGATTTTCTGATTTCTCTGACCAGTGTTTTACAATTCTCATTGTAGAAATCACTCACATTCCAGGTTAACTGCCTTCCTAGGTACTTTATGCTTTCTGTGGCAATTGTGAATGGGATTACCTTCCTGATTTGGCTGTTGTTGGTGTATACGGATGCCATTGATTTTTGTACATTGATTTTGTATCCTAAGACATTGCTAAAGTTGTTCATTGGCTGAAGGAGCTTTTGGGCCAAGACTATGGGGTTTTCTAGACATAAAATCATGTCATCTACAAATAGGGATAATTTGACTTCCTGCCTTCCTATTTGTATGCCTTTTATTTCTTTCTCTTGCCTGATTTCTCTAGAGAGAAGTTCCAATATTGTGTTGAATAGCAGTGGTAATAGAGGGCATACTTGTGCCAGTTTTCAAATGGAATGCTTCCAACTTTTGCCCATTCATTGTGATGTTGGCTGTGGATTTGTCATAGATGGCTATTATTATTTTGTGGTATGTTTCTTCATTACCTAGTTTATTGAGAGCTTTAACATGAAGTGACATTAAATTTTATTAAAATCCTTATCTGCATCTATTGAAATAATCGTGGTTTTTGTCATTAGTTCTGTTTATATGATGAATCACATTTATTGATTTGTGTATGTTGAACCAATCTTCTATCCTGGAGATGAAGCCTACTTGATTGTGATCAATTAGTTTTTGATGTGCTGCTGGATTTAATTTGCAAGTGTTTTGTTGAGGATTTTTGCATCAATTTTCATCAAGGATATTGGCCTGAAGTTCTTTTTTTTTCTTTTAATTGTATCTCTGCCAGGCTTGGTATCAGGATGATGCTGGCCTCACAGAATAGAATAAGTTGGTGGGGAGTCCTTTCACCTTAATTTTTTGTGATAGTTTTAGTAGCAGTGGTACCAGGTACCATTATGTGAACGGTAGATTTCAACTGTGAATCTATCTGGTCCTGGGCTTTTTTTGGTTGTTGTTGTTAGTAGGATATTTATTAGTTATTCAATTTTAGAGCTCATTACTAGTTTGTTCAGGTAATCAATTTCTTCGTGATTCAGTCATAAGTGGGGTGTATATGTCCAGGAATTTATCCATTTCTTCTAGGCTTTCTACTTTATGTTCATTGAGGTTTCCATTGTAGCCTCTGATGCTTATTTGCATTTCTGTGAGGTCAGTGATAACATCCTCTTTGTCATTTCTAATTGTGTTTATTTGGATATTCTCTCTTTTTTTCTTTATTAGTCTAGCTGGTAGGCTATTTTATTAATTAAAGAAAATCAACTCTCGGATTTGCTGATATTTTGAATGTTCTTTTATGTCTTGATTTCCTTCCATTCAGGTCTGATTTTGGTAATTTCTTGTCTTCTGCTAGCTTTTGTGTTCATTTATTCTTACTTCTCTAATTCTTTCAGTTGTTATGTTAGGTTGTTAACTTGATATATTTCCTACGTTTTTATGTGAGCATTTACTGTCATGAATTTCCTCCTATCACTGCCTTAGCTGTGGCCCAGATTCTGGTATGTTGTATATTTGTTGTCATTAGTTTCAAAGAACATTATTTCTGCCTTAATTTCATCATTAACCCAAAAGTCATTTGGAAGCATGTTGTTTAATTTCCGTGTAATTGCATGGTTTTGAGTGATTTTCTTAGTCTTAACTTCTACTTTTATTGCATTGTGATCCAAGAGTGTGTTTGGTATGATTTGAGTTCTATTTTCTGAGGATTGCTTTATGTCCAATTATGTGGTTAATATTAGAGTATGTGCCATTTGGTGGTAAGAAGAATGTACATCCTGTTGTTTTTTGGTGGGGAGTTCTGCAGAGGTCTATCAGGTCCATTTGGTTCAATGTTGAGTTCAGATCTTGAATATCTTTGTTAATTTTCTACCTTCATGAGCTGTCTAATACTGCCAGTGAAGTGATGAAGTCTCCCAATATTACTGTGTGGGAATCTAAGCCTCTTTGTAGGTCTCTAAGAATTTGCTTCATGTTCTTGTTGATATGAACCTTTTACTATTATGTAATTCTCTTGTCTTTTTTGATCTCTGTTTTCTTAAAGTCTGTTTTGTCTGAAAGTAGAATTGCAACCCCTGCTCTTTTTCTGTTTTCCATTTGTTTAGTAGATTTTCCTCTATCCCTTTATTTTGAGTTGATGTGTGTCATTACTTGTGAGATGGGTCTCTTAAAGACAGCATACCACTGGGTCGTGCTTGTTTACACAGCTTGCCATGTTGTGTCTTCTAAACGGAACATTTAGCTCATTTACATTCAAGATTAGTATTTATATGTGGGGATTTCACCTTGTCATTGTGTTGTTAGCTGGCTACTATGCTGGCTTGTTTATGTGGTTTCTTCATAGGGTCACTGGTCTGTATTTTAGTGGGTTTTCTATTAGCTCAACATTTGCTTATCTAAAAATGATTATATTTATCCTTTGCTTAGGAAGGTTAGTTTGACTAAATAAGACATTCTTGGTTGAATATTTTTTTCTTTAAGAATGTTGACTGCAGGCCCCAAACCTGTTCTGGCTTGTAGGGTTTCATCTGAGAGGTCCCCTCTTAGCCTGTTGGGGTTTCCTTGGTAGGTGACCTACCCTTTCTCTCTAGCTGCCTTTAACATTCTTTCTTTCATTTTAACCTTGGAAAATCTGATAATTATGTGTCTTGGGGATGATCTTCTAGTGTAAAACCTTGCAGGGGTTCTCTATGTTTTCCGAATTTCACTGTTGGCCTCTTTAGAAAGCTTGCGGAAGTTTTCATGGATGATATCCTGAAATATGTTTTCCAAGTTGTTTGCTTTCTCCCCCTTCCTTTAGAAATGCCAATGATTCATAGATTTGGTCTCTTTACATAATCCCATACTTCTCAGAAGTTTTGTTTCTTTCTTTTTTCTTTATTTTTGTTTGACTGTCTTTCAGAAACCAGTTCTTCAAGTTCCGAATTTTTTTCCTCATCTTGTTCTATTATGCTGTTAATACTTGTGATTGCGTGGTGAAATTTTTGTATTGTGTTTTCAGCTCTGTCAGATCCTTTAGGTTCCTTTTTATACTGGCTATTTTGTCCTTCAGCAGGTGTATCATTTTATTGTGATTCTTAGTTTCCTTGGATTAGGTTTTACTATTCTCCAGAATCTCAGTGATTTTTATTCCTATCCATATTCTGAATTATATTTATTTTATTTCAGCCAGTTCAGCCTGTTTAAGAACTCTTGTTGGAGAACTGGTGCAGTCATTGGAGGACATAATGACACTCTGGCCATTTGAGTTACCAGAGTTTTTGCATTGGTTCTTTCTCATTTCTGCATGTGGATTTTCATGTAACTGCAGTGCAGATTAAGTACAGTCAACAGACTTCTTTTCTGGATGTTTTCACAGGGCCAAGGCTTTGTTCAGAGTCTTTATTTGAAACTGACTTATTGTCTTTGGTTTCACAGTGAGATATGTTAGCAAGGTATTTTTGGTGTTGAAGCTTTGGAGTGTGATCCAGTAGGTGGCGCTTAGGCATATCTGTTGGTTGGCAGACACTTGCTCAGTTGTGTGGCTCCCCTATGTTTCCTCACAGTTGCAGTCATGTTCTCTCTCAATGTGGTGAAACTGTGGGTTCCTCTTCCCCTTTAGTGCTAACTGTAGATTGTGGCTCGGCACTCCTGGGCTGCCCACAATAACTCTGGGGAGGTCTCAGGGTTTATGTTTCTCCCACAACTTGGAGACAGCAGAGGAAGGGACCTTAGTAGTGGTTGTGGCCAAGGGTCTTTTGCTTGATTCCTGGGGGCTCCACCCCAGATAGATGCAGATCAGCAATTGCTCAGTGCAGTCATTCCAGGATAAAAGGTTTGTGCTGTGGGCCCAAGCCAGGGCTTCTCTGTCAGGTGACAAGCAGTAGGGATGTGTGGGACCCATGGGAGACAGACTGGCCTCCTCTTCTTGGGTCAACTGCAGCTTGTTGGAGGTGTGGATAAGGCACCAAGGTCTTTGCTTCTTTGTTAGTCTGAGGGGTAGCAAGGGTAGTCTTACTGCAGAGGCAGTGGCAGAGAGGGTTTCAGTTGCCCCTAGGGGCTCTATCCAGAGAGTTGCAGTGCTGCTGCTACAGGCTCAATAGCCCTGGAAAGAAGTGGCTGGAGACCAGGACTGGAGGACCTGCCTGGTGAGGAGATATAGAAATGGGCACCCACGTAATAGTCTGGTCACTTTTTGTAGGGATGCTGTGGTATACTGAGGGTCTGCTCCAGTCCCTAGTCTCTTTGGATATTCCAGTACCTGGAGGTATCACTAATGAAGGCTGTGAAACAGCAAAGATGGACGCCTGCCCCTCCCTCTGGGAGCTCTGTTCCAGGAAGGTACGGACCTGTTGCAGGCTCATATGCCCCTTTAGGAGGTGGCTGTAGAACCCGGCTGAGACAACCTACTCAGTGATGAGAAACAGAATTGGGGACCTGATTTAAAATGCAGTCTGGCCTTGTTTTTGTAGAGCAGATGTGCTGTGCTGTGCTGGAGATCCACTCAAGTCCCCAGTTGCCTCAGAGTCTCCAAAGCCCAAAGGGTGGAATGAGTAAGTCGCCCAAATGGCATAGATGGAGTCCTATCCCTCCCTCTGGGAACTCCGTCTCAGGGAGGTTTTGATACCTCTGTCAGCCAAAACACACCAGTGGGGGTAGGTGGAGGCCCCAGTTAGGAGGTGCTGCCCTGTGTCAAGGAATGGGATCAGAGACTCACTTAGAACAGCAGTCTGGCCACATTTTCATAAAGCAGCTAGCTGTGCTGTGCTTGGGGTCCGCTTAACCCATGGATGCATCAGACTCTCCAACGTCCAAAGGGTGAAACAGTTAAGTTGCCCAAACAGCAAAGATGGCATCCCACTGCCCTCTCTGGAAGCTCCATCCCAGGGAGGTTTGAAACGTCTGTCAGCTGGAGAACACTGGCAGGGGTAGCTGGAGATCAGAGTTGGGATGGCCCACCTGGTGAGGAGGAACAGGATCAAGGAACCTCCAACGTCCAAAGGGTGAAACAGTTAAGTTGCCCAAACAGCAAAGATGGCATCCCACTGCCCTCTCTGGAAGCTCCATCCCAGGGAGGTTTGAAATGTCTGTCAGCTGGAGAACACTGGCAGGGGTAGCTGGAGATCAGAGTTGGGATGGCCCACCTGGTGAGGAGGAACAGGATCAAGGAACCACTTACAAAAGCATTCTGGTTACATTTTTGTAGAGCAGCTGTTCTGTGCTGGGGGCTTGCTTCAGTCTCCAGTTACCTCAGACTCTCCAAAGTCCAAAGGCTGGAAGAGCTAAGTTGGCCAAACAGCAAAAATGGTGGCCCACCCCTCCCCCCAGGAGTTCCGTCTCGCACTACTACCAGCAGCTGGCTGTAGTTTCAAGCCAGTGGGTCTTATCCTGTGAGTTGCTGTGAATGTGGGGCCCGAAGACTGTTGCTGCTCAGCCTCCTGGATTCAGCACCTTTTCTAGAGCACTGAGATGTAATCTCCCACTTTGCTGGAGTTGCGGCTGCTTTTGCCGGGAAGCCTGAAAGGCCTGGCTATCTAAGGCTCCAGAATATCCACATGTGCTTGAGAAGCTGCTCTGAGGAGACTCCACGTAGCTCTGTGTGTCAGACTTAAGGCTCTGGTGAAGTGGGTCCATGAGGGGATCTCCTGACCAGAGGGTTGCAAAGATTTGTGGGAGAACCATGATTCCTGGGCTTGCACATTCAATCACCACTTCACTGAGTGGGAGAGATTCTCCTGGCTCCATGTCTCTCCTAGGTGGGCTGTCATGCTCTCTTGCTTTTCTCCATTCTCCGTGAGTCAAATTGTTTCCTTCATTTGTCTCAATGGATGTACCTAGATGTTTCAGTTGAATTTGCTGTATTTACTTGCCCTTTCTGTTCCTCTCCATGAGAGTGGTATACACTAGCTGCTTCTAGTCAGCCATTTTGGCCACCCCACCATCATTAATTTTTTATAATTCATTTAGGACAATGGTCAACTTCAGACTCTGAAGACAGAATTTTTGAGTTTACAAAAAAAAAAAATCCAACCATTTGGGAGGACCTTCCAGCTCTTCTCTTTTCTTGCTGTATGTCCCTAAAAGAGTTATTTACTTTCTTTCTCTGTGCCTTAGCATCTTTATTTGTAAAATAGAATTTGTAATGCTCCTTATGTGTTTGTTGGAAGAAATTAGAACTTGCCTAGCCAGGAGAGGCACTCAATAAATGTTACCTGTAAATATATATATACACTTGGAAATTCGTCTCATTTTTCTTTGGACTTCTTTTAATCTTTTGTCTCTACCATTTTGTAGTGGTAACCAAACTTCATGTATAACCCCATCTATGTCTTTTCTATATACCACTGATGCACCCATGCTTGGTTGGTGCACCTTGCCAAGTTTCTTTACAATTTTTCATCCTTATATTTGACTTAGATTCACTTACATTTCTACCATTGAATAGTCTGTTTGCCTGGTTCATGCAAGTAGACACTCAGTTAAAAAGAATGCTGAACTCACTTAGAAAAAAACATTTGTTTAAATCCTATACTTCAGTGCTGTTTCCTAATTTCTACAGATTGAAGAATCTTCCACACAAGATGCTGTAGAATGTGTGCAGAAGTGTCCAATAATGAGCCATGAGAATCTAGTAAACATTCTGTTTATTCAAAAAACATTTGGGAGGACCTACTGTGTGCTAGACTCTGTGCTAAGCCCTGGGGATGCAAAAAAAAAATCCTTGCCATTTAGAAGCTTGTAATCTACTGAGAAAAGCACAAGTAACGAAATGCTTAGAACAGAGTGTGTTAAGTTCTAGGCTAGATAAATAAAAGGCACTGTGAGGTGCCTGGAGGAGGACATAGTACAGCCTTCTTTTAAAAGTGGTTCAGTTTAGAGAATGAGAAAATGTTCTCACAGAACTTTTATCCAGGCCTGCCTCATCTCACACTTGCAAGACTGCAGTAGCCCCTCAACTCTTCTTTATAGCTCCACCAACTCCAATCTATTTTTGGCAGAAATACGGGTGAATTTGTCAAAAAAATGGCAAAGAAATGAAATTGATCAAACTCAAATGTGACAAAAGAAAATACACTTTAAAACTGAACATCTCCTGTAACGGTACAATTGTACACACACAGACACATACATACACATACTGTCTCTCACACACACATAATTCCAGCACACTAAATTTCATGCACCTGAAAGCAATTTTGTAATGATTTTATTTGCTTCTATGCATTTCTTGCCATTTGTTATTCTCAGAAAATATTTTTTTCATTTCTGTAAATGATTGTAACGTTCCACAGTTTTTAAGTGAGTTTTTGTTAGTAATTTTATTCATTTTTAGTTAGAAAAAATGATTCATTTTTAGCCAATTATATTGGCACTGCATGTTTTTTAATGTTGCTTGAATTTTAAAATGTTGCCTCTGGCTGTAAATGAATTCTTAGGAAGTAAAATAATCAAAAGTAATGTTACTAGCCACTAGTTCACTTAACAACTTTGGTTCATCTCAAGGTGATTTTAGAGCGTGTTTTATATTCCCAATTTTTTCAGTTAGCTATATAGAATTTTGTTTTTTACATTTTAATTCATTTTTTAACCAGCAAGGCTTATTTAATCTATTTGGTATTTTTAAACCATTGTAAATTTATTTTTAATTTGTACTTATTTTCTTCTTCACAGGAAAGCAAAACAAAAAGAAATCTTATAGCAGGAATAGGAATCTTATAGCAGTAATAGGTTTTGGTGTTTGGATAATTTAAAATAGGCATTTCAGTTTTAGAGGTTGATTTAGTATTCAAGTCAAAATGTGAAATAAAGCGATGAGAAATAGATCATTCCTCATTTGTTAATTATTATGAGTAGACATTTTGTGTCTTTTACCATACCTAATTAGATATTCCATTCCCTTAGATTGGCCATTTATGGTGAATAAGATAAGTAGACAAGACCTGCTGAATACTAACCCAACTACTTCCTGAAAAGGTTCGTTTTCTGTGACTTCACTGTTTCAGCTTATCTGCCATTTTAACCAGTTGTTTTAAACCAAAATCTTGAATTTCTTTTCTGCACTGGCTCCAGAGTTCAGCACTTGAAACCTGCCTGTCACGGAACCTTCCCTTGCTCAAAAATGTCATCTACCTTACTATCAAGTAAATGACAAGCTTCTTAGCGTAGCATTTAGTCTTATGTTCATAAGAGATAATCAGTTACTATTTGTTGGCTTTAAGAATAGTAATAGTGTACTTCTAGTGAGATTACCAAGCACTAAGCACTTTGCTAAGTGCTTTCCATAAATTATGTGATATAGTCCCTTAAGATAACTTTATGTTACAGGTGCTTTTGTTATCTTCCTTTTCCAGGTAAGGAAGCAGGGACTTGAAGAGATTAATAACTGCCCCAAGGACACAGAAAATTTGAACTCACTTCTGTTGGACTTTCATGTTCTTTACATTTCTTTCAACATATATCACTAGTCTTACTTCTATGGGTCTAAATCCTAGCTTTGCAAGTAATTTTTAATTTTAAAACATTATTATGGTGAAATACACATTAAACCTAACTTTGAGCCATTGTAAACTGGACAATTCGGTTGCATTAAGTACATTCAGAATGTTGTGCAACCATCACCATTATCCACTTCCAGACATTTTTGTTATCCCAAACAAAAACTATGTAGCCATTAAGCAGTAATGCCCTATTAACCCTTACTCCCACCCCTGGTAACCACTATTCTACTTTCTCTCTCTGAAAATCTGCCTATTCTATGTACCTCATGTAAGTGAATTAAGTTAATATTTCAGTACTTGTTTTTGTGTGTAGCTTAGTTCACTTAGAAAATGTTTCCAAGGTTCATCCATGTTTTAGCATGTATCAGAATCTATTTTCTTTTTAAGGCTGAATAATATTCTGTTATATGTATATACCACATTTTGTTCATTTATTCATCAGTTGATGGACATATGAGTTGCTTCCACTTTCTGGATATTGTGAATAATATTGCTATGAATATTGGTGTTGAAGTGTTTGTTAAGTCCCTGCTTTCAATTATTTTGAGTATAGGCCTACCCATGGAATTGCTAGATCAAATGATAATTTCGAGATCATAAAATTCTAATTCTATGTTTAACTTTTAAAAAAACTTCCATACTGTTTTCCACAGCAGCTGCACTGTTTTCCATTTTCACCAGCAATGCACAAGGGTTCCAATTTCTTCACATCATTGATAACACTTAATTTATTTTTCTTTTAATAATAGCCATCCTAATGAGTGTGAAATGGTATTTCATGTTGGTTTTTACTTATGTTTTCATAATGACTAGTGATATTGATAGTCTTTCTATGTGGTTATTAGCCATTTGTATATTTTCTTTGGAGAAATGTCTTTTCAAGCCCTGATATGGTTTGGCTGTGTCCACACCCAAATCTCATCTTGAATTGTAGTTCCCATAATCCCCACATGTCCTGGGAGGGAACCAGCAGGAGGTAATTAAATTATGGGGGTAGGGTTTTCCCGTGCTGTTCTTGTGGTAGTGAATCAGTCTCATGAGATCTGACGGTTTTATAAAGGGCAGTTTCCTGCACATGTTCTCCTGGCTGCTGCCATGTAAGATGTGCCTTTGTTCCCTCTTCACCTTCCACCATAATTGTGAGGCCTCACCAGCCACGTGGAACTGTGAGTCCATTAAACCTCTTTTTGTTATAAATTACCCAGTCTCATGTATGTCTTTTTTAGCAGCATGAAAAGAGACTAATACAAGCCCCTTACCTATTTAAAAACTGGTTTGTTTCTCTTTTGTTGTTGAGTTTTAAATTTTTATTTAAAATATTTAAGAAGTGTGAACTACGTATAGGGAACTACTGTGTTAAACCATTTTGAGGGATTAAAAAATAAGATAGTTCTGGCCCTCGAGTAGTTGTGCTACTGGTGCACTTAAGACAAATATACAAAAGATGAATAGATGAAGATGAGAAGTTTCCAAAGAGTCAGTAGCAAAGGGGACAAGAAGGAGACATGACATCTTTTCTTTTTAAAGTGTTTTGAGAAGTAATCAGATAATCCTGCATGAAATCAGTAGCAATGGAAATGAGCTTTAAAGGATGGATTGAATTTCAACAGACATCCATAGGACTAGGAGAACATTTAGGTAGAAGATACAGCATAATTTCAAAAAATACAGGAAATTTTTGTGGACCATCAACTAGTTCAGTTTGCTCACCAAGGTTGCATAAAGCTTTACTGTAGAGGGCCTTGAATGTCAGAGTAATGGATTTCTAACTACTTTAATAAGCAGTTGGAAGCTTGTAGAAATTTTTGAGAAGGAGAAAGAGCAGAAGAGACATGTAACTTAAATATTTCTTCCATTCTCATGCTTTTGTTTAGCAGTATATGTTAGATACTTTGCATATAACAGGCATCCAGTAAATAATTAGTTGGTAGCACAGAACCATATGTACCAGTTCATTTTCTGATTCATCATTTATCTGAATACATGGAATATCAATGGAATTTTTAACAATCTGACTCTCTATATAATTATTTTGTCAAAGCTACCAATGCTGTTCTAGAATAATGAATGGGTTACCTGAGTGTGTCTTTTATGCCGATGGATTTTATAGAAACTGCAGCTGTTTTATCAGAATATATCTTTGCTGGGACATTTAAGAAGAAAATAGAGCTATTATAAATAGAACACAGGACTTCAAACCAGGCCTCAATCGTTTTTCTAGCTGCAGATATGAAGCCCTAGTCGGTTCCAGCCTACACTCTGTGATTCAGTCCTGTGATGGTAAACATGAATAGCTGTAATTTTTTTTTTTCAAAATAGAAACAGTTTACATTTAAATCAACACAGAGAAGGAAAAGGCTTTCTTACAGTCACCAGATTAAATGGCATATTTTTCTTCTTCCACACAAGAATAGTGTTTGTGGTTTCTGAGATCAGCAGAAATTGAGGCATTGGTGAACTTGTTTAGTGCTTAAAATGGTTTCATCTTCTTATGATTCAAGAATAAACCAGAAGGCCAATTTAAAACAATTCAGATTCACTCTACATGGTTAACATTTACACCACATAAAGACATTATTGTCAAAAAGCAAAAGGGAAACAAAAAGTTCAGAAGTTGCAATAAACTGGTGTGAATAGTTGAAGGTGAGGATCACTATATTTTTTGAATGCTTACATCTGATCAGACAATGTGATGGACATATGACATGTTCTCCCCAACATTTCTGTGGAGTAGATGTTATTCACCTAAAAGTGTAGACAAGACAATAGTTATGTAGAGTTATGCAATAATTAGGCTTAGTCAACAGCTGTCTTCAGAATATATGGCTTAACACAGCAAGGGTTAACTCCTCATTCTTGTCATAGTCTAATTGGGTCAACAGGACATTTTTACTTCATGCAGTCATTGAGGAAGTTGATGGGAGGTCATTTCACCAAGTGCTCACACCATCTTCTAGGGCTTTGAAATTCTCCATTGGATGTTTTGCATCCAACTGATAGATGAGGGAAAGAAAAACCAAGGAGGATGGCTTGAGAGGTGAGAGAAACTTAACTAATCTACTTCAGCACAAGTTGATGTACTGAAGTAGATTCTTTTGTTATGATGCTATAAGAACCCAAGTCCTAATCCCTCTTTTGAGTTACCCATCTGTGAATGCTCCCATGTATATGCCTGATGCACATGTTAATACATTTGTTTGTTTTCATCTTGTTAATCTTTTGTCAGTGTCATTTACAGTGCCCCTGCCAGTAAATCTAAGATGGGTAGAGAAAAAATATTTTCCTTCCCTGCACTATAATGTACAGCAAAGCCTACCCACAAGAAAGAATTATCCAACCCTAAATGTCAATAATGCTATGGTTGCGACACCTTGGTTGAGACTGTAAGATCTGTAAGGGTAGGGATTGTGCCTGCTATATTATTATGTCCCAAGCTCCTAGGACGGTCACTGGCATAATAATTATGTGTTGACTGAATAAACGAAAAGATAGATGAAGATGAAGAAAGATGAGAAAAAGACACCTGAGTCAAGATACTGCCCTTTTGTTAGGTGCCAAGACAGGCTTTTCTCTTATGTACTCCCATGCTCTGTGCATGCTGATGGGTAAATTCAAGGCTGTATATACCCATGGAATAGGGAGAAGGTTGGGACCAAGCCCTAGGTGCACAGGGGTTGATAACCACAGCCATGAAAAACCACAAAGACAACATAGTTTCCAAGTTGATTTTAATCTTACAAATCCTTGCTATTCAGCATTTCTATGTCATATTTTGGAAACATAAGTTAATAGAGATTTTGAAAAGTTGATGACATTATGAGATTAATCGAAGTACATAATTAGTCATGTGTAGATTCTTGTCATTGGTGCCCACCACCACACACTCACACGATTGCAATTTGTTTTTCTTCCTTCAATTGAGATCATGCGGCATGTTCAGTTTTATGACTTTGCAGTTCACTTAATAATAATATTACATGATGACCTTTACATGTCAGGATATATATACATATATAGATATGAAGATAAATCCACTTTAATCTTTTTAATGGGTGACTAGTATTTCCTGGCATACATCTCCAATAATTTACTTTAAAAATTCCTTATTGTGAACATTTAGGTCATTTTCTGTTTTTTGTTATTACAAAAAAATGTATTTTCTCTGACTCTTGGTCTTCTAGAAAAATTTTCTTAGTATATCCTGTGCATTTCCTCAATCTAATTCAATAATGTTTTGGTCAATGCAGGATTTATACTTCAGCCTCTCTTGAGTAAATATGTTTTTCCCATTCCTTCAAGTATTTATTATTTGAGTTACAAACAATCCAATTATTATCTTTTAGTTATTTTTAAATGTGCAGTTAAGTTATTATTGACTGTAGTCACCCTACTGGGCTATCAAATAGTAGGTTTTATTCATTCTTTCTAACTTTCATTTTGTAACCATTAAACATCCCCATCTCCCTGCCCAGAACCCCTCCCCCCACCTACCCTTCCCAGCCTTGGATAACCATCATTCTCTCTATGTCTGAGTTCAATCATTCTGATTTTTAGATCCTACAAATAAGTGAGAAAATGCAATGTTTGTCTTTCTGTGCCTGGCTTATTTTGCTTGACATAACGTTCTCCAGTTCCATCCATGTTATTGCAAACAATAGGATCTCAACTTTTTAAGGCTAAATAGTACACCATTGTGTATAAGTACCACATATCTGTCATCCATTCATCTCTTTTTTAGAAAAAACTTATTTGATTTTATTTTAATTTCTGGTACATGTGTGCAGGATGTGCATGTTTGCTACATAGGTAAAAGTGGGCCATGGTAGTTTGCTGCACCTATCAACCCATCAGTTTATTTGATTTTATTTTAAGTTCTGGTATACATGTGCAGGATGTGCAGGTTTGCTACATAGATAAAAGTACGCCATGGTGGTTTGCTACACCTGTCAACCCGTCACCTAGGTATTAATCCCCACCTGCATTAGCTATATATCCTGAAGGTCTTTTTCCCCACAACCCTTCCCTCCCTGTGTTCATGTGTTCTCATTGTTAGCTTCCACTTATAAGTGAGAACATGTGGTGTTTGATTTTCTGTTCCTGCATTAGTTTGCTGAGGATAATGGTTTCCAGCTCCGTTTATATCCCTGCAAAGGACATGATCTCATTCCTTTTTATGACTGTATAATATTTTATGATGTATATATCCCACATTTTCTTTATCCAATCTGGTAATTGATGGGCATTTAAGTTGATTCCATGTCTTTGCTATTGTGAATAGTGCCGCAATGAACATACACATACATGTATCTTTATAATATAATGATTTATATTCTTTTGGGTATATACCCAGTAGTGGGATTGCTGGATCAAATGGTATCTCTGGTTCTAGGTCTTTGAGGGATCACCACACTGTCTTCCACAATGGTTGAGCTAATTTACATTCCCACCAAAAGTGTGAAAGCATTCCTATTTCTCCACAGCTTTGCCAGCATCTGTGGCATCTTTACTTTTTAATAATCACCATTCTGACTGGCATGAGATAGTATCACATTGTGATTTTGATTTGCATTTCTCTAATGATCAGTGATGTTGAGCTTTTATTCATTTGTTTCCTGGCCACATAAATATCTTCTTTTGAGCAGTGTCTGTTCATGTCCTTTGCCAACTTTTTAATCAGGATTTATTTTCTCGTAAATTTGTTTAAGTTCCTACAGATGTGGTTTGCCAGTATTTTATTGAGGATTTCTGCATTGATGTTCATCAGGGATGTTGGCCTAAAGTTCCATTTTTTTTTTTTGTATCTCTGTCATGTTTTGGTAACAGGATGATGCTGGCCTCATAAAATGAATTAGGGAGGAGTCCCCCGTTTTTAATTGTTTGGAATAGTTTCAGAATAAGTGGTAGCAGCTCCTGTTTGTACCTCTGGTAGAATTTACCTGTAAATCTGTCTTGTCCTGGGCTTTTTTTTTTTTTTTTGGTTGGTAAGCTATTTATTACTGCTTCAATTTCAGAACTTGTTATTTGTCTATTCAGGGATTCAGCTTCTTCGTGGTTCTGTCTTGGGAGGGTGTATGTGTCCAGGAGTTTATCCATTTCTTCAAGATTTTCTAGTGTATTTGCATAGAGGTGTTTATACTATTTTCTAATGGTTGTTTTTATTTCTGAGGGGTCAGTGGTAATCTCCCCTTCATCATTTTTTTGTTGTCTCTGTTTGATTATTCTCTCTTTTCTTCCTCGTTAGTCTAACTAGTAGTCTATATATTTTATTAATTCTTTCAAAAAACACCTTCTGGATTCATTGATTTTTTTGAAGGGTTTTTTGTCTCTATCTCCTTCAGTTCCACTCTGATCTTGGTTATTTCTTGTCTTCTGCTAGCTTTGGGGTTTGTTTGTTCTTGGTTCTCTAGTTCTTTTAGTTGTGATGTTAGTGTTTTAATTTGAGGTCTTTCTAGATTTTTGATGTGGGCATTTAGTGTATAAATTTTCCTCTTAACACTATTTTAGCTGCATCCCAGAGATTCTGGTACATTGTCTCTTTGTTCTCATTGCTTTTAAAGAACTTCTTGATTTCTGCCTTAATTTCATTATTTACCCAGGAGTCACTCAGGAGCAGGTTGTTCAATTTCCATGTAGTTGTGTGGTTTTGAATGAGTTTCTTAATCTTGAGTTTTAATTTGATTGTACCCTGGTCTGAAAGACTGTTATAATTTCATATCTTTTGGATTTTCTGAGGACTGTTTTACTTCTAATTATGTGAGCCATTTTAGAGTCAGTGCCATGTGGCAGTGAGAAGAATGTATAGTATGTTGTTTTGGGGTGGAGAGTTCTGTAGATGTCTATTGGGTTCACTTGATCCAGAGCTGAGTTCAAGTCCTGAATATCCTTGTTAATGTTTTGTCTCAATGATATGTCTAATATTCACAGTGGGGTGTTAAAGCCTCCCACTATTATTGTGTAGGAGTCTAAGTCTCTTTGTACATCTCTAAGAACTTGTTTTATGAATCTGGGTGCTCCTGTATTTGATGCATATAATTATAATAGTTAGCTCTTCTTGTTGAATTGATCCCCTTATCATTATGTAATATCCTTCTATGTCTTTTTTGATCTTTGTTGATTTAAAGTCTGTTTTGTCAGAAACTAGGACTGCAACCCCTGCTTTTTTCTGCCTTCCATTTGGTTGGTAAATTTTCCTCCACCCCTTTATTTTGAGCCCATATGTCATTGCATATAAGATGAGTCTCTTGAATACAGCACACTGATGGGTCTTGACCCTTTATCCAGCTTGCCATTCTGTGTCTTTTAATTGAGGCATTTAGCCCATTCACATTTAAGGTTAATATTGTTATGTGTGAGTTTGATCCTGACCTGATGAGGCTAGCTGGTTATTATGCAGACTTGTTGATGCAGTTGCTTCATAGTATCATTGGTCTTTGTACTTCAGCATGTTTTTGAAGTGGGTGGTAATGGTTTTTCCTTTCTGTATTTAGTGATTTTTTTCAGTAGCTCTTGCAAGGCAGGCCTGGTGGTGACAAATTTCCTCCGCATTTTCTTTTCTGAAAAGGATTTTATTTCTCCTTCAATTATGAAGTTAGTGTGGCTGGATATAAAATGCTGGGTTGAAAATTCTTTTTTTTAAAGAATGTTGGATATTGGCCCTCAATTTCTTCTGGCTTGTAGGGTTCTGCTCTGTTAGTCTGATGGGCTTCCCTTTGTCGGTGACCTGGCCTTTCTCTCTGGCTGTTCTTAACATTTTTTCCTTCATTTTGACCTTGGAAAATCTGATGATTATGTGTCTTGGGGTTGATCTTCTCATGGAGTATCTTACTGGGATTCTGTGAATTTCTTGGATTTGAAAGTTGGCCTGTCTTGCTTTGTTAGGAAAGTTCTACTGGATGATATCCTGAAGTGTGTTTTTCAGCTTGGTTCCATTCTCCCTGTCTCCTTCAGGTACCTCAATTAGTCATAGGTTTGGTCTTTTTACATAACCCCTAGTTCTCAGAGTTTTTGTTCATCCCTTTTTATTCTTTTTTCTCTAATCTTGTCTGCCTGTGTTATTTCAGCAAGATAGTCTTCAAGCTTTGAAATTTTTCTCTCTGCTTGGTCTATTCAGTTATTGATACTCGTAGTTGCATTGTGAAGTTCTTGTGTTGTGTTTTGGTCATTTATGTTCCTTTCTAAACTGGTCATTCTGGTTAACAGCTCCTATAATGTTTTATCATGGTTCTTAGCTTCTTTGCGTTGGGTTAGAACATGCTCTTTTAGCTCAGCAAAATTTGTTGTTACCCACCTTCTAAAGCCTACTTCTGCCAATTCATCCATCTCGGCCTCTGCTCAGTTCTGTGCCCTTGCTGGATAGGTGTTGCTATAATTTTCAGAAGAAGCACTTTGGCTTCTTGAGTTTTCACTGTTTGTTGTTGTTGTTGTTGTTGATTCTTTCTCATCTTTGCAAGTTTGTCTATCTTTGATCTTGGAGGCTGCTGACCTTTGGATGGAGTTTTTGTGGGGACTTTTGTGTTGATGCTGCTGTTGTTGCTTTCTGTTTTTTTTTTTTTTTTTAACAGGCCCCTTTTGTGTTGGACTGCTGTGATTTTCTGGTGGTCCACTTCAGATCCTATTTGCCTGGTCTCTTCCACACCTGGAGGTGTCACCAGTGGAGGCTGCAGACCTGCAAAGATGGCTGAATGCTCCTTCTTCTGGGATCTCTTTCCCAGAGGGGCACCGACCTGATGCTGGCAGGAACACTCCTGTAAAAGGCATCTGATGATGACCCCTGTTGGGGGTTCTTACCCCGTCAGGAGGCAAGAGATCTGGGACCCACTTAAGGAAGCACTCTGGCTGCCCCTTGGTTGAGGTGGTGTGCTGCACTGGGGAAAATCCCACTGGTCCAAGCTGCCTGGATTCCTCAGAGCCAGCAGGGGGAAAGACTAAGTCTGCTGATCCACAGAGACATCGCCACCCCTGACCCCAGGGACTCAGTCACAGGGAGATCAGAGTTCTGTTTCTAAATTCCTGGCTGGAGTTGCTAAAAATTTTAGATGGAGGTCCCACCCAGTGAGAAAGGATGGGTCAGGGTCCAGCCTAAAGAGGCAGTCTGGCCACAATCTGCCACAGCCACTGTGCTGTGCTATGGGGAATTTTTCCTGGATTCAAACTGTCTAGGTTCCCTGGCACCAACGGGGGAAAATTGGCAGACTGGAGCTTCAGTGATGGCTGCCTCCCCCTTCGCTGGGAGCTTGGTCATCTTAGGCAGCAGGCAGCTGCAGTGATTTTGGCCTCCCCTCACCCCGGTTACATCATTGACTTAGGCAGTCTCTAACCAAGTGGCCTCTGTGAATCTGTGTAACTCTGTTCTTGGGACCCAATACCCTGGTGGTGTGGGCTTACAGGAGGAATCTCCTGATCCATGGGTTGCACAAATCAGTGGAAATAGCATGGTTTCCCCGGCAGGGTAGCACAATAACTCACCACCTCTTTTGGCTGGAGGTGGGAGCTCCCCTTGCTCCATGTGTCTCCCAGGTGGGCCATCACATCACCCTGCTATTCTTCACTCTCCATGGATCTCACCAGCCACCCAGTCAGTCCCAATGAGAGAACCTGGATACCTCAGTTTGCAGTACAGGATTCACTGGCTTTTTCACTCTTTTCAATGGAAGCCTCTGACTACAGCTGTTTCTAGTCAGCCATCTTGGCCCCTCCCCCATTCATCTCTTGATGGACATTTAGGTTGCTTCCAAATCTTAGTTATTTTAAACAGTGCTGCAAGGAGCATGAGAGTGCACATATCTCTTTGATATAATGATGTCCTGTTTTTGGGTATATATTCAGCAGTGGGATTGCTAGATCCTCTGGTAGCTGTATTTTTAGTTCTTTTGAGGAACATCCAAACTGCTTTCCATAGATTTTACTTATTTATATCCCCAACAACAGTGTATGATGCTTTCCTTTTCTCCACATCTTCACCAGCATTTGTTATTTCATGTCTCCTGGATAGAAGCCATTTTAACTGGGGTGAGATGATATCCCATTGCAGTTTTG
The DNA here is from genome assembly GCF_029289425.2 of Pan paniscus. Lineage (NCBI taxonomy): Eukaryota > Metazoa > Chordata > Mammalia > Primates > Hominidae > Pan > Pan paniscus. The sequence goes on from NC_073272.2 coordinate 145,605,393, forward strand.
ATTTACATTTCTGTTATGATCAGTGATGTTGCACATGTTTTTATATGCCTGTTTGCCATTTGTATGTCTTCTTCTAAGACATTTCTTTTCACACCCTTTGCCCATTTTTGGATCAGATTATTCTATTTTTTTCCCATAAAGTTGTTTGAGCTCCTCATATGTTCTGATTATTAATCCCTTATCAGATGGGTAGTTGGCAAATATTTTCTTCCATTATGTGGGTTGTCTCTTCATTTTGTTGACTGTATTCTTTACTGTGCAAAAGTTTTTAACTTGATGTGATTCTATTTGTCAATTATTGCTTTGATTGCTTGTGCTTCTGGGGTAATACTCAAGAAATTTTTGCTCAGATCAATGACCTGAATACTTCTCCTGATGTTTTCTTGTAAAATTTTCATAGTTTGAGGTCTTAGGTTTAAGTATTTAGCCTATTTTAATTTGATTTTCATATATGGTAAGAGATAAGGGTCTAGTTTCATTCTTCTGCCTATGGATATCCAGGTTTCCCAACACCATTTATTGAAGAGACTGTCTTTTTCCGAGTGTATATCCTTGGAAACTTTGCAGAAAATGAATTCACTGTAGGTGTGTGGATCTGTTTCTGGGTTCTCTACTTTGTTCCATTGGTCCATGTGTCTGGTTTTATGCCAGTACCATGTTGTTTTGGTTATTATAGTTATGTAGTATAATTGGATGTCAGGCAATGTGATTCCTCCAGTTTTGTTCTTGTTTAGCATAGCTGTGGCTATTCTGGGTCTTTTGTGTTTCCATATAAATTTTAGGATTCATTTTTCTATTTCTGTGAAGATTATCTCTGGTATTCTGATAGAGATTGCATTGAATTTGTAGATTGGTTTGGGTAATATAGACATTTCAACAATATTAATTCTTCTATCCATGAACATGATTTTTTTTCATTTTTCAATTTTCTTTTTAATTTCTTTATTGACCTACCCATCATTCAGTGGTATATTATTTATCTTCCATGTATTTGTCTACTTTGCAAAATTCCTCTCATTACTAATTTCTAGCTTTATTTCATTGTGGGCAGAAAAGATGCTTGATATTCCTTTAATTTTTTGAATGTTTTAAGACTTATTTTGTGACCTAACCTATGGTCTATCCTTGTGAATGATCCATATGCAGAGGAAGCAAATGTGTGTTCTCTAGTCATTGGATGAAAGGTTCTGTATATATGTATTAGATCCATTTGGTATGCAGTGCAGATTATATCTGATGTTTCTTTCTTAATTTTTGTCTAGAAGATCTGTCCAATGCTAAAAGTGGCTTATTGAAGTCTCCAGCTATTATTGTACTGGGGCCTATCTCTCTTATTAGCTCTAATAATATTTGTGTTGTATATCTGGGAACTCCAATGTTTGGTGCATATATGTTTACAATTGTGATATCCTCTTGCAGAATTGACCCCGTTATTATTATTTAGTGACCTAATTTGTCTCTTCTTATACTTTTTGTCTTGAGATCTGTTTTGTTTGATTAAGTATAGCAACTCTTGCTTTTTTGGGTTTCCATTGACATAGAATATCTTTTTCCATCTCTTTAGTTTCAATCAATATGTGTCTTTATTAGTGAAATGTGTTTCTTATAGGCTGCAGATCAACGGATCTTGTCGTTTTATCCATTCAGCCTGTCTATGTCTTTTCATTGAAGAATTTAGTACATTTACTTTCAATGTTTTTATTGATAAGTAAGAACTTACTCCTACCACTTTGTTTTTGTTTTCTGATTGTTTTGTTGTCTTCCCATCCTTCTTTCATTTTTTCCTGTCTTTAGTGAAGGTGATTTTTTCTTGTGATATGATTTAGTTTCTTGCTTTTCATTTTTTGTGTGTACACTGTACATTTTTTTATTTGAGGTTACCATGAGGCTTGCAAGTACTGTTTTGTAACCCATCATTTTAACCTGATAACAACTTAACACTATTTGCATAAACAGACAAGCAAAGAGAAAGCAAATCAATCTCTATACCTTACCTTCATAACCCAGTTTTTAATCATTTTGTTCTTTTCTATTTATATTAGTTTTTACTGACTAAGTCTTGATAAGCTCTTGTAGTTACTATTATTGATTGGTTCATCATCTAGTCTTTCTACTTGAGATAAAAGCAGTTTACATACCACAGTTACAGTGTTATAATATTTTATGTTTTTCTGCATACTTTCTATTACCAGTAAGCTTTGTACCTTCAGGTGATTACTTATTGCTCATTCATTTTTTTTTAACTTTCTGATTAAAGTACTCCCTTCAGCATTTCTTGTAAGACAGGTCTGGTGTTGATGAACTCTCTCAGCATTTGTTTATCTGGGAAAGCTGTTATTTCTTATTCATATGTGAAGGATATTTTTGCTGAATATACTATTCCAGGGTAAAAGGCTTGTTTTGTTTTGTTTTATTTTACAGCACTTTAAATATTTCATGCCACTTTCTCCTGTACTGTAAAGTTTCCACTAAAAAGTCCGCTGCCAGACATACTAAAGATGCATTTTATTTTTTTCTTTTCTCTAGCTGATTTTAGGATCCTTTCTTTATCCTTGACCTTTGGGAGTTTCATTATTAAATGCCTTGAGGTAGTCTTCTTTGGATTAAATCTGCTGGGTGTTCTATTACCTTTTGTTACTTGGATATTTATATATTTCTTTATGCTTAGAAAGTGATCTGTTATTATTTCTTTAAATAGACATTCTATCCCTATTTTCCTACCTCCTCTTTAAATCTAACAACTCAGATTTGCCATTTTGAGGCTGTTTCCTAGATTCGATAGTGGTGTTTCATAGTATTTTATTCTTTTTTATTTTGTCTCCTCTGTATTTTCAAATAGCCTGTCTTAAAGCTCACTAATTCTTTCTTCTGTTTGATCAATTATGCTATTAAAGGACTCTGATGCATTTTTCAGTAAGTTGTGTTTTCTTGGATGGTGTTAACGCTAGTAGCTGTTCTTTCATGTCTGGGAATCAGAGTTAGATATGCATTGTAGCCTTCAGGGCCTCAACTTGTTTGTAGCCGTCCTTCTTGGGAAGACTTTCCAGATATTTGGAAGGACTTGTGTGCTGTGATCTAAGCTGTATCTGCTTTAGGGGGCACCTCAAGCCCTGTAATAATGTGTTTCTTTCAGAGTCATAGAGGTACTGCCTTGATGGTCTTGGACAAGATCCAGGAGATTTCTCTGCATTACCAGAGAGATAATATTGTTCTCTTCCCTTACTTTCTCCCAAGCAAACAGTTTGCCTCTCTGTTCTGGGCCACCAAAAGGTGGGGGTGGAAATGACACACGCACCCCTGTGTCCACTATTATTATGACTGCACTGGGTCAGACACGAAGCCAGCAAAGCACTGGCTGTCACCCAAGGCCTGCTCTAACCACTCACTGGCTACTACCTATGTTTGCTTAAGGCCCTGGGGCTCTACAATCTGCAGGTTGCAAAGCCAGCCAGGCCTGTGTCCTTCCCTTCAGGTCATCAAGGCCTCTCAGACCCTAGGTGGTCCAGAGGTTTTGTCCAGGAATCAGGGAAGAGAGTCAAAAACCTTAGAAGTCTTTCTAGCGTTCTATTGTACTCTGGCCGAGCTGGTACTCAATCCACAAAAAGCAGTTCTTCCCACTCTCTCCTCTCCTTTCTAAAGGCAGAGGAACCTCACTTCATAGCTGCTGCCACCCCAGGCCATGAGGAGTATGACACACTACTGGAGATATTCTCTTAAGTTCCAAGCACTCTTAAAAGTCAGCTTGTGGTAAATGTTGCTTGGCCTGGAACTCACTCTTCAGGGAAGTGGGCTCCTTTCTGTCCCAGGGCAGGTTCAGAAATGCAGCCCAAGAATCGAGTCCTAGAATCAGGGGACCCAAGAACCTACTTGGTGCTTTACCCCTCTGTGGCCATGCTGGTACCTAAGGTGCAAGACAAAGTCACCTATATTTTTTTCTTTGCATGTTTCAAGGAAAAGGAGTCTTGCCCTGTAGGCACCACAGCTGGTGAAGTGCTGAGTCTCACTTAATCCAGCATGTCTCTGAAGCTCATCAGAGGCCCTCGACACAGTGCCTGGATATCACTGCTGGTTAATCAGGGCCCAAGGTCCCTTCAATTAGCAGGTGATGAATGCTGCCATGGCTGGGTTCTTTCCTTCAAGGCAGCAGGTTCCATTATGGCCCAGAGTGTGTCTAGAAATTTCATCCATGTGATATGGCTTGGAATGGGGTCCTCGTGACTCTGACTGGTGCCCTATCTTTCTGAGCCTGTGCTGGTATCCAAGATGCAAGATAATGTTCTCCCCACTCTTCCTTCTTCTCTCCTTAAGAGGAGGGAGGAGGTCTCTTTTGGAGCTACAAGTTGTACAGCCTGGTGTTGTGGGGGGTGATGCCAGCACTTCCATAGCCACACCAGCTGGTGTCTTGGTAGGTCGTATGCACAAGCCCTCCCCACCACCCCTGGTCCCCCGCAACCAAGTCCACTGTCTGGGCCTAGCTCAGCACTAGGACTCACCTAAGAGTTGCAGTTCTTATGGCATAGACTATCTTTCACATTTACTTAGAGATAGAGCAATTTGACTCTCCATGGAGAGGCTTGTGGGAACTCAAGATCTGGTGACTGGGATCAGTGATTCCCCTCTGGCTTGGGCTGGTTTAAATGCTCCTTCTGTGGCTGGGCATCAGCTGAGTTTGGTTCTGTTTTCCTTTCTGCTCTAACAGGACAGCACTAAGTTTAATGCCTCACAATAGCTGTTTTTCCCCTCCCCTAGTGCCCAGAGAAACTCTCTTCACCACATAGCTGCTGCCGGGGCTATTGGAGAGTGTGGGGGAATGATAGGTGGAAGCTTCTATTCCAGCATCTTGCTCTGCATATCCAAGTAAATAATAAATTAAAGATTTTTCTCCTTTTCCTTCCTCCCTTATTTTCCCTCCCGTGGGTGATATTCATTATAGTTGTGTGTCTTACTATATTCATTATAGTTGTGTGTCTTACGTGATTCTGATATCAGAGAAGAAACACATGTCATCTGCTTGCTGTTTTTTGTTTTTTTGTTTTGACATAGCACATTCCTTCCTACTGTATGGTTTCTCCCTACAAAGACCTTCCTCTGTGGTTTACTCCTACAAACACTGAATTAGTGAATATTGAGCCTCTGCTCTTATGGGAAATAGAGAGTTAGATAGATATACTCATACACATGCACATACACACACGTATGTCTCACATAGATTATAATCTTAAATCCTAAAGCCAACTCATCCTGGTTTGCTTCATTTTCTTTACAGTAACTTACTAAAGAGAACGAATGAGGTTCAAAAGTGATAAGTGTCTCACTGATGGCCACCCCACTAAGCAAAGTCAGAGCTGGGGTTGAAGCCTTGTCTAACTGACCCCAGGGCTGGAGTTTCTTGTACTACATTGACTGTCCACTACCCTTTACTGTTGCATCCACTGTTCCATCCTCTGGTTACCTTAGTATGAAAGCTTAAGCAAGAATCCAGTGCATAACCTTGTTTGTTGTCACCTGAGAACATAAGAGTCAAGTGACAAATTTTTAATACTCTATGCATGTACATGAACGACAAGAAAAACTCTCCAAATATTGATTTTGGGGTTACAAATAAATTTTAACAAGTAGGCAAATTTGCAAATACAGTGGAATCCACAAACAATGAAGATCCACTTTATCTTCATTGCTATGGTTTCCAGGTTATTTTGGAACTCAAATGCAAAAATTTAATTCTTTGTACTTATTGGGCCAATTTGTGACATCCACTAGTCCTAGAAATGTCACACTCTGGATCTAGTTGGTGAATATTAACTACTGTAACTTGAGAGGTTAAGAGTCAAAGGCTTTCCTTTGTTCAAAAACACGAATAACTTTTTACTTGGTTTTCCCTGTGTTAAATGTGAGCACTGAATTAGGTGACATTTAAGATTTTTTTCTAGAATTGTTTTATTAGTTTCCTATGACTACTTTAACAAATTACCACAAACTTGAAGCTTAAAACAGCAGAATGTATTATCTCACAGAAGTCTGAAATCATTATCACTGGGCCCAAATCAAGGTGTTGTCAAGACCACACTACCTCTGCAGGCTCTAGGAGGTCATTCATTCCCTGTCTCTTCCAATCTCTAACGGCTAACAACGGTCCCTGAGTTGTGGACACATTACTCCAGTCCTCAGTATCAACATCTTTAAATACCTGTTTCATCTTCACGTTGCCTTCTTTTCTGTGCATTTGTTAAATCTCCTTCAGTTTCTTTTTTTATGATACATGTAATTCCATTTAAGGTCCACTTGAATAATGCAGGATAATCTGCCCATCTCGAGATCTTTAACTTAATCACATCTTCCAAGAACCTTTGCCTTGTAAAGAAACATTTACAGGTTCCAAGGATTACAACCTGATATTTTTGGGCAGCCATTATTCATCCAACTACAATAGTCCACCATGAATCTTATGTCTCTCCATGAAATAAAAAATCAGGACCTAGAAACCAATAGAGAGCACGTAGCCTATGGTGCTTGTATACGTATTTATATTTCATACGCAACCAGGCTTGGTCTTTATCCAAAGTTATGGAGCTTTATCTAAGTGGGTTATGGTCATTCAAAGTAACATGAGAGAATGTTTCAGATAAGATGTATTGTGCAATATGGCTGTGCTTTTGTCAACAAGCTGATTAGCATCCAAGTCTTCCTCCTAGGAGGGCCTAAAATACGCAACTCCTCTAGAAGCATCTGACGATGAGTTTGTACCTGCTAAAATTTCCTCAGGGCAAATGGTGTAGGTAAGTTGTATAATTTCTCTGGCCCTCACAATGGCTAAAGTGAAGTCTGTAGTGACATATTAACAAATTAATTGGTCAGAGACCTGATACTACACAGGCTAACATTAGTCTTATAGATATTTACTATTCAAAAAGTTAAAATAAACTTAAATGAACAGAATAATTTTGGAAATCTTCTCCCTCCTGCCATGCGGGATTTATCACTTCAAGGCAGGGTAACCTTGAATAGTCAGACACTTACAAAATGGCTTGCTGGTCTTCCCTAGAATTTCCATACCCACATAAAAGACAGGCTTCCTTTTTAATGATTAACAAACTTTTTTTATGTGGAGGTGATATTTACCACATAAGAACTGTGGTTTTGGTAATTCTGGAGAATCATTGGTTTGTCTCATCCTTTTGAATTCTTGTATTGGATGATTTGTGGCCCAGTTGGAAGAGATGAAATTACAGGACTAAATAAGAGTAATTTTGCCCCAGTAGAGTATTGATTTCATTGTTGCTTTTTCCTGCAAACCTGAACGATATTCTGGTTGTCTATTTTTCTGATTTAGCCACAAACATTGAAGTTAAGTGACTGAACAAATAAGATGAACTCTTTGTCTTTCTAGCTATTATGTACATATACCCTTTTTACTTGTATACTGGAATCTCTATAAATTCAGCCCTGGTTACCACTGCTAGCCAAAGCTCGAAAGGGAATTTTGTGTCCAGTTAAATAATAAATTGGACAATTTCTATAACATTATTTGTCATTTTCTGTATTAAGCATTAGTAAAAGCTAAGGTTATAATGTTAAGGTTGACATCAGGAATGGTGCTCAGTGGGGAAATAAGGAGTTAGGTCCCACCTTTTGTTATTGTTGTTTGCTTTGTTTTTTAGGCTTTTTTAAAAAAAATGTACTTGGGATAACATTTCTGCATTTTAAAATACATAGGTAGTTAAGACAAAAGAGATATTTGGTGCTGGGATGAGCTAACTCTTGTGAATTTTGCCTTACTTAGGTTGTGTTTTTTTGGGGCTTTTGTAAAATTGGAGGAATAATATTCTTAGAAATATCTAACGATATACTTTTGATTCTTAATAATGTTACTCATTGAACTGTAATTTAGTAATATTACTTCTGAAGTATGAGAGGATGTATTCAGGCTTTTTCATCCAATATTTTGACTTTCGCTTTTAGAGAATGAATCAACAAGTCCTCTGGATACAATATATTATCTGCTACCTTTAGCCACAGAATTTGAAATTAAGCTTGAGAGAACAGAGTTGTCAAACTGACAGCAGACAAGTATGCCTTCCAAAAAAATTATACTGCAGAATACATAAGAGTGTATCTTCTTATATGCCTGAAGAAACTAAATGTACAAAATGGTCAAAACGTCTAATGACTTCAGATCAAAACTCTGTCTATATTATAAGCTAATAGGCCCTGCTCCTACTCTGATATTTACTTGCCAAAGCTTCTCATTTTTTGGGTTCCAGTTTGCCCTTAAATAAAGTGTTGGTGTTATACCACATGATATCAAATTTTTCTTTAATTACAAAAGTTGATTTAATGAAACACAAACATGTTGCAGCAGGCTGGAGACTGATAGTTAAAATGAAATATGAAACAATAAATGCTCGATCTTGCCCATGGATCCAAAAGCAAACCTCGTACCCAAAGAATGTGGGAGACACAGGTTAATATTGATGAATAGAGTTGACGGGTAGAAGTTTTAGGGTGACAAAAATCATAAGGGGTCACTATATTGTTTAGCCACTGAAGTAGTTAATTAAATACTTCTTTGGATATATCACTCCTGAAGTTTGTAACCTCGACTGAGAGAGATGGCAGTTCCAGCTCCATTGCAGTGGTATGACCATGTAGGGTTGAGAATAGGCATCTGAATGTTGAATAAACATATAAATATCTCGTGAAGACTGAATGAAGAAGTTGAGTGTGGTGCCTCTGGGAGAACACAAATTCTGCCTTCAAATATGTGAAGTTGTGTTTGCCCTTCAAGATCCCTTTTCTACACTTCTCCACTCCCTTGCCTTCTGGCTTCTGATTGGGTTTAGCCAATAAAAACCACCAATAAGATATAGCTAGGGGGGAAGAGGGGAAAGTCAGGGGATTTATTTCCCTATGACGTCCTGGCTAGGGTTTGTCTTAACAGTGGCTGTGCTCTTCTCCTGAAGATCATAGCTCCTGTTGGACGTGCTTCTCTTAAAACTGCCTTTCTCCCTGGAATTCCCCCTCTTGCCCTCTCAGCAACCTGCTAGCCCAGGTTTCTTCAACTCTCTTTCCATCCATGCCCTTGTAAATAGTCACTTTATTTAAATCTTTAGAGTGTGTTTCTCGTCGGAATATTGATGGATAACAGCCTTCATGTAAAAGGCAGACAAAACTGTGTTTCTAGAGGAAAGTGCTAACATTAAAAGACAGAAGTTCCGAGAAGAGATAGTTTGATTTAGCACTTCTACTACAAGAAATCTCTTAAAATCAATTGGGTGTCCTCAGAAGGTAGAGTACCCCTCTCAGGGGAGGTGTTCAAGCAAAACACTAAAATTTTGTTGTTGTTATCTTTTTTTTTTATTACAAGTAAAACAATTTTATTTGCTGTTGGTCTATAAGCATTTATGTAGCAAAATTATTTTATTTTTATTTTTTATTATACTTTAAGTTTTAGGGTACATGTGCACAATGTGCAGGTTAGTTACAGATGTATACATGTGACATGCTGGTGCGCTGCACCCACTAACTCGTCATCTAGACATCACACTCTGGGGACTGTTGTGGGGTGGGGGGAGGGGGGAGGGATATCTTTTTTTTTGAGGGAGAGGAGGAGCATGGGTATAGATGAGCGTTAGAAAGAGGTAACTTTTAAAATGTCATTTAACTTGATGTAAGAAACAGTAAATTGTGTTGAAACATTTTATTTCTTCTCATTTGCCTCTGAGTTTGCCATTGCAAAGTAACCAGAACTCATAAATTGAGTGATGAGCCATGCCACACAACTAGGCTCACCTCTCCAACCTGAGCATCTTGTGTATTTGTGGCATACTAATAGGCACTCCAGGGGAAGGGGTAGCAATAGGCAAGCTGCTGCCCCTTTGCTTTCAAACAGAATCAAAGCATCAGATGTTTGCCTGTACTAGGTGATTTTTATGGTTTCTTTCAGCCTTCTGTTTATTTTCTCCCTCTCTCCTTCCCTCCTTCCTTTCATTCCTTCCTTTCTTCTTCCCTACGCACCTCTTTCTATACATTCATTCATTCATTCATCTTCTTGTCCCACATTTTCTCAACAATACCAGCATCAAGCAGTGTGCAAGCTGCTGCATTGAAAGGTTATGGAGGAGCAAGGATACATTACCAAAAAGAAAACCAAAAAACAAAACAAAACAAAAAACCAAAAAACATACAGCCCATGCAGCTAACGCAGCTCATGCCTTCTAAGAGTTCACATTGTGGTAGGAGAGATAGAGAGTTGCATCATGAAAAAATATTTTGTTCTTATATTCCCACACATTCAGCCTTTGTCAAGCCCTTCTTGACCCTTTGTGAATCTATTCTTCATCTTTCCCTGTGCTTTTTCATATTCTCAAACACCACTCCTGTAGCTGCCTCTTTGCACGCAATTTCTGCCTCTCAGTCATCTCTTATGACCCTCCTTATCAACCTTAAGAGAACGACACTCACTATTTGGACAAAGAAAAATGCTTACATGTTGCTCTCTGCTTCCAGCAAGTATAATGAAAGGTTGGCATCCTGTGTTTTCCTTTGAGAAAAAAAATAGTCATGAAAAGAACCTGTAGTTATGAGAAGACCAGAAAAAGTACATATAAATGCAACACTGTAACACAGATTAATACAAACAAGTAATTAAATACATTTAAATTTTTTTTAAAAAAAAACATACTGATTGTGCTGAGAAGCCTGGTAAGTCAGCATGGACTAGGAATCTTTGAAGCAACACTAACTATATCAGAATTTCTTCTTTTTTAAGGACTTTTAATGGGAGTCTCAAATTTCTACACTTTTCAGCCTTACCAGCAAAAATGTCTTCATTATATTAGCTGCATTGAGATATTGATTTTTTTTCCTAGGCCACGGAAAACCATTGCAAGCAACTTACTGTGTTGGCTTTTGAAACTTCAAATACTCCACTATTCCATTAGAGGTCATTCTATATAGAGATATAGGATTATGGATTTAGAATGTAATAGGCTCTGTCAGTCATATTAGGTAAGTGTGTATTGCAAGAAGAAAGAAGGAAATAAAATGACAACCATTGTACAGAGAGTGTGACAAGCCAAGTGAAATAGAATGTTCTCTGCAAAGGAAGTGGTCTTTCCTTGAGTTAAACCGTTGCTCTTAGGACAAGCATGTGCTTTGTAAACTATAGTACTCACAATGGTTCAAAAGCTATTGATGCTTCACCCTCCTCACAACCACCTCTATCATTTAGATGCAGTCCAATATTTGGGGCTCATGGCACTGCCGGATATCACCTACATCATAGTCTCTTATTTGCTTAACTAGCACTGAGTCAAATGTCCTCTTTAATTATAGTCAGTTTGTGATTCTGTGATAAATAGACAACATAATGTGGCATGGGTTAGGGGTATAAGTTTTATTTCCAAAGATACGGTTTGAAGGTGGTTTACTTTTTGCCATTTTATGAAACAGGAGAAACGTCTGTCCACACATCCCAGAGCACTGAAGTAGAAATTCCCTCCCAGCTTTGAGTATCAAGCTTTGTATTGATGGAAGAAGGGAATATGAATAGATATCACACATGTTTATTTTTTTGGCCCTCACCTTTCTCCATGATGTTAACAAGTCTTTAAATTAGAGGGTGGTCTTAAATATCATTGGTATATGCCTACAGTGTGCAAACTGGTAGCCACTAGCCATATGTAGCTATTTAAATTTAAATTAATTAAAATTAACTTAAACTAAAAATACAGACACCCCCAAGTCACTCTAATGTACTTAATGTACAATTGCTCAATAACCACATGTGACCAGCAGCTATCAACTGTGAAGTGAAGATACAGGACGTTTTTATTATAACTGAAAGTTATACTGAACAGGACTGATATAGCCATTTCCTAATTTTTTTGCAGGATCTCATGGGAAATTTTGATGTCCCAAAGCTGTAGAGAGTAATAGAAATCTAGTACATGTGATGACTAATGAGCAATAGGGTATTAAGATGACTAAAGAAAAATGGGGCAATGGGCCAAGAAAGGTGCACTATTTTATATGATTTTGCAAAATATTTTTAGTATTTTATATTCCATTTGATTTGAATAATTAATAATACTTAAAAGAAAAGTATGAAGGGTATTTTGAAGGGTTTTGATGTTTACTGCATAGCTTTTTGTAGTTAAAACATTGATACATAATAATATATAAATAGACTTTTGCTGCTTTTAAATCAAAGTGTAACAGTTGTTATGGCTTTGGGACTTACCAACTGCTTTCATGAAATGGCTCTTAAGTATTGACTTAGATAGAAGCCAAGTCTGTGAGGACTGGGCTTGTCCAAGTGTGACATTACATGTCGTATTGCATTGATGTCATGCAGCACTACAATACGGCAGTTTCAATTATAGTTGTAAGAGCATAGGAATGTCTTCTGAAGCTAATGAAGTGGTATTTATATTACTTCATGGGAACGGCCATTAAAATAATTGCTCACTATATCTTAAAAAATATCCATGTGTTAGAAAAAGTTATCTCTCAGAGAAGAAGTAAAGTACATTTTTATAGCTTCTCTGAAAGAAAATGAATGTTTGAAATACTGAAGGATGTTATTGTGCACAGGTGTGTGCTTGTGTGCATGTACATGTGTGCACATGCACGCTCACACACACACACACACACACACACCTGATATGGTTTGTCTCTGAGTCCCCACCCAAATCTTATCTTGAATTGTAATCCCATAATCCCCATGTGTTGTGGGAGGGACCCGGTAAAAGATAATTGAATCATGGGTGTGTTTTCCCCCATGCTGTTCTTGTGGGAGTGAGTGAGTTCTCACAAGATCTGATAGTTTTATAAGGGGCTTCCCCCTTCGCTGAACACTCATTCTCTCTCCTGATGCCATATGAAGAGGTGCCTTCTGCCATGATTGTAAGTTTCCTGAGGCCTTCCAAGCCACGTGGAACTGTGAGTCAATTAAACCTCTTTCCTTTATAAATTGCCCAGTCTTGAGTAGTTCTTTATAGCAGTATGAGAATGGACTAACACAGTAAACTGGTACTGCAGAGAATGGGGTGCTGCTACAAGGATACCCCAAAATGTGGAAGCATCTTTGGAACTGAGTAAAAGGCAGAGGTTGGAATAGTTTGGAGGGCTCAGAAAAAGACAGGAAAATGTGGGAACGTTTGGAATTTCCTAGACATTTGGAGGGCTCAGAAAACAGAAAGATGTCAGAAAGTTTGGAACTTCCTAGAGACTTGTAGAATGGCTTTCACAAAACTGCTGATGGCAATATAGGCAATGAAGTCCAGGCTGAGATGATCTCAGAAGGAGATAAAGAACTTTTTGGGAACTGGAGTAAAGGTCCCTCTTGCTATGCTTTAGCAAAGAGACTGGTAGTGTTTTGCCCCTGTCCTAGAGATCTGTGGAACTTTGAACTTGAGAGAGATTATTTAGGGTATCTGGTGGAAGAAATTTCTAAGCAACAAAGTATTCAAGAGATAATGGAGAATAAAAGTTTGGAAAATTTGCAACCTGTCAATGCAGCAGGAAAGAAAAACCCATTTTCTGGGGGAGAAATTCAAGCTGGCTGCAGAAATTTGCATAATTTACATGGATCCAAATGCTAATCAGCAGGAAAAATGGGAAAAACGTCTATGGGGCAAGTGAGAGATCTTCATGACAGCACCTCCCATCACAGGCTGAGAAGCCTAGGATGAAATGATAATTTCTTGGGCCAAGCTCAGAGCCCCCTGCTCTGTGCAGCCTCAGGACCTGGTGCCTTGTGTCCCACCTGCTTCAGATCTAGCTGTGGCTAAAAGGGGCAAAGATACAGCTCAAGCCATTGCTTCCAAGGGTGCAAACCCCAAGTTTTGGCAGCTTCTATATCGTATTGCTCCTACAGGTGCACAGTAGTCAAAAATTGATGCTTTCGAACCACCACCTAGATTTCAGAGGATGTATGGAAACACCTGGATGTCCAGGCAGAAGTTTGCTTCATGGGTTGAGCCCTCATGGAGAGCCTCTGCTAGGGCAGTGCAGAAAGGAAATGTGGGGTCAGAACTCACACAGTGTCCCCACTGGGCCACTGCCTAGTGGAGCTTTGAGAAGAGGACCACTGTCCTACAGACCCCAGAATGGCAGATCTACTGACAGCTTGTACCATGCACCTGGAAAAGCTGCAGACACTCAATGTCAGCTGGAAAGGCAGCTAGGAGTGGGGCTGTACCCTGCAAAGCCACAGGGGCAGAGCTGTGAAAAGCCATGAGAGCCCACCACTTACATCAGCATGACCTGGAAGTGAGATATGGTATCAAAGGAAATCATTTTGTAACTATAAGGTTTAATGACTGCCCTATTGGATTTTGGACTTGCATGGGTCCTGTAGCCCCTTTGTTTTGGCCATTTTCTCTGATCTGGAATGGTTATATTTACCAAATGCTTGTACCTCCATTGTATCTAAGACTTAACTAACTTGCATTTTATTTCACGGGCTCATAAGTGGAAGGTACTTGCCTAGTCTCAGATGAGACTTTGGACCTGGCATTTGGGTTAAGCCTGGAATGAGTTAAGACTTTGGGAGACTGTTGGGAAGGCATAATTGTGTTTTGAAATGTGAGTATATGAGATTGGGAGGGGCCAGAAACAAAATGATATGTTTTGACTCTGTGTCCCCACCCAAATCTCATCTTGAATTTTAATCTCATAATCTCCACATATGTGAGAGAGACCCAGTGGGAGACAATTGAATCATGGGGACGGTTTCTCCCATGCTTTTCTTATGATAGTAAGTGATTTCTCAGAAGATCTGATGGTTTCATAAGGGGCATCTCCCCATTTGCTCATCACTCATTCTCTCTCCTGCTTCCCTGTGAGGAGGTGTCTTCCACCATGATTATAAGTTACCTGAGGCCTCACCAGCCATGTGGAACTGTGAGTTAATTAAACCTCTTTTCTTTATAAATTACCCAGTATCAGGCAGTTTTTTATAGCAGTGTGAGAATGGACTAACATAACACCTCTGATGTGGTATTAAATGAGAGCATTAGGATATAAGATACTTACATAAGTGACTGCTACTTCTTAAATACTGTTTAACACCCCACTCCTTCTGTATGACAAATAGCAGTGTGGCAATAAGTTGGTATGTGATTTTATTTATTGTTCATTGCCTAGAACAATAAATAAAACTTGAGGTGGGAGAGTTCTGACTAGATTCTACCAGTTGCCTTTCCTGTGCTTATAAAAAGACTCTACAAGAGCTTTGCTCCAGGACACTGTCTGCAGATTGATAACATTTAGTCCTCATAGAGTTAGGCTCTTTGTTAGCTGTTTTCCAGGGTGTTAGCACTTAACACTCTTCTGAATTCCTCAGGAAAACATACCCATAGAGATGGCTACCTCCTGATAATCCAAAGTCAAAGACTTATTTTCTTTCTTATTTATTTTATTTTTTTGACAGCATCTCACTCTGTTACCAGGCTGGAGTGCAGTGGCGTGATCTCGGCTCACTGCAACCTCCGCCTCCCGGGTTGAAGCGATTATCCTGCCGCAGCCTCCTGAGTAGCTGGGAATTCAGGTGTGTGCCACCACGCCCAGCTAATTTTTGTATTTTTAGTAGAGACAGGGTTTCACCATGTTGGCCAGGATGGTCTCGAACTCTTGACCTCATGATCTGCCCACCTCAGCCTCCCAAAGTGCTGGGATTTCAGGTGTGAGCCACTGCACCTGGCCGAAGACACATTTTCAATTAGGGTTGTCATAATGATTAAATCAGATGATATGTGTAAAGCACATGACACAGTACTTGGCATTTAAGTGCTCCAACATTGTCAGCTATCTATTAGAGTTCTGCTTCCAGGTGTTGTATTATTTCCTATCCCCAGGCCCTCTTCTGACCACCATGCCATCTAAACAAACTTTTGACTTGCATGCCTCTAAAGTAGCCTCAAACTATGCTCTTTAAAACTATCAAGTCAAATATTGGAAAAATTGCCTAAATAAAATCTATCTCCTGACAGATCCCTTAGTGAGGAATATGAAAGACATAATGTTGGGATCTTATTAAATGTCATTCAGTTGTCTGTTGTTTCTTGTTCACATGTTCTGCTGTTCACATTGAGTGACAAACCACTTGCATGACATATGTCAAGACACCAAATGCTCTAGTATCTAGTAGGATATAGCAAAGCACTTTATTTCCATGGGATGTTTTATTCAACTTGGCAAATTGTGGGTGCAAAAATTTTGGAAACACTTACATATAAAATGAAATTGAAGTACAGGGAGATATGAGGGCTTATTTTTTCCTCTCAAAAATATACCATAAAAATTTAATTTGTTTTTTGTTGTCAGATCATAAAAATAACCTGACTTTGATCTGTCACTACCTACTACCCATACACAGTGAATTTGTTTTGGCTAAGAAGGAAGTAGACCAAGTAAGAGCCAAGGAGGGGACATTGTAACCATAGTTTGTATTTCTAAATGGTATCTGCTGGCCAAGGGGTCCTCTAACTCATTATTTAGAAAACTTTCCTGATTTCATGAATTACTTAGGTGCTTAAAAAATAAAGTTATAGTCCCACACCAGACAATCTAAAGCAGATTATTCAGGAGAGAAGTTTGGCATGCTAGTGTTAACAAACTTTTCCACTGATTATTATTATCAGAAATTTAAAGAAAAGCTACATAGATACCCTTCCAAACCATAGATAGATGTAAGGATAATTTTAGGGATACTTGTTAGTGTTTGGGACAACCATTGTGGAATTACTATAGAATTTTATGAAATGTCTCAAAACTTTGATGGATCTAAAATTCATTTCTAGATTTAAAGACTTTGGAAAGTGTATTAGCCCATTTTCACACTGCTGATAAAGACATACTTGAGGCTGGGCAATTTTAAAAAGAAAGAGGTTTCATGGACTTACAGTTTCATACGGCTGGGAAAGCTTCACAATCATGGTGGAAGGAAAGGAGGAGCAACTCACATCTTACATAGATGGCAGCAGGCAAAGAGAGAGCTTGTGCAAGGAAACTCCCCCTTATAAAACCATCAAATCTCATGAGACTTATTCACTATCAAGAGAACAGCACGGGAAAGACCTGCCCCCATGATTCAATTACCTCCCATTTGGTCCCTCCCACAACACATGGGAATTCAAGATGAAATTTGGGTGGGGACACAGCCATACAATATCATTCTGCCCCTGGACCATCTCAAAACTCATGTCCTTACATTTGAAAAATCAATCATGACTTCCTAAAAGTCCCACAAAGTCTTAACTCATTTCAGCATTAACTCAAAAGTCCACCATGCAAAGTCTCATGTGAGACAAGGCAAGTCCCTTCCACCTATGAGACTGTAAAATCAAAAGTAAGTTAGTTACTTCCTAGATACAATGGGGGTACAGACATTTGGTAAATGCAGCCATTCCAAATGGGAGAAATTTGCCAAAATAAAGGGGCTATATGCCCCATCCAAGTCCAAAATTCAGCAGGGCAGTCAAAGTTTAAAGCTCCAAAATGATCTCCTTTGACTCCATGTCTCACATCCAGGTCACACTGATGCAAGAAGTGGGTTCCCATGGTCTTGGCAAGCTCTGCCCCTGTGGCTTTGCAGGGACAGCCTCCCTTCTGGCTGATTTCAGGGGCTGCATTGAGTTTCTGTGGCTTTTCCAGGTCCATGGTGCAAGCTGTCAATGGATCTACCATTCTGGGATCTGGAGGATGATGGCCTTCTTCTCACAGCTCTACTAGGTGGTACCCCAGTAGGGACTTTGTGTGGAGGCTCTAACCCCACATTTTACTTCTGTACTGCCCTAGCAGAGGTTCTCCAGGAGAGGCCCACCCCTGCAGCAAACTCTCCCTGGGCATCTAGGTGTTTCCATACATCCTCTGAAATCTAGGTGGAGGTTCCCAAACCTCATTATTGACTTCCATGCACCTGCAGCCTTAAAACCATGTGGAAGCTGCCAAGGCTTGGGGCTTCTGCCCTCTGAAGCAACAGCCCACACTATACCTTGGCCCCTTTTAGCCCTGGCTTGAGTGACTGGAATGCAGTGTACCAAGTCCCTAGGCTGCAAAGAGAAGGGGGGCCCCGGGCCTGGCCCACAAAACCATCTTTTTCTTCATGGCCTCTGGGCCTGTGATGGCAGAGGCTGCTGTGAAGACCTCTTACATGCCCTGGAAACATTTTTCTCATTGTTTTGGGGATTAACATTTGGCTCCTCATTATTTATGCAAATTTCTATAGCCAGCTTCAATTTCTCTTCAGAAAATAGGATTTTCTTTTTTATCATGTTATCAAGCTGCAAATGTTCCAAGTTTTATGCTCTGTTTCCCTTTTAAAACTGGATGCCTTTAACAGCACCCAAGTCACATCTTGAATGCATTGCTGCTTAGAAATTTCTTTTATCAGATACCCTAAATCATTGCTCTCAAGTTCAAAGATTCACAAATCTCTAGGGCAGGGGAAAAATGCTGCCAGTTTCTTTGCTAAAACATAACAAGAGTCACCTTTGCCCCAGTTCTCAACAAGTTCCTCATCTCCCTCTGAGACCACGTCAGCCAGGGTTTTATTGTCTATATCACTATCATCATTGTGGTCAAAGCCATTCAACAAATCTCTAGAAAGTTACAAACTTTCCCACATTTTCTTGTCCTCTTTTGAGCCCTCCAAACTGTTCCATCCTCTGCATGTTACCCAGTTCCAAAGTCACTTCCATATTTTGGGGTAGCTTTACAGCAGCACCCCCCTCTACTGGTGCCAATTTACTGTATTAGCCTGTGTTCACACTGCTGATGAAGACATACCTGTAAGTTCTCTGTGCAGCAAACAAGCATGACATACATATACCTATGTATAAAACCTGCTCGATCTGCACATGTATCCCATTTTTTTTGGAAGAAATACAGAAAAAAAACAAAACATACCTGACACTGGGCAATTTACAATAGAAAGAGGTTTAATGGACTTGCAGTTTCATGTGGCTGGGGAAGCCTCACAATCATAGCAGAAGGCAAGGAGGAGCATGTCATGTCTTACATTCAGGGCAGCAGGAAAAGAGAGAGCTTGTGCAGGGAAACTTCCCCTTTAAAACCATCGGATCTCATGGTACTTATTCACTATCACCTGAACACCATGGGAAAGACCTGTCCCCATTATTCAGTTACCTCACACTGGGTTCCTGTCACAACACATGGGAATTCAAGATGAAATTTGGGTGGGGACACAGCCAAGCCATATCAGGGAGGATCCCTTGTACTGAGAAATAATCTCCCGTATTGGAGTTGTTCTGATAGAGAAATAATTCATATACAACAGGTGGAAAATTCCATACTGGTGCATTTCTTATCAAACGTATACTTTGCTTCCGTGGGGTCTCCTTATGTGGCTCATGCCAACACTTGATTTTTGGATCCATGAATCCTGGCTATGGGAGAAACAGTACCATATATTGGATGCTGATTCAGAACATACATGGGCTTCTGGAGAACTTTGTCCCAGCCCTGCAAAGTATTGTCACCTTCTTGGCATTGTCATTGTGATTTCAAAAGACCGTTCCACCGTTCTATCAATCCAGCTGCTTCAGGATGATGGGGAACATGGTGAGACCAGTGAATATCAAGAGCATGAACCCACTGCCACACATCTTTAGCCATAAAGTAAGTGACTTGGTCAAAGGCAATGCTGTGTGGAATGCCATGACAGTGGAAAAGGCATTCCATGATTCCACAGATGGTAGTCTTGGCAAAAGAATTGCATGCAGGATAGGCAAACCCATATCTGGAATAAGTGTCTATTCCAGTGAGGACAAACCTCTGCCCTTTCTATGTTGGAACAGGTTCAATATAATCAACTGGCCACCAAGTAGCTGCCTGATCACCCTGAGAAATGGTACCATATCGAGGGCTCAGTGTTGATCTATGCTGCTGGCAAATTGGGCACTCAGCAGTGGCTATAGCCAGGTCAGCCTTGGTAAGTGGAAGTCCATGTTGCTGAACCCATGCATAACCTCCATCCCTGCCACCATGGCCACTTTGTTCATGGGCCCATTGGGCGATCATAGGGGTGGCTGGGGAAAGAGGTTGGGTGGTATTCACAGAATGGGTCATCCTCTCCACTTGTTTATTTAAGTCTTCCCCTGCAGAGGTCACCCATTGGTGAGCACTCACATGGGATACAAATATATTCACAGTTTTTGACCACTCAGGGAGGTCCATCCACATACCTCTTCCCCAAATTTCTTTATCACCAATTCTTTAATTATGCTTCTTTTAAGTCTCTGACCATCCAGCCAAACCATTGGCTACAGCCCATGAATCAGTATATAATCACACACCTGGCCATTTCTCATTCCATGCAAAGTGCACAAACAGGTGCACTGCTCAAAGTTCTGCCCACTGGGACAATATCCCTTCACCACTGTCCTTCAGGGACGTCCTAGAAATGGGTTGTAGTGCTGCAGCTCTCCACTTTCTAGTGGTGCCTGTATATTGTGAAGAACCGTCTGTGAACCAGGATCTGTCTTCTCTTTCTCTGTCTACTGATCATAGGGAACTCCCCATGAGGCTGTTGGTGCAGGCTGAGGGAGAGAAGGCATGGTGGTAGAAATGGAGACCATAGGCATTTGATCCACTTCCTCATATAACTTACTTGTGCCTTCAGGACCTGATCAAGCCCAATCACATATATACCACTTTTATTTGATGATGGAACGTTACTGTGCATGAGCCACTTTATGACTAGATGGGTTAGAAAGCACCCAGCTTATGATAGGCAGTTAAGTTCACATGGTGACCTGATGACCCGTAGTCAAACATTCGGTTTCCACCAAAGCCCAGTAACGGGCCAAGAGCTGTCTCTCAAAAGGAGAGTAGTTATCTGCAGAAGAAGGCAAGGCCTTGCTCCAAAATCCTAGAGACCCCTTCTGTGGTTCTCCTATGGGGAGCTGCCAAAGGCTCCAAACAGCATTCCTATCTTCCACTGACACTGCAAGCACCATTGGATCTGCTGGGTCATATGGCTCAAGTGGCAGAGCAGCTTGCACAGCAGCCTGCACAGCAGCCTGGACCTGTTGCAGAGCTTTCTCCCGTTCTGGACCACACTCAAAGCTGGCAGTCTTTCAGGTCACTCAATCAATGGGCTGAAGTAACACACCCAAATGAGGAATGTGTTGCCTCCAAAATCCAAATAGGCCCATTAGGAGTTGTGTCTCTTTCTTGGTTGTAGGAGGGGCCAAATAGAGCAACTTATCCTTCATCTTAGAGGGAATATCTCAATAGGCCCCACACCACTGGACTCCTAGAAATTTTACTAAGGTAGAAGCTCCCTGAATTTCAGTCAGATTTCACATCCTCTGGCATGCAAATGTCTCACCAATAGGTCCAGTGTGTTTGCTACTTCTTGCTAACTGGATCCAATCAGCATGATGTCATCAATGTAATGGACCAGTGTGATATCTTGCAGAAACGAAAAATGATCAAGGTCTCTGTGAATAAGATTATGACACAAAACTGGAGAGTTGATATACCCTCGGCATCTGCCGAGTTAATGGCTGCATACCAGGTACCAGACTTGTTAATTTGCTCAAGCAATGAGACCACATCTGGTACAGTGGCTGCAATTGGAGTCACCACTTCGTTAAGCTTATGATAATCCACTGTCATTCTGCAAGATCCATCAGTCTTCTGCAGAGGCCAAATAGGAGAGTTGAATGGGGATGTGTTGGGAATCACCACCCCTGCATCTTTCAAGTCCTTGATGGTGGCAGTAATATCCACAACCCCTCCAGGGATGTGGTATTGATTATGATTTACTATTTTTCTAGGTAAAGGCAGCTTTAATGGCTTGCATTTGACTTTTCCACCATAATAGCCCTCACCCTACCAGTCAGGGAGTCAATGTGGGAGTTCTGCCAGCTACTAAGTATGTCTATGCTAATTATGTATTCTGGCACTGAGGAAATGACCACAGGATGGGGTCCCACTGGACCCACAGTAAGTCGGACCTGAGCCAAAAGAACAGTTACCCTGGTAAAAGGCTGGAGGTCTCCTTGGGATGGGTGGGAGAAAGATTAACAACATAAATTGTTGGTACTGTAGTGGGATCCTTCTTCAAGGGAACCCAGCCTCAACTTCATTCAAGAGCTTCTGGGTCTGTAAACTACCTCAAGTCTGGAAATTGATTGAGGGGCTGTGATTCTCTGTTTTTATAATTTAAATTAGTCTTTTTTTCATTTGACCTGAAAGTTTTCTGCTTATATAAACTAAGTAGGAATGCAGTAGGCTTCCTATCAATTTCACTTCTAGGAACACCATGATTAATTAGCCAATACCAGAGCTCCACATGAGGCAGACTCTTCTGATTGCTGCTTTGCCTCTACTGTCCACTATAGTAGTTTCACCCACCTTGCCTTTGATGGTTGAGTGCCACCACATGGTCCCTGCCACCTCGGGATCCAATTATTCCCATTGTATTTAAATATTGTAGTTCAGTTGCTGCGGTTCTCACTGTTAGATCGGACATACAGAGAAAAGCAATTACGGGGCTCTTCAAAGATGCAGTTGCTGCCCTCGCAAATCTATTTTGCAAAACATTGGTCAAGGGCATATCTTCTGGACCGTTCCAGCTGTGATTAGTACATCTAGAATGACTAATTTGCACCACCATCACAATCTCCTCAAGCCACTATCCTCAAACTAACACAGGAACATAAAACCAAAAATCAAATACCAGAGAACCAGATAAGAGGTTCTCACTTATAAGTGGGAGCTAAATGATGAGAAAACATGAACACATCGAGGGGAACAACACACACTGGGACCTACTTGAGGGAGGTTAGGAGGAGGTAGAATATCAGGAAAAATGACTAATGGATGCTAGGCTTAATACCTGGGTGATGAAATAATCTACAAAACAAACCCTCATGACACATGTTTACAGTGTAGCAACCCTGTACATGTACCCCTGAACTTAGAATAAACATTTTTTTTTTAAATTGTGACACTGTCAGTTTATTGTAAATCTCATTTATCAGGTTTAGAAAGTTTTTGTCTATCCTAATTTTATTACATATTCTTATCATAAAAGGGTGCTGATTTTTGCACGCATCTATTGAGATGATCATGTGGTTTTTACCCTTCAGTCTATTCATATGGTGTATTACATTGATTATTTGTGTATATTGAATCAACCTTGGAACCCTGGGATAAATAGCACTTTTTGATGTAGTATAATACTTTCTGTATGTTGCCAGATTTGGTTTGCTAGTTTGTTTGCTTTTTGAGGATTTTTGCATCTATATTCATAAGTGATATTAGTCTGTGGTTTTCTCTTCTTGTGATTTTTTTTTTCTGGTTTTGGTACCAGGGTGAAATTGGCCTTGTAGCATGACTTTGGACTAGAGAATTTTATAAGGGGTAAATACTTGTTTGTATTATTTAAAACTGCCACTGTGACTGAAGAAAAGAATCCCCTTTTTTTTTTTTTTGCTGACTTAGTATGTATTCAATATATACAAAACTAATAATGTACCATGAAATGTAGTACATATTACATTTGAATTTTTAAGAAGGAATTTTCATGTCAACTCAATTTGAGTAGCTATTAAACTGCCATTCAACATAAGTAAATTAATAGTACTTCATGATATATAGCTAACATACATTCATGCAACTATGTTTATTGCATTAACCTTATTTATTCAAAATTTCCAGGACCAAGATAAAGAGATAATTCTACTTGCTAGGCATAGGATGCATTATATCTTCTTTTTTTATTTCCAGTTTTTGAGTTCAGGGCTACAAGTGCAGGATGTGCAAGTTTGTTACATAGATAAAAGTGTGCCATGGTGGTTGGCTGCATAGATCATCTCATCACCTAGGTATTAAGCCCAGAATTCATTAGCTATTCTTTCTGATGTTCTCCCTCCTCCCACCCACCACCCTCCAACAGGTCCCAGTGTGTGTTGTTCCCCCTCCCATGTGTCCGTTGTTCCCCCTCCCATGTGTCCATGTGTTCTCATCGTTCCCAAGCACAGAGCTGTGCAGATTCTCAGTGGCCAACTGGCTGGAGACACCTAAGACTACCCAGGTCCAAGAAGGAAGGGTAGCCGTCATTACTGTGGCTGCTTTCGGCCTAAGATGGCTGAGCTCCCTGAGGGAGGGAAGCTGTCTACTGCCTAAGATGACTGAACACCTGGGGAAAGGGGTGGCAGCCATCACCGAAACTCCAGTCTGCCATTTGCTCCCTGCTGGTCCCAGGGAGACTGGACGCTTTGAACCCAGGAGGAATTCCCTACAGTGCAGAACAGCGGCTGTGGCAGATCATGGCCAGACTCTGATCTATCCCTCCTTACTGAGCGAGGCTTCCCTGTTGAAATTTCAGCAACTCTAGCTAGGGGTTTAGGGGCAGGACTCTGATCTCCCTGGGACAAAGCCCCTGGGAAAAGGGGTGGCCGTGGTCTCTGTGGGTCAGCAGACTAAGTCTTTCTCCCTGCTGGCTCTGAGGAATCCAGGCAGCCCAGATCAATGGGATTCTCCCCAGTGTGGCACAACCCCTCTGCCAAGAGGCAGCCAGAGTGCTTTCTTAAGTGGGTCCCAGATCATGTGCCTCCTAACTGGGTGAGACTTCCCTCAATGGAGTTGTCAGACACTTTATACAAGAGTACTCCTTCCAGCATGAGGTTGGTGCCCCTCTGAAACAGAGATCACAGAAGAAGGAGTGGGCACCCATCTTTCCTGTTCTGCAGCCTCCACTGGTGACACTTTCAGGTGAGGGAGGGACCAGGCGCATAAGGTCTGGAGTGGGCTGCCAGCAAACTGTAGCAACCCTATGGAAAGGGGGCCTGACTGTTAAAAAAATAAATAAAATAAAATAAAATAACAGAGAGCAACAACAGCACCAACACAAAAGTCCCCACAAAATCCCCTTCCAAATATCAATATCTTCAAAGATTAAAGCTAGACAAACTCACAAAGATGAGAAAGAATCAACAACAGCAACAAAAACAACAACAAAAACGCTGAAAACTCAAAAATCCAGCATGCCTCTTCTTCCTTAAATGATTGCAACACCTCTCCAGCGAGGGCACAGAAGTGAGCAGAGGCTTAGATGTATAAATTGACAGAAATAGGATTCAGAAGGTGGGTAATTATAAACTTTGCTGAGGTAAAGGGGCATGCTCTAATGCAATGCAAAGAAGCTAAGAACCATGATAAAACATTACAGGAGCTGTTAACCAGAATAATCATTTTAGAGAGAAACATAAATGACCTGATGGAGCTGAAAAACACAACATGAGAACTTCACAGTGCAACCACAAGTAGCAATAATTGAATAGACCAAGCAGAGGAAAGAATTTCAGAGCTTGAAGACTGTTTTGCTGAAATAAGACAGGCAGACAAGAGTAGACAAAAAAGAACGAAAACGAACGAACAAAAACTTTGAGAACTATGGGATTATGTAAAAAGACCAAACCTATGACTGATTGGGGTACCTAAAAGAGGGAAAATGGAGCCAAGTCAGAAAACTTAACTTCAGGATATTATCCAGGAGAACTTCCTCAACCAAACAAGACAGACCAACATTCAAATCCAGGAAATTCAGAGAAGTCCAGTAAGATACTCCGTGAGAAGATCAACCCTAAGATGCATAATCACCAGATTCTCCAAGGTTGAAATTAAGGGGAAAAAATGTTAAGGGCAGCCAGAGAGAATGGCCAGATCACCTACAAAGGGAAACCCATCAGACTAACAGTGGACCTCTCAGCAGAAACTCTACAGGCCAGAAGAAATTGGTAGCCAATATTCAACATTCTTAAAGAAAAAAATTTCCAACCCAGCTTTTCTTATCCAGCCACACTAAGCTTCATAAGTGAAGGAGAAATAAAATCCTTTTCAGACAAGCAAATGCTGAGGGAATTTCTCACCACAAGGCCTGCCTTGCAAGAGCTCCTGAAAAAACCCACATGATTATCTTAATAGATGCAGAAAAGGCATTCCATAAAATTCAACACTGCTTCTTGTTAAAAACTCTCAATAAACTAGGTATTGATGGAACATACCTCAAAATGATGAGTTATTTATGACAGTTCTGCAGTCAATATCTTGCTGAATGGACCAAAGCTTGAAGCATTTCCCTTGAAAACCAGCACAAGACAAGGATGCCCTCTCTCACCACTCCTATTCAAAATGGTATTGAAAGTTTTGGCCAGGGCAACCAGGCAAGAGAAATAAATAAATGATATTCAAATAGGAGGAAAGAAAGTCAAACTGTCTCTGTTTGCAGATGACGTGGTCTTCTATCTAGAGAACCTCATCATCTTAGCCCAAAAGATGCTTAAGCTAATAAGCAATTTCAGGAAAGTCTCAGGATACAAAATTAATGGGCAAAAATCACATGCATTCCTATACACCAACGATAGACAAGCAGAAGGCCAAATCATGAATAAACTCCCCTTCACAATTGCTAGAAAGAGAATAAAATACCTGGCAATGCAGCTAACAAGGGAAGTGAAGGACTTCTTCAAGCAGAACTACAAACCACTACTGAAGGAAGTAAGAGAGGACACAAACAAATGGAAACACATTCCATGCTCATGGATAGGAAGGAATCAATATTATGAAAATGTCCATACTGCCCAAAGTAATCTATAGATTCTCTGCTATTCCCATTAAACTACCATTGACATTATTCACAGAAGTAGAGAATGCTACTTTAAAATTTATATGGAAGCCCAAAAGAGCCCTTATAGCCAAGACAATCCTAAGCAAAAAGAACAAAGCTGGCAGCATCATGCTACCCAAATTCAAACTATACTACAAGACTACAGTAACTAAAACAGCATGGTGCTGGTACAAACAGACATAGACTAATGGAACAGAATAGAGATCTCAAAAATAAGACCACACATCTAAAACCATCTGATCTTTGACAAACCTGACAAAAACAAGCAATCGGGAAAGGATTCTCTATTTAATAAATGGTGCTGGAAAAACTGACTAGCCTTAAGCAGAAAATTGCAACTGGACCCCTTCCTTACACCTTATACAAAAATTAATATGGATTAAAGAGTTAAATGTAAAATCCTAAACTATAAAAACCCTAGAAGAAAATATACACAATACTATTCAGGACATAGACAAGGGGAGTGCTTTCATGACAAAAATGTCAAAAGCAATTGAAACAAAGCAAAAATTGACAAATGGGATCTAATTAAACTAAAGAGCTTCGCACAGCAAAAGAAACTGTCATCAGAGTGAACAGACATCCTACAGAATGGGAGAAAACTTCTCAGTGTATCCATCTGACAAAGGTCTAATATCCAGAATCTACAGGGAACTTAAACAAATTTACAAGAAAAAAGCAAACAACCTCATTAAAAAGTAGGCAAAGGACATGAACAGACACTTCTCAAAAGAAGACTTTTATGCAACCAACAAACATGAAAAAAAGCTCAACATCACTGATCATTAAAGAAATGCAAATCAAAACCACAATGAGATACCATCTTATGCCAATCAGAATGGCAATTATTAAAAAGTAAAGTCACAACAGATGCTGGTGAGGCTGTGGAGAAATAGGGATGCTTTTACACTATTGGCGGGAATGTAAATTAGTTCAACCATAGTGGAAGACAGTGTGGCAATTCCTCAAAGACCTAGAACCAGAGACATTATTTGACCCAGCAATCCCATTACTGGGTATATATTCAAAGGAATATAAATAATTCTATTATGAAGATACAGGCACTCATATGTTCATTGCAGCACTATTCACAATAGCAAAGACATGAAATCAACCCAAATGCCCATCAGTGATCGACTGGATTAATAAAATGTGGTACATATACACCATGGAATACTACACAGTCATAAAAAGGAATGTGATCATATCCTTTGCAGGGACATGGATGGAGCTGGAAGCCATTGTCCTCTGCAAACTAACACAGGAACAGAAAACCAAACACTGCATGTTCTCACTTATAAGTGAGAGCTAACGATGAGAACATATGGAGACAGGGAGGAGAACAACTCACCCTGTGGCCTGTCAGGGGGTTGACGGGAGAGAGGGCATCAGGATAAATAGCTAATGCACGTGGAGCTTAAAACATAGGTGATGGGTTGATAGGTGCAGAAAATCACCACGGCACAGGTTTACCTATGTAACAAACCTGCACGTCCTGTACATGTATCCCAGAGATTGAAATAAAATTTAACTATTTTTTTTAAAAAAAGTATAACAAGGGAATATTATGCACAATTTCATGCCAATAAATTCAACAACTTAGATGAAATTGACAAATTGCTTTAAAGACACACTGCAAAAGCTCACAGAAGAAATTATAGACAACTTGAATGGAGATTTATGTATTAAAATAATTAAATTTGAAATTTAAAAGCTTCATGCAAAGAAAATGATGAGCTAATAATTCTTTATTGGTGAATTCTGCTGTATTAGTTTTCCATTGTTTCAATAACAAATTACCACAAACTTGGCGATTTAAACAATACACATTTATTATTTTACTAATCTGTAAGTCAGAAGTCTGATATGGACTAAAATCAATGTGTTGGCAGGGCTAGATTTATTTCTGGAGGCTCAAGATAATCCCTTTTCTTGCCTTTTTCAGCTTCTAGAGGCTGCCTGTCTTCCTTGGCTTATGGCTCCCTTCCATCTTCAAAGCCAGCAATGGTCAGTTGAGTCTCACATCACATCACACTCACGCTGATTTTTCCTATTTCTCCTTCCACTTCTATGGAATCTGCTGATTATATTAGAGTCATCTGGATAATCTAGAAAAAAATCTCCCAATATTAAGGTCGGCCAAATAGCAACTTTACATGCATCTGCAACATTAATTTATCTTTACCATGTAAAGAAAAATAACATCTTTTTCTCTCATACTATTTCAAAAAGTCAAGGGCGAATACTTTTCAACTAATCAAATGAGGCCAGCATTACCATGATAATAAAACCATAGAATTATGTTACAAAAAATAAAACTCATGAATATAAATGCAAAAATTTTAAATAAGATTTTAGCAAAGCAAATCAAATCCAACAAAATATAAGAACAATGTGTAATAACCAAGTGTTTTATATTAGAAATGCAAATTTGATTTAACAGTAAAAAATAAATCAGCGTAATTCATCATATTAAACAAAAAAACCCACGTGATTATCTCAATATATGCATAAAAGTACCTGAAAAAATCCAACATCCATGTCTAGATGAAAACTCTCAACAAACTAGGAATAGAAAGAAACTTCCTTAATCTGATGAATGTCATCTATGAAAACCCTAAAGCTCATATCATACTTAATGGTGAAAGACTCAAAGCCTTCATCCTGTGGTCAGGAAGAAGGCAAGGATGTCTGCTCTCATCAATTCTATTCAACATTGTACTGAAGTATCTAGCCAGTTCAATAAGGCAAGAAAAAGACATACAGATTAGAAAAGAAGTAAAACCATATTTCTTAGTAAATAACATAATCATTTCTGTAGAAAATGCAATGAATTCTACAAAAGTTTTAGAGCTAATACATGAATGTATCAAAGTTATATGATACAAGATCAATATTCAAAATTTAATTACTTTTCTCTATATTAGGAATAACAATCATAATTTGACATTGAAAACAATAATATTTAGATTAGCACCAAAAATGTGAAAGAATTATGGGCAACTTTGACAAACCATCTTCAAGACCTGTACATTGTAAACTACAGAGTATTACTCAGAGAAATTAAAGAAGACCTTTATAAATAGAGAAATATGTATTTCTTGTGAGTCAGAGATCCAATACGGTTAAGATATCAATACTTCTAAAATTAATCTATAGATTAAGTGTCATCAAAATCAAAATCTTAGCAGTCTTTTTCTGTACAAAATGTATGAGCTAATTTTAAAATTCATATGGAAATGTGAAAGTACCAGAAAAATAAAACTTTGAAAAAAAAAGACCAAAGTTGGAGAAATAAAAATACCTGATTTTAAGGAGTATTAAAGAGATACAATAATCAAGACAGTGTATTAGTATTGTCATAAAATTAGACAAATAGCTCATGGAACAGAAGAGAGTTTCCAGATAAACCCACACATAGAAAGTCTTTGGAATCTGACAAAGGTGAAAAGGCAATTTAGTGAGTTATGTACAGTCTTTAAAAAAAAATGGTTCTCGAACAACATTTGGATCTCCCTATCCAAAAAAATTGAGCTTTGATTCACAACTGTGATTTATATTTAAAGATAAACTTAAATTTGAAGATAGATCTAGTTATAAAACTTAACACTCTAAGACTTCTTGAAAAATATGTAGCCTAAAATCTTTGTGACCTAGGGTTAGGCTATGTTTTCTTAGATATAACACCAAAAGCATATTCCATAAAATTCAAACTTTATACATTGGACTTCATCAATATTAAAAGCTTCTTCCCTTCTAAAGATACTGTAAAAAAAAGTTAAAAAAGACAAGTCATAAACTGGCAGAAATTCTTTACAAAGGGTCCATCTGATAAAGCCTTCTAGAATCCTTTATCATCTAGAATATGTAAATAATCTTCAGTACTCAATAATAAAATCTAAACTAACCAGTTCTTTAAAAATGAGCTAAATTTTAACAGACACCAGTAAAGAAGATATATGAATGGGAAATAATTCCATGAGAAGATGCTCAACACTATTAGTTATTAGGGTAATGCAAATTACAACCACAATAAGATATTACTATATATCTACTAGAATGTCTAAGGTTAAAATGACTGAGCATACTAAGTATTAGCAAGGATGTAGAGAAATGGAAAGGCTTATCAACTGCTAGTAGGAATTTAAACTGGGACGACCACTTTGAAAACAGTTTGTCTCTTAAAAAGTTATGCAACTATTTACAATGTGACCTAGCCATTTCTTTGTGAGGCATTTATGTAAGATAAAGCATATGTCCATATAAAGACTTTTACACAAAAGTTCATAGGTGTTTCACTTGTAATACCCCCAAATTAGAATCAAACCAAATGGCTATGAAGAGATCGCTAACAACTAAATGTTTGTGTTCCCCCAAAATTCATATGTGAGCATCCTAACCCCTAATGTGATGATATAAGAAGGGGGAGCTTGGCCGGGCGCGGTGGCTCACGCCTGTAATCCCAGCACTTTGCGAGGCTGAGGCAGGTGGATCACGAGGTCAGGAGATCAAGACCATCCTGGCTAACACGGTGAAACCCCGTCTCTACTAAAAATACAAAAAATTAGCCGGGCGTGGTGGCGGGCGCCTGTAGTCCCAGCTACTCGGGAGGCTGAGGCAGGAGAATGGCGTGAACCCGGGAGGCGGAGCTTGCAGTGAGCCGAGATTGCGCCACTGCACTCCAGCCTGGGCGACAGAGCAAGACTCCGTCTCAAACAAAACAAAACAAAGCAAAACAAAACAAACAAAAAAATACGAAAAAAAAAGAAGGTGGAGAGCTTTTAAGAGGTAATTAGATCATGAAGGTGGAGCCCCCATAAATGAGATTAATTCCTTTAGAAAAGAGAATCCAGAGAGCTTCTCTGGATTCTCTTTTCTGCTATGTGAGAATACAATGAAAATTTGCAACCTGGAAGAGAGCAGCCCTCTTCAGAACATCATAATGCTGGCACCCTGCTCTCAGACTTCAGCTTCCAGAACTGTGAAAAAATAAATTTCTGTTGTTTATAAATCACTTCGTCTATCTATTCTGTTATAGCAGTTGGAACTAAAATAGAGATGAACAAATAAATATATTTTGGTGCATTCATACAGTAGAATTCTATTCAGCAATATAAAGAAACGAACTGTTGATGGATGCAACAACATGGGTAAATCAAAGCATAATTATGTTGAGTGAGAGAAGCCAGGTAAGAAAGTATCTGCTTTATGATTACATTTATATAAAACTTAAAAAATACAAATACTCTATCATGACAGAAAGCAAATAAGTGATTGCCTAGGGGCTGAAAGTGGAGGTGGGCAGGGGTGGGAGAGAGAGATTACAAAAGGGCTTATGGAAATTTTGGGGGAGTGATGGTTATGTTCATTACGTGGATCAGTCATAGGCGATGGTTTCAAAGATGTACAGATGTCAAATCTCATTAAATTTTACACTCTGTATACGTGTAATTCATTATATATCAAATAAACCTCAATTTAAAAAGCAGAAATAAGTTTATTTGTAAAGTGCAGTAGGCAGGCATCTGACAAATATTAATTTTTTTAAAAAAATTGAGAATCAAGGGTTTTATTGTGTCTTCATGATCTCAACTAATGCTTGTCAGAGAGGAACTCTAACTCAAGTTTTCTGACTCCACATCCCGTTTTCTGTCCCCTAAATCTCCTGGTCTCAGGGCTACCTTCAATGACAGATAAATATAATTGTTTTAAATTGATAATAGCTTCATATCTACATGATAATTTTAATAGTCTGTATCAATATTTCTTTTATTTTTTTTTGG
The DNA here is from genome assembly GCF_029289425.2 of Pan paniscus. NCBI lineage: Eukaryota > Metazoa > Chordata > Mammalia > Primates > Hominidae > Pan > Pan paniscus. The sequence goes on from NC_073272.2 coordinate 145,637,844, forward strand.
ATAATTTCAACTATTAGATTCGGGGGTACATGTGCAGGTTTATTATATGGATATAATTCATAATGCTGAGGTTTGGGATACAAATGATCCCATAACCCAGGTGTGGCTATAGTAAACAAGTTAGTTTTTCAACCCTTGGCCCCTTCCCTCCCTTCTCCCTCGAGTAGTCTCTGGTGTTTATTGTTTCTATCTTTATGTCCATGAATACCCAGTGTTTAACTCCTACTTATAAGTGAGAGAATGTGGTATTTGGTTTTCTGTTTCTGCATTGATTTACTTAGGATAATGTTCTTCAGCGGCACCCATGTTCTTTTTTATGGCTGTGTAGTATTCCATGGTGTATATGTACCATATTTTATTTATCCAATCCACCCTTGATGGGCACCTGGTTTCATTCCATGTCTTTGCTATTGTGAATAGTGCTGCAATGAACATATGCATGCGTTTGTCTTGGTGATGGAAAATTTTATATTCCTTTGGGTATTTACTCAGTGATGGGATTGCTGGGTTGAGTGGTAGTTCTGTTTATAGCTCTTTGTGGAATTGTCATACTGTTATCCACAATGGTTGAACTAATTTACACTCCCACCAATAATGTACAAGTGTTCCTTTTTTCTCTGCAACCTTGCCAATATCTATTATTTTTTGACTTTTAATAATAGCCATTCAGACTTGTGTGAGATGATATTTCCTTATGGTTTTGATTTGCATTTCTCTGGTAATTAGTGATGTTGAGCAGAATATAGCACATTTTTTAAAGAAACAATTTAAATGGTTTTGTGATGTTCTACTGAGTCATTTTAACTGACTGGAATTTTCCTCAAATATTTTTTAATAAGGCAGATATAAAAATAAGTGAACAAATAAACATAAGCATTAAAGATTTCAATGTTAAAACTGAAATTAAACTTCAAATAAGCTATCAATTCAGGGAAGTGATTCCTTAGGGGTTTTGCTGTTTCCCATTGAAGTAAGTAGTTGTTTGGCTAAATTAATCAATTGGCTTGGTACCATACGGACCATCCTTTCTCACAGTATGATCTACAGACCAGCACTGTGGACATCATTGTGTGATTGTTAGAAATGCAGTACCTTAGGCCCCACCCAATATCTATGGTATCAAAATCTCTATTTTGATAAGGTCCCACAGTGATTCATATGCACTTTAAAGTTTGAGAAGCCTAGGTATAGATCTCATTTTAAGAAACCTTGCCCAGTGGTAATAAGAAGGGGCTGCTTGTACACGTTACAGCTTCCTCATTATACTTTCCCTAACAAGTGATCTGATTTCTGAAGGAGGTGGAACATAGCAGATCTTCATAAAGTAGCTTCCAACATACTGTTTATTTGTAGGTCAACCACTGCCTTGTTTGTGATATTTCAACAGCACTGGGATGCTCCCCTGGATTTATGAAAGGTAATTTTTTTCATTTACTGTCATTTCTCTCATTGCACCCTGTCCTTATATATTATAGCACTTAATTGGTTTACAATGGTATGTTTATTTAGCTGCTTCCTTATTTCATGCATGCCTTCTCTACACTTTAAAGCCCATAAAAGCAGGTATAATTTCCACTTTGCTGTTCAATTCCTAGCACACAAATAAGTGCACAATAAGTATTTGTTGACTTTCTTTGTTTGAAATTATTCATTGATATATAAACTACATATGGAAAAATTCACAAATCATGAATGTACAACTCCATGAATTATTACAGCGTGATCACATATATGTAAACGTGCTCAGGTCGAGATATAGAATATTGCTGGCACCTCGGAAGCCTCTTATATCCCCTCCTGATTACGTCTCCTCTTTCATCCCCCCACAAAAATATTTGCATGACTTGTGTTTCTTACCTTTGAACTTCATATATATGGAGTCAAGCAATTTATCTTATTTTGGTCCTGACTTTCTTTCATGCAATGTTGTTTTGGGGCTCTTCCACATTGTTTTATGAAGCAGTAGGTCATTAATTTTCATTGTTGTGCAGTATTACATTGTATGGCTAAACCATAATATAGATGTCCATTGTGGTGATGATGGACATAAAATTTATTTTTCAGTTTTGGGGTATTATGAACAATGTTGCTATGAAAATACTTGAACGTGTCTTTGTGCAAATATTGATGCATTTTTTTTTTGTTGGGGTTATACTCCAGGGTAGAATTGCTGGGTCATATTTTCAACTGTAGTGGATAATGCCCATTTTCCAACGTGGTTGTATCAACTAGCATTCCCAATAGCTGTTTATGAAGTTTTCCTTTGCTTTACACATTTCATAGCACTTGAAATTGTCAGATTTAAAAATTTTGAGCCATTCTTATGGGTTTGTAATAACATTTCCTTTTGGTTTTAATTTTTATTCACCTTATTGCTGATAAGGTTGGGAACCTTTTGATGTTTTTGGTCATTTGTATATTCTCTTTGGTTTTCTCAAGACTTCTGTTCATTTTTCTGTTGAGCTGTTTTTTAATTATTAATTTGCAGGTATTATTTACATATTCGGGTGCAAGATCATTGTCATCGTTTGTGTTTCAGTTTTATGTTGTCATTCTGTTGCTTGGTACTTTATTTTAAAATGGCTGCTTGAAGAAATCACATTGGCAGCTGGATGAAGTGGCTCATGCCTGTAATCCTAGTACTTTGGGAGGCTGAGGTGGGAGGATTGCCTGAGCTCAGGGGTTCGAGACCATCCTGGGCAACATGATGAAACCCTGTGACTACCAAAATACCAAAAATTAGCCAGGCTTGGTGGCGCACGCCTGTAACCTCCGTTACTCAGGAGGCTGAGGCACGAGAATTGCTTTAACTTGGGACCTGAGATTGCGCCGCTGTGAAACTCTGTCTCAAAAAGAAAAAAAAAAAAAGAAAAAAGAAATCACATTGTTTTACTCTCACCAGACTTTTCTACTGAGGTGTGGCTTTTAAAAATGGCATACCCTTTTTAAATTCTCTAATGCAGAGGGCTTTCTGGTATCACATTGTTTGTATTAGGAGGGTATGATGGTATATAAGTAGATAATTTTGTATTATATTATAATTGATGGGTTGTCCATTCAGACACAGAATGTGATATAAATTTGGCCTGTTTTGCCTGTTATTGAAGCAGCTTCATTGTCTGGGGTAAATATGAAGGTTCTTGGTCTCATGGCCAAGGAGATCGAGGTCATGGACACACACACAGACAAAGTGAGTTTGGAGTGGGAGTTTATATAGGCAAAATGGAAGTACAGCTCTCCCTCACAGAGAGGGGTCCTGAGCAGGTTGCCAAGTAGTAGTAAAAATGTCAGGGTTTTTATAAATGGGCTAGTGAGGAGGGGATTAGTGAGGAGGGGAGGTCTTATCCTCCTAGGGCACGATGATTCAGCTGGGACCAGGTGTGCTATCTGTATAGAGCAGAGTTTTTAATCAGCTCTCACCCCATTCCTGGACCACGTAGGCTGACTTTTAGTCTGTGTTTCTTTGTCTAGCTTATCTGGGAGGGAGAGTTTCCATGTCTATTCCCATACATCTTCTTGTAGCTGCAGACATCCCCCTGCCCCCCAGTCTGCTTTTAGTTTCCCTATCTTAGTGGCCTAAAGGGAAGGGAATGTACTTATTAAGACCCACTGTTTTACTGGGCCCATTGTATAAGTATGAAGTTGGGCGATTACCCAGGAGACTCTTCCCACCCCCACTTCTGTGTGGAGCTGTCTTATCTCTGCCTGCTCTTTCAGGCAGCTTGTTGTTAGAAGTGATTTCTTTGAACTGCATGAGGTTAAAAAGGGAGCTATTTTTGAGCTGCTTTTTGTTAAAAGGAAAGTTTTCTGCTGGGGACTCGCTTTACCTTAACTGTCTACCTAAATAATTTCTTTCTATTTCCTATAACATTATGGTTTCACACATCACTTTTGTTTGCATAAAACCATACACCATAAAATAGGTTTAAACACTGAAGAACCAGAGTTATGACTCTGTGTTTAGCTTTATACATCACATGTAACATAATATGAATGTATACCATTGTTTGTATTTTATCCATGCACAACTTCATGAGTCAGTCCCTATTCCATGTAAAATTCAGAGTTGCACAGTATGGCATTGCATTTTTTTTTTTTTTGACAGAATATTGCTCTGTTGCCCAGGCTGGAGTGCAGTGGTGAGATATCGGCTCACTGGCAGCTCCACCTCCCAGGTTCCCATCATTCTCCTGCCTCAGCCTCCCAAGTAGCTGGGACTACAGGCGCCCGCCACCACGCCTGGCTAATTTTTTTTTTTTTTTGTATTTTTAGTAGAGACCGGGTTTCACTGTGTTAGCCAGGATGGTCTCGATCTCCTGACCTTGTGATCTGCCTGCCTCCCAAAGTGCTGGGATTACAGGCGTGAGCCACCGTGCCCGGCCAGCATTGCATTCTTAAAATAGAAGCAGTTTGGAAGAGAATGCTGAGACACCGTGGTTAGGAGGTTTTGAGAAGACTAGGTCTTTCTACCTTTCTTTTCTTTTCTTCTTACTAGCTAATGACCTTGGTAAAATATTATTGTATTAATTTTTTTTTTTTGAGACAGAGTTTCGCTCTTGTTGCCCAGACTGGAGTGCAATGGTGCGATCTCGGCTCACCACAAACTCCGACTCCCAGGTTCAAGCAATTCTCCTGCCTCAGTCTCCCGAGTAGCTGGGATTACAGGCATGTGCCACCACGCCTGGCTAATTTTGTATTTTTAGTAGAGACAGGGTTTCTCCAAGTTGGTCAGGCTGCTCGCGAACTCCCGACCTCAGGTGATCCACCCTCCTTGGCCTCCCAAAGTGCTGGGATTACAGGCGTGAGCCACCGCGCCTGGCGCTTAATGTATTAATTTTTGCTATGCAAAGTGTGGTCCATGGACCAGAAACATCAGCATCACCTGAACTCTTGTTAGAAATGTGTAATTTTCAGTTGTGTAGACTAACACTTCAATGTTTCCCCCTTCACATTTCTGACAGGCTTGCAGTGAGAATGCTAAAGATCCTGAATAAGATTGCAAATGGTGGTTCAGATTCCCTCTCCCTCTTATGACCTTTAGAAAATTGTATAGTTCCAGGTGCATTTTATTACCTAGTATGGAAAAAATGTGTCTCCTGCTCAAGGGTGAGGTGGAGGTTGACACGGAGTGAGTTTCCATTGACTATTCTTCGTAATTTTCTTTAAGAAGGAAATAAACCAAATTCACTAAGAACATTCTCTGGATACTTTATGGTTATATGTTATGCAGAATAAAACCATTAAGTACACTTTATCTTTTTAAACATAATGTGTTAAAATGAATTTGCAGTTTCATGAATGCTTTGTCTTATAACTTCAATGGGATTTCATGTGGAAGTGTCTTCCCAAGTTCACTTTTCGTAATTCTATTTTTGAATATGTATTGGGAAATACTTTAAGCCTATATATGTCATAAAAATAATAACTGAAGTAGCCCTTTGGGGAAACTTCATAATATTGGTATTGCTATTTTAGTGCAATCATAATTAAATGGGAGAGCAGGAGAGCCATGAGTTTGTGTTTCTTATTATACAAAATCTGCTGATATAATGGAATATGTTATGGCCACTATATGTTGTAACAACATAATAGTGTCGTGTTGTTGACAGTAATAGGAAAAGTGTCTTTGCATTATAGGTGACTGTACTCTCAGAAAATAAACCAGAGAGATCAATGAAGCACAGACTTCTTTTTCCATTTTTATTTGAAGAGTTATTCCCCTGAGAAAGTAACACTTTTAGGTTATTTGTGCTTGGTGTTATAAAAGAAGACTTGATTCGTGATTGGACGACAAGGGTCAAAAACCAGTTTTGTGGCTGGGCGCGATGGCTCACGCCTGTAATCCCAGCAGTTTGGAAGGTAGACGCAAGTGGATCACCTTAGGTCAGGAGATCCAGACCAGCCTGGCCAACATGGTGAAACCTTGTCCTACTAAAAATACAAAAAAATTAGCTGAGCATGATGGCGGGTGCCTATAACCCCAACTACTTGGGAGGCTGAGGCAGGGGAATCGCTTGAACCTGGGAGGCAGAAGTTGCAGTGAGCCGAGAATGATGGCGGGTGCCTATGACCCCAGCTACTTGGGAGGCTGAGGCAGGGGAATCGCTTGAACCTGGGAGGCGGAAGTTGCAGTGAGCCGGGATGGCGCTGCTTCACTCCAGCCTGGGTGAAAGAGCAAAACTCCATCTCAAACAAAACCAAGAACAACCACCACAACAACAAAAAACAGTTTTGTTACTATGCTGGCTTAGGCAAGTCACTTCCTCCCATCAGGCAAAAAAGGAGCTTTAGGAAATGCCCTTCAAGTTCTCTTTGTACTATAGAAGTTAAAACACTTCAGGCAAAATTGAGGGAATACAATAAGAAATCAGAGAAGAATCCTCATTTTTGATTCAAGTAAATCTTAAGATGAGATTAACTACAGAATGATGAAACTTCAGCAGAAAATTAGTGAATTATGTAACTGCAAAAATTAGTATGAGTTTATAATGAAGGTGTAAAATGAGATATTCAACAGTCCAGACATGAGGAAATGGTGTGATGGATGACTATTTCAAGTGAAAGCTATGACTGATTATTATCCCAAACTATATTGCAGCAGCTGATACTATTGTTAGAAATGCTTGTTCCCCAGTGCTGTAAAGAAATAGCACTTGAACATAAATTTAATTTCCTCAGCAAGGCCATTTTTACTTTCTGCAGAAAGGGTACACTTGCCAGCAGTTTTGCCATGAAAGTACACTGAACAAAGGAGACAGGGTCATTTATAACCTGACACGTCCACCCTACTGCTGCGTCTGGTTTCCGCTGGCTGGAACTGGACCTCACATTCTGTATTTGTCCCGATTGGCTAGCAAGTTAGAACTTTTTAAAAGCGTCGAAGTCAGAGGAGAGCAAAGGAAGGAGGAAGTAACTTGTGGAATGCTGAGAAAGGTAAAAACACCTTCAAATAAGGAAGAGGAACAGGCTATGACCTAATGCTTGCTTGGACCAGTATAAGCATGCCAGGGCAAATATTTAGGCTAAATTCAGGAGCTAAGAACACAAAGTACATTGATTTCTTTATTACGGCTAGCAGATATTTAAGAATGTTAGCACAGGTCTTTGAATGCATTTTGCTTCTAAGAGGAGTTACTATTTATTTCTTATTAGATGAGGAGGAAAGTCTTTGAAGAGGAACCTCTACTTTATTTTTTTACACCATTAAGATGTAATAATGATTTACTGCATTTATATGGAGAATTACAGTTTATAATTTTTTCACATGTATTGCAACATTTATTTATCACCAAAAGGGTTTAAGTGGTAGATAAAGCCAAATGAAATTGTGTGTGTGTATGTGTGTGTGCGCGCGCACACCTATATTTGTTGGATGATAAATAGCTGTTTAAAATAAATCTAAAAATACATTTTCCTTAAGGGAACTGCCATTACTCTTTAAAGTCTGTGATAGCTTTAAAAATTTAATTACTACTTGTAGCTGAAGAGGCATATATAAAGTATATTACCATTTAAAGAAAACAAGGCCATTGCATTTCCTTATTCATCCATTGACCTTTTTTTTTTTGTCGTCCATTGACATAGTGAATGTGAGTAGCAATGCTACTTTTGGTAGAACATGTGATTGATGGAATTAGTCTGCGTTTATTATGAATGTTATGGAAAAATAGCTTGACATTTTTTCACTAAAATTTTGTTTTGAAACTTGTGGAAAAGAATATCCAAGTATGTTTTTCACATTGATCAGCAATAATAGATCTTTGATGTTTGCCAGTGTTTGTAACTCTTGTTTTCCCAATCTCTTCAAACAAGTAGGGATGTTACCTGTGAGATTACTACAGTGCCAGCAAGCTCTGGAATTTACAGCAAAGTCATGAGTCATGTGTTCTTTATAAGTAACATTAATAGAAATAAACGCAATTCTAGAATAAATGTTGCACAGCATATTTTTGGTAATAAATAGTCCTGATGCTTATCCTTAATCTAGGTTGGGGGAGACATTCAGAGATACTGTTGGAGGTAGAAGAAAGTGCACTGCACTAAGAATTAGGAAAACTGCGTTCTAACCCTGAGTCAGTCACTTACTCACTGAGCATCAACATCTTTATCTGTAAATATGAATGCTATTAACACTGTCCAATTCATAGAAAAAACTATTGAGGAACAAGTAATGCACACACACACACACACACACACAAAAACAAAATACTTCAAACTATAGTGCACTATAGAAATTATATTCACAGTATAGAAAAAATTATAATTTATTAGTAGCCATTAATTGTATGCTACCTATAGTAATGAGAACTTAGGTGTAGAATGAGACATGATGGAGGTTATTTTTTAAATTCCAGCTCAGCCCCAAGTAGTTGTGCAGGATTGAGCAAGCGAATTAACTCAACTGGACCCATATTCCTTATCTGAAAAATGAGCCAATTGGATCAGAAAAGTAAATTTCAAGTTGTTTCAATTGTGAAACAATGTATTCAAATGACGCCTCAGTGAAGAAGCTTGTTACTTAACACAGATAAAACCACAACTGTTCTGGTTAAATCAGAGGTATAGGGTTTAGGTTATTGCCATTGATTTCTGACTCTACCTCCCTCCACAGTCCCTGAGAACCCTTTGAAACTATTGGACTTAATTTCTTGGCCTTCATTCAGGTCTGTGATATTCATTTCTGATTCTTGCCATCATATAAAATCTTGCATTTGTTTAACTCTACAGATATATTGATTGAATTATTAAGGAATGTAACATGTCAACACAACTACTATATCTTTACACCATGAAAATCTCTACATTTGGTTTTTTATGAGAAAAATCATTTTGTGACGTATGTTTTCACTTTGCAAAAACCCAGCCTTGAGGACAGTTTTTCTTCTTGAAAAATGATGGATCGATCTACATTAAGAGGTGGAAGAAAAGTAAGATTTTCTTTATGTAGCAGTCGATCACACAGAATGGAGTGCTGTCTGGTTGGGTATGTAGTAAGTAAATGAAATACTTGCATTTTTTATCCTGGTTTAAAACCAGTACTCCTAATTCCATTTGTTATTACAATTGGTAATTTAGAACCAAAATTGTTGGCATTAGAATTCTGCATCCACAGCTTAACTGCTATGTGATTATAGGAAAATTATTGAACCTCTCTGGGCCTCAGTTTCCCCATCTGTAGAATTGCTGTAAGATTATTGAGGATTAAGTGAGATAACGCATTCAAAGCTCCTTGACCACAGGAGATGACAGTGTTCAGCTACTCTCCCCTGTACTTATCATTGAAAATACAAGTACATTTCACTATTTATTTGGTGTTAGAATAAGCATTTTGTAATTAACCTTTTCTCTGTGCTTTTGGGGAAGATGCTATCAAAAATGAATTTATGTGTAGTCCCCAAATTCTGTTTGATCTATGTTACTATCTTTCTCCGTAAGAAAACCTATTTAGAACACTATCATGTCAAATATAGCCTGAATTGAGATTTTTCCTCTTTCCTCATTCTACTCTTATTTGAAAGAAGACTTGAATTACAAGTGAGGGGAAAGTACCCCACACAGATCTTGGTAGTGAAAAGGAGCTCAAAGGCCTGCATGTAATCCAGAACTTGGTGAAATCAGTCCTTCCCTAGTTGGAAATGTTCTCTATTAAACTTGGGTAATCTGCATGTTTATGAATATTCTTCCTTGACATGAGTCCCAGAGAGATCTATCTTTTTTGATCATAAAAATACACAGGGAAAATTGAAAAACATTAGAATATTGAATTAAAATATTTACTATTCTCAATGTAACATTATGCCAATATATATTACATTTATTCTGCTTCTTAGAGGACAAAAGAATATTATATCTGAGGCAGAAAGACCTATAATGATTGCAAGAAAATTTGAATTACATTTTCATATATCTACAGTGTCATATGACAAAATGAAAAATGTGAATAATGTAGTTAATTCTCAGAAAGATGGCCATTAGAATCCATCTTATTTTATTAGGATATATCAGTGTCATTGGGAGCTGGCTATTATTTCCTCAAAATGCTAAATGATCACATGACTTTATGTTGAAATATCCATGGATGGTTTAAGCAATCTAGAATGTGATATGGCTACAATGCCTCTTTAATGCAACTATTTTTTAATTTAATTAATATCATGTAGGGGTGTTAAAGTCTCATTATTATTGGATCCTTGAGGGCTGAGACAGTGTCTTCTTCATGTTTTGTAAATCATGTTAATAGATATTTGATGATGACATTTTATATGTTAAAGGTAGTACAGCAAAAGTATTCATTAATATACATGGAGAAAAGATCTTTGATCCAACAATTGTGACATGTTAAGACTTCTTTCATTCCAAGACAATAGTGTAGGTCACATAAATGGGAAAAAATCAAGATACAACAGGATTTGAGTAGGAACCAAACAGTTCTAATTTAGAATAATAGATTGTTTTATTATAAAATAGTCCAGACACACAGAACACTGCAGTAAGTTTTATAACCCCCCATGTACACTACTCAAAATAAGCAAAAGTATTAATATGTTACATATTTACTTCAAATAGTTTTCTTAAAGAATACAGTATTTCATGCCGGGTGCAGTGGCTCATGCCTGTAATTCCAGCACTTTGGGAGGATAAGGCAGGCTGATCACAAGGTCAGGAGTTCGAGACCAGCCTGGCCAATATGGTGAAACCCCATCTCTACTAAAAATACAAAAATTAGTTGGGTGTGGTGGTGGGTGCTTGTAGTCCCAGCTACTTGGGAGGCTGAGGCAGGAGAATTGCTTGAACCCAGGAGGCAGAGGTTGCAGTGAGCTGAGATCGTGCCACTGCACTCCAGCCTGGGTGACAGAGTGAGACTCAGTCTCAAAAAAAAGAAAAAAAGAAAAGAAAAAAAGAAAAAGAATAAAGCACTTCAGATATGTTTAACTGTTTTCTTTTTGGATCCTCTTTTTAAGCCTTCCTTGAAGGAAGCATTAGCTTGAAGTTGGCATATATAATTCCATTCCATGCTTTTATAATTTCTTTATGCATGTATGCATCTATAATCAATATGTAATATTGTTTTGTTCATTCAAAAATGTACATAAATGGTATATCCTATTGCTCATATCATTTTCTTGTACGTCCACTGTGTTATTTAATGTTTCTATTTAGCATACTTGTTCCTTTTCCTTTTCCCTTTTCCATGGATTCCTAAGATTTGGAGTTGTCTTTACTTTTTCCAGCTCTACTTTTTTCTGCTCCACATTGATTTGGAAGTTATGTCTTTGTATTGGCAAGGGTCCAATACACAGAGCAATGCACAGATGACACACTTCAAAGGGGTTATTGAAAAGAGTTGAACAAAAAGACTGCATGCAAAGATGTGGGCAGGGTTAACAAAAACAAGAGATCATGGATAATCCTGAGCATCTTTCTACAGGCTCTAAGAGGCAAAAAGAAGCTATTACTACCCCCGGGTCTGAGAGGCAAGATGAGGCAGCCATTTATAGGGTGAAACAACTGCAAAAGCTGTAGGAGGGGCTCATTCCATAGGAGATGTGGCCTTTACCAGAGTAACACAGCTGTGGCCAAACTAAGAACCTGGAGGATAAGAAAGCCCAGTTGATACAGTCCTTAGAGATAAGCCTCTAGATGCATAGATCAGGGCAAGGAAGAGTTAAGACCAAGCAAATGGTACTGAGAACCCTTTACTCAGGAAAGGGTTCTATTTCTGGTCCTTTAATGGCCACCCTTAACATTTTTAACATATGTGCTTAAACTCTAAAGCTAATCAATGTCTCTTACTCCTTAAGCCTTCAGAAAGATTAAATCCAGACTCTCAAATTGTATTTTTCGTTCCATGTAAATCTAACATCTTATCTTGTTATTTACTTTTTCAAACTTTTCATTGCTATTATTTATTGTCAATATTTATTTACATATAGCGATATGTTTTAACACATTTCTTTGCTTTTTTATCCTACTTCTTCCTTAAAGTTCAATTTTCTTTATAAACATAGAATTGTTATTTTTTTTTCCCGGGGAGGCCTCTCATGCCCATAAAGTGGGTCTACTCCTCTTGGTGCACTTCTGTATTAACTGCTTCAGGATTCCCCAGTTCAAGTCTTGTGCTAATTCTTACCTTTGTCCTTTCGCTATCCAGTGGTTGGTGCATTTTTGTGTTTCATTATAGCAGTCATTAATGTTTTCACCCAAATTGATTTGGGAGTGGGAGTAGGGCAGAGCAGGACAGGGAAGATTCCTTGCCTTGTGTCTGGGAATACATTTCCTGAGGAAGTACATTTCCCACTTGGTTCTACTTTTAATAATAGACATTATTTGATAGACTTTATTCAGCCATCTCAGTTCTAGCTCCTTAGCCACACGCAGGCCTGAGGCTTCTTCCAAGTTCATATCATTCCTGCTCACCCTTTTGCTATGAGGTCCAGTTTTATTTTTGTTGCTGGAGATTTCCCTTTCTTGCTTTTAGACTTGGGTATATCCTTTTAAAAAAGCCAAGTGCGTGTCATTGAGTCTTTCTGTGTTTGAAGAAAGAGGAGGTGTTTTCTGTGTCAGCATAGTTGGCAATAATGATAGAAATTTACTAGTGGATTATTTCTAGCTCTATAAAGCAATGAAGAATATTTCTGCTTTGTGGGGTTTTTTGTTGTTGTTGTTGTTCTATTGCTATTTTTCATCTACTTTTCATATTTATTTCTTTGCTTGGGTGTTTTAATCTCTTTACCTTACTTGGCTTATTTTTCTTTCTACTGTCTTCTTTTACTTGATTCATCATTCAGATGTATTATTTTTTCACATGATAGAAAAATGGAAAGCTAACTTCCCGCTTATTATGGTTTCAGTTCTATTTTAAACTTTATATTTTCTAGTTGTTTCCAAAATCTCAATTGTCTTTTTCTTGTCTCCATACATTGGATGTCTCCCGTATGCTGTGAAAGTTCTTCAATTGGTCACATGTCATCATGTCTCCCTATACTTATGCCTAGATCTTGTCGCTTGCTGAGTTCATTTGCTCCTCAGCTTGCTGCATTTGGGTTGTTGCCTGGAGACAACTTCTGGGCATTCTTTTTCTCTAGATATCCAGAATGGCAAAACTGAAACACTAAATAAAACTGCCATAAGGTTATTTTTTCATGAAAATATTTTTTTACTCTAATATATTCAGTTGATTTTATCCAATTTCCAGGAAAAAAGTAGACCTTATTTTGGGATTAAAAAATAAATAGAAAACATAAATTATAAATATAAGCTTATCTGGCTGCAGGTTGGTTTTACTTGATATCTGAACCCAGGAAACCTGTATGGCGTTGCCAGTGTAGCTGTAGGAGAAAATCAGCATTCAGGTCTCATTGTTTATATTGGACAGACTTAAGAGGAGATGTTTGAAAATTATTAGGTCTACACATTCAGTTTTGCAAGAAAAACTTCCTACTTCTTATAGCTCAACTTTTCTTTCTCTTTGTTTTTATTTTTGTTTTTCTAACATCATGTGTATCTCATTCAAAGCAATATGTGTTAAAAATTTATATAAATGCGTCAAGGCTCATAAAGAAAAACAACACCTCTCCCCTCACATGTCAAAACCCTGTTCTTGTGGATTTTACTTTCCTATTTCGAAATAATGTACATATGCTGCCGGTAATTTTTTTTCAATTTTAGATATTAGCTGTTTTATATACTGTGGAAAGTGTAGATTTAGCCACTACCACACCACCCTCACATACTCTCAGTTACCCTTTCCTCACCATCCAAATACTGTTAGAATTTTTGGTTTATTAACTAGTCAGTGTCTTTATACAAATTATTCACAAAAGAATCATACACATCTATCTTACCTGCTATTAGTCTTTGTTTGCCTAGACTAGATAATTGCCTTGATTTTTCACTTGATTACTTTGCAACATAAAGTCCTCTATTCTTCCTCAAACTCCCCTGTATAACTGTAAAATCTTTCTTCAAGGAGATCAACTATTGTATCATTTTTTGTTTGTTTTTTCTCTTCTTGAAACTGTCTGTCCTGTTCTTATGGCTCTCTGGCCTGATGTACCTGGAAATCTTTTTATTTCCATCTAGCCCCATCTTAAGAATCCCCTTCACAATTCTCCTGATATGAATTTCCTGTACTTTGTCCCGTGTTGGTCAGTTTCTTCTGAGAAGAATGTCCAAACACGTGCCTAGGGTATGCGTATCAGAGTTCTCACAGTCTAGAAGGGAAAAAAGAACTGATTTTCAACTGATCTTCAGAACTGACGCAGGATCACTTCTGTCACACTCCATTGATTAAAGAAAATCACAGGGCCAGCCCAGAGTCAAGGTGAAGGAACTACACAGGAGTCTGAATGCTAACAATAATGACTTTCTGGTGATTACTTTGGTGACAGCCTACTTCAGTAAACACATTTCAGACCTGCTTCCTTAACAAAGGGCTTCTGGATTTCCATCTTCCAACATGTTGTTAACCTGTTTTCTATGCTGTTTTCTATTTCCTCATTCCTTTTGCCCCCTTCCTTTCTTTTCTTTTCTTTTCTTTGAGTTTTGCTCTTGTTACCCAGGCTGGAGTGCAGTGGCACGATCTCCGCAAACTCCACCTCCCAGGTTCAAGCAATTCTCCTGCCTCAGCCTCCCGAGTAGGTAGGATTAAAGGCGTGCACCACCACACCCGACTAATTTTGTATTTTTAGTAGAGATGGGGTTTCTCCATGTTGGTCAGGCTGGTCTTGAACTCCCAACCTCAGGTGATCTGCCTGCCTCGGCCTCCCAAAGTGCTGGGATTACAGGCGTGAGCCACCACACCTGGCCAACCCCCTTTTCTTTCTTTTAGTGTCATTTTATTGAGGATTGTAGGAGTAGTGGTAAATATGTATATTTCATTCACCAATTTTTAGCCAAACCTCTCCCACCCATTAAAAAAAAAATTCCTTCAACTACTCTCCTAATTCAACAGCACTTATTTGAAACTAGTATGGTAAGATGTCACAAATAACCACAGCCACAAATAACTGTGCCTGATTCTCACTAGATTGTTACTCTCATTGCTTTTGGCCTAGTTTTATGGTTATATTATGACATAGAAATATTATTTATTAAATCATAGTTTTTCAAAATCTGAAAAAAATTTAGTGGCCAATTAGACATCTGAAGTGAAATGATATTTCTTGGCTTTGATTTTGTTTATATTTTCCATAGACAACAGAATGAAGATATGTACGATAGGATGAGCCCCACTGGGGTGGAGCAGGACTCAAAGAGGAACTGACATTCAAGTCTATTGCATGCGATCTGAGAAGGTGCCCCCTTTAGTTATAGGAAGACAGTGGAATATAAGTAAAAAGAGTAAGAGGTTTAACTTTAGACTTCTCAGATTACAATCTGACAGGTGGCACATGTTAGCAATATGACTTTGAGCACTTTCATCTTTCTGATTCCAAGTACTTTGTACCTAAAATTGAGATAATTGAAAGAACCAAAGTCATGTCTATTAAATGAGATCTTACATGTGAAAATAATAATTCAAATTATAAATGTTCTGGAATACTTTATTCTGAAATGTATAAAAATTAATCCCAAGATAATACTTAGACAAATATGCAATTAGTTTTTAGTAGGATATTCATTGAAAAGTTTATAATGGCAAAAGGGTAAAACAACCAAAATGTTCATTAATAAGGGATTCATTACATAAATTATGATCCATTCATACAATGAAGTACTATATTAATTTTCAAAAGAATTAGTTAGATTTGTCCTTTGAGGCAAATAGGAAAGTGGTTAAGAATATAAACTCAAAAGCTCAGCTACCTGGGTTTGCATTCTGGTGAGCTACCCACCAACTACATGATCGGTGCTTCCGTTTCCTCTTCTATAAAGTATGGAAAGCAGTAGTTACTAATTCACTGGGGAAAGCACTTAGAACATTGATTGGCATATAGTAAGTGCTATATAAATATTTTCTATTATTATTTATTAAGCATTGATTTTCACATAACTACATATGTTGCGTTTTTAGAAATGCTTTGGCCGTTTGTTCTGATTGCATTCTTTAAAATCGTGTCACATTTCTTAACATGCTTTATGTGTCAGTTGGTGTTCAATAAGGCACAAGAATTTGACAAGGGGTAGACAATAGGAAACATGTCCTGGGAACCACTAAATAGCTTCTTATTCCGAATTAACATTGACTCCATAAACATTTTCTTAGAGCCTATGTTCGGTAATACATGTGACCTTTGGAAAGAAACAAAAAGGATTTATGCAGAAGGCACATTGCCAACATAGAATGAATTCATGAGTAGGTTGCTTGGTTCTGTATTACCATTACAAAATATGAGAAAATATGAAGTCTGACCCACAGCTAGGAAAGGGTAGGAAAATGTTTATTTCTATGTTCTTAGAAGGGTAATTGAATGGCCCTAGGCCTCTGACCTATAAATGCTATAAACACACAATGACACTGAACACCGAACATTGTATTTCCTTTAAGGCCCCGGTTTATGGTTTCCAAAAATATTACCTGATTTTATCTTCACAACAACCCACAACACTGTGACTTAGTTAGGATGGTGGGTTTATCCCCATTTTATAGGGAAGGGAATGGGCACCACTTACTAAAATCACTTGTGTTGAAGAACATAGTCTAGTAAAAAGTGGAACTGAGACTTCAGTCTTGATTCGCTGAATTCAAGTCCAGTGGTCTTTCCACTATACGATTCAGTTCTTTACCCATTCAATTAAAATCACAAACTTTGTAAAGACCTGTCTTAAGTGGAACTCAAAGAAGTAGAAGGCCACCGTCGTCCCTTGCACTATGCTAATTTGATTAGGGAGACAAAATGCAAAATGGTTAAAAAGGGGAGTATCACATGTAAACATGAAAATGATTATTTTGAGATTGTGATTGTCCTTCAAGAATGAATGGAGGAGAATGATTGTATTTTGAGCCTTGGGGGAAATTGTGAAGGTTGAGAAGAGGTGGCCGGCAGCAGTAGCATGAGCAAGGGTCTGGAGCACATGATAAACTTGCCCCTGTTGAGAGGGACGGGAGGAGTGGAAACAAAAAATGATGAGAGGACTTGAAGATTAGAAAGATGAGGCCTGTGATGTAGAGCTGTATGGGTCTGGCTGAGGCATTGGCCATGATTTTCTAAGCAGCAGGGGGGCACCAGAGCTATTATATAGAGAAATGAAATGGGGAAATTTTAGGAAGATTAGCTTGGCATAAGGTAAGTTGGAGTGAGCTAAAACTAAAGGAGGAAGAACTAAGAAGAAAACTGACACTCCAGTTGTAACTATACTGCACAAGAAATATTTAAACAATAAGCCCACACTAGGGCAGGCAGCATTTTCCCATAGAAAGGTCATTTGTTTTTTCCACCGCCATCTCTGTTGCCTTTAATGGAGGAAAGGTTCAACAGTAGAAGCTGAGAAATAAATATAGAGCAAATAATTTCTGAGTGTTACAGGGAATTAGTTTTCAAGTTGCTCTTTCTCTGTAAGATGTTTTCCCCATTTAAAATCACTAATGTCTACAAACCTCCACTTACATCACAAAAGTAGTATATGACACATTCGTGAACAGTTTGTTGAAGGTAATGATGGCTTAAATTCACACTGAAGGCTGAGTGCGGTGGCTCACGCCTGTAATCCCAGCATTTTGGGAGGCCGAGGTGGGTGGATCACCTGAGGTCAGGAGTTCAAGACCAGCCTGGCCAACGTGATGAAACCCCGTCTCCACTAAAAATATGAACATTAGCCAGGGCTGGTGGTGTGCACCTGTAGTCCCAGCTACTCAAGAGTCTGAGGCAAGAGAATCATTGCTTGAACTCAGGAGGTGGAAGCTGCAGTGAGCCGAGATTGTGCCACTGCACTCCAGCCTGGGTAACAGAGTGAAACTCTGCCTCAAAAAAAAAAAGAAAAAAAAAAAGGAAAAAAAATTCACACTGAAGGTCTGAAGGTGAGCTACACTTCAGAGTTTTAAGAATTTCTGTGCATTTGGGTTAAAAAGCATTTAACTTACTGGCCCAGAAATAGCTAAAATCATAGACAATTGACATTTGTGTAGTTGAGGCAAAAGGTCTCTGTACTTAAATTTCAGACACTGACACTGAGGGAACTCTCCTGTTTAAATATCATCCCTGGTGCATGGATATATGTAGATTGGTGTGCATCCATGAGCGATGTAAATAGAAGGGATTCTTATCAAAATTTCAAAGAAAAAGTTGAGACTAAGACAAATGGGAGAGAATACAACTCCATTTTCCCATTGCCTTCCATAACAGTGGTTAATATTGGACACATGATCCACACTGTGGTTATTCTCATACAGTGGTTAATGATAATAATAATGATTATTTTCTCTCTACATACATATGTATTGCATATTTTTACGAATATCCTGTATGCTAAGTATAGTTATCCTCAATTTACATTACACTGCCTCCTGTCCTGATTCAGTGCCAAGATTGAATATTGTAAGTAAATATTTCTCCCTAAAAGAAGAGCATCCAAAGAGGAACTAATTTGGGGCCCATTATGAGGAAGCTTGGAGATGACTGATGACAGCAGCAATGTACAAAAGTTAAAGGCTTGCAAAAGACAGATCAGCAGGTCTAAGAAAATGCCTGCATATAATGGTCAAGTGGAAGGAGTCAGTTGGATGAAAGTTCAGCAAAAAAGCCAGATAGACCTGGAGAATGGTGGTGTCCCTTTAAGTGACAGCAATAGCTGGTTGGACTACACATTTTGGAGGCGAAACCTGTGACCTCATGTTTCATGTTTTAGATTTGAAACAATGATGAGATATCTAGGTGGAGGTGGCCTGTAAGGCAGTTAATGTATGAGGTTAGAGCCTTAGATAAGTGGTAAGAAAAGAGAAATAACAATTTAAGAGCTATCAGCGTAAAGTCTAGTGAAAGCTGTTATCAGTGGGGGAAAATAAAAATAAAAAGCAGAAGGCTAAGTTCACCCACAGTGAGAAGGAAAAGAACAATAAGACAGGAGTGGAGTAACTGTATATATGGACGCAAGGTGGCCGGGCGCAGTGACTCACACCTGTAATCCCAGGACTTTGGGAAGCTAAGGCAGGTGGATCACAAGATCAGGAGTTCGAGACCAGCCTGGCCAAGATGGTGAAATCCCGTGTCTACTAAAACTACAAAAATTAGCCAGCCACAGTGGCGGGTGCCTGTAATCCCAGCTACTCGGGAGGCTGAGGCAGGAGAATCGCTTGAACCTGGGAGGCAGAGGTTGCAGTGAGCCGAGATCGCACCACTGCACTGTAGCCTGGGTGACAGGGCAAGACTCAGTCTCAGAAAAAAAAAAAAAAAAGATATGGACACAAGGTAAGATCGCCATATTTAACAAAAAGAACACCCAGGTACATTTGAATTTCAGATAAACAAGAAATGCTTTTTTAGTATAGGTATGTCCCAGATATTGCATGGAACATATTTACTCTGAAACAAATCTGTTATTTATCTAAAATTCACATTTAACTATTTAAGTGGACCTTCTGTATTTCATCTGGCAAATCATATCATTCTGACGTGACAACGTGACAAAAGCTGCAAAGGTGTAAAAGGGTCATGAGAAACATTTATGAATTAGCACATTAGAAAGCATCCATTGTTGCAACTTCCTAGTAATTAATGTCATGTCACACATAGTGTCTACTCAGCATGGGAATGTCTTGTCAAGCAATGAATTTCTTGTCTGCCTCTTGTCAAGTAAAGATGCGGCTTTTTTTTTCGATATCTTGACTTGTGTTATTTTAACTGATATCTTTTGGCTAGTTATTTCCTTTTTCCCTGCCATTCTCCATCATTCTGATTTATTTAAATGTTCTTTCAACAAATATTTATTGAACACTTACTATGTGTCTAACACTAAGCAAAGTGCTGGGGATAAAATTGTGGTCAAGATAAGCATATTTTGTTACATCTTGGAAACTATAGGTCTGAGGATGAAAAGACTTGTTAAACAAATAATCATAAAAATCCAATGTAAAATGGTAGCTGAGACAAATACTATAAAGAGTATATCTTGTAATAGGGAGATGATTTCCCGAAGAAGAGGTAATGGATCTGAGGTGTGAAGTATAATTACATAAAGGGAAGGAGGTGGTATCTCAGGCCTATGGGCCAGTACATGCAGAGTTCTGTGATGAAAGAAAACATAGTTGACTAAAAGAATGTCAGTGAAATCAGAGCACAGAGAGTAAGGGTGAGTTTGATGTGACAAAGAGGGTGGAGTCAGAACATATAGAACATATTAAAAAGTTTTGTTTATTCTTAACCTAATAGCATTGCAAAGTTTTAAGGAAGGAAGTAATATGTTCCACACTTTTTGAAAGATCACCCTGGCTTTTGGAAGAAGATGAATTGGAGCGGAACCAGAACAGCTGCCAGCAATGCAGTTAAGAATTTATAGCAGCAATGTAGTTGAGCTATGGTGGCAGCTTTGACTAGTGAAGTAGTAGTGAATGAGAGGAGAGGTGGGTGGATCCCATTTGTAGGTAAAATACATAAGAATTATGATGATTGGAGATGATAATGAGGGTGGTAGAAGCAACAGTGACAACTCCTGGATTTCTGGCTTATATAGCAAGATAGACAGTGGTACTCTTAATGAGAGAGTGAACAGTGGGGGGAAAATGAAATCCTTTTGGGTAGGAAGTTTATTAGCTCAATTTTAGACATTTTGGTCCTGAGGTGCCTTTGAAACATTGAAGAAATTTCAAATAAACAATTGGAAATACAGAGCTGATACTTAGAAAAGTGGTCTACATGGTCTACTTGGAACCATCTGTATATAGGTGGTGATTTAAGCCATGAGTGTGGGTGACTTCACCTGGGAATGATGAAATAAGTGAGCTTAGAACCAAATCATGATGTACTCCAATATTTATTGACCAGGTAGAAGAGTATTCATTTGAAATGAAAATGGAGAAAAAAAAAAAAAAGAGAAGGAGAGAAAAGGATAATGCGTCGTGTTAGCCAAGAAAGGAATGTGTCTCCCAAAAAACAGGTGTGGGCAATGAAATGAAAAGTTGTTGCAGTAAAGTAAGATGAAAACTGCAAAGTGTCCATTAGCTTTTAGCAACATGGAGGTCAGGAATTTAGTTGTAATGTTGCTGAAAGGCTTACGGAGTCAAATAGAAATGAATGAGAGGTGAGGAAATGCAGAAAGATCATGAGTATAGAGTAATCTTTGAAGGGATTTGGTTAGGACAGGAGGAGAGATAGAAATAACCAGAAAAAGTGTGAGGTTCCATGAGGTATTTTAAATTTTTTTTTTGGAGGGGGGGGACTAGGTCTCCCTCTGTCATCCAGGCTGAGTTTTTATAGGGACAGGGTTTCGTCACATTAGCCAGGCTGATCTTGAACTCCTGGGCTCAAGCGATCCGCTTGCCTCAGCCTCCCAAAGTGCTGGCATTACAGGTGTGAGCCACTGTGCGCAGCCTGTTTTTTTGTTTGTTTGTTTATTGTTTGCTTTTTGTTTTTATAATGGTGGAGACTTAAGCATGACTAAATCTAATGGAAGGATCTGTATGAAAAAAAGTGATTGAATATGCAAAAGAGAGAAGGATAATTGCTACCATAAGTAGGAGTTCCTGAAAAGGATGGGGCCTTAGGATAAATGAACGTTGTCCATAGACAGGAGTGGCTCCTCTTATGTGAAAGGTTATAGAAATAGATTATAGATTAGGTATGAAAATAAATTTGGTAACAGAGAAAAGATATATCTATCTGGTGGCTTTTATTTTCTATGTAAAGTAAAAAGTAAGGTCCTCTGGAAAAGGGAGAAGGGTGCGTGGTAGAGGAGTTGATTAATTGAGTAGTTTGGAGGATGTCTGAAATAGAAGTTTGGGGAGGGTGGAAATGTGATTAAAAGGATGTAGTAGGCTAGACAGGCGGTATTGAGGGCAAATGACAGTCGATGTTTATGAATTTGTAGTGGAAGCAATTTGTATTTTTGAGTGTAATATGGTGTCCAATAATATACTAACAAACATTTTTTAACAAGGGTCCCAGCTTGAGCCTAAAATATGCTTGCACTGGGAATCATTTATGTCTGCAGGGCTAGCTGGGGAGACTCCCAGATGTTAAGTGCTAGCACATTCTGCTGTCACAGCATGCGAAGTAAAACGAATAAAATAATTACATAGAATTGCAATGCTTGCATTAGTTCCACCTACTAGTAGTGACCACACTGGAGCTGATAACGCTTATGTACCATCCCTTCAGGAGCTAGGAGAAAATGATGAATCTAACCTGGATATTTCTGGAGTGCAACTTTAGGAAAACTTTTTTTTTGGCAAATAAGAGAAAGCAGAAATATGTTGCGGAGGCAGAAGAGCCTTATTGAAATTTCAAATCAGAAAATTCTAAAAATGATGCAGTGATGGATTCAAATATGGTAGTTATGTGTTTACCTGATCTCTCCTATAACAGCGGTTTTTCCTATCATTCTCTCTCTTGTGGTTTTCATTAATTCCCAGGGATAATCTCTGTTCTTTCCTCCACTCAACTGTCCATCAATGCTTTTGGAGAGTCAGCCGTCATTAAAGTGCCTGCCTCAAAGAGTTATTCGCGATGAATGTAATCAAACATCCTGTCTTTAAAGTCTATACTACAAAGGCATATAAGAAAAAAGGTGATGCTAGGTGTGGCTTTGTACAACATACTTTCTGGGCTGTGAGTCTTAAAGAGTAGGAGGACACACAGAAAAAGTCCCACATAAAGGACATATGCTCTCAGGATCACATAGGTGATATGTGGGGTTACACTTACTAATTGTAAAAATAATTTTGGTTTTACCATTCCCAATAAAATGCCCATGATACTACTTTTCCTGTGCGTCTGTAAATTGGAAATGATAACATTTGCCTGGATCCTCTCAGAGCTATATAAAATTCCCTTGAGATAATGGCAGAATAGGCTGTAAAACAGCAAGTAAATAGGAGTATTTCCTATATGATAATTCAAATTTTCTTTAATTCCACAGCTATTTTATACACTTGGCTTTGAAGGCAGCTGTGAATTGTGTTGAGCTTTTCCTCATTCAGTCTCTAATTTTATTCCGGAAAGAATTTCCTCTCAAATCCACTCATCATGTACTGAGTGCCCACCATGCCCTAGGCACCGTGTGTGTGCTAAGTGCTGGGGATTTAGTGGCAAAAAGCAGCAAACACGTTTCCTGTCCTCATGGAGCTTATAATCAGGTCATGTAAGTACCTCCCTCCCCAATTATACAAAGATAACTTGGAAAAATATTCATTTAAGCTTTTGAATGCCCTGACTTCTAATAGCAACAGTGTTGGGAACCTTGTAATAGTAGCTTTAGGCCCCTGTGTTTACTTGACTGTTTCCATACCTTAGGTCCTTCTCTGAAGGTATTATTAAGTTTGTTACCATTATTGTTAGTATATGCAGCAGCATTGCTGATACCTGCTTAATGATCATTCCTTGGGTTGGTAAAATGTGTAATAACTGTAGCCTGTCATGAGCCAAGATTAAAGGGGCATAAACAGAGTTACCATTTGCATGGTGGTTTACATTTTTGAGAGGAGGTGTGTTATATTTGCGTTAGCTTAGGAGCACTGGCGGAACGTGGGGTTTGATTTGTATTGATATATACAGATATCCTGATTTTATGTATTTTGTTTTACATAAAACATGGTTTTACAGCATCAACACAATAGTTGCTAAGAAACCACATCGTTCCTCCTTCCCTAAGGTTTTATTGCAAGGGATATAAAAGTATGCTGCTATACAAAGCATTTCATTTATGTAGATATTCTTCCTGTTATGTCAACAGGACACATTGTTTTTATTCTAAGGCTTGTCTACAAAAGTGGAGAGAGAAAGTGACCATTTCTTTCAAAGTAAAAGCAGAAATGTTGACACAAATGGGTCACTTGGATTAATTTATTTATCAAATTCACCAGTTAATTGCTGAAGTTTCTACTTTATTGCCTGGCTACACTCAGGAAGTATTCAGGCTTACCAATAGTATGTTGATAGGGCAGTCTTATGCAATTTGTCAAATTGTCTCTTTCAGGATAACTGTCAATTGAGGGCACATTTGCATACACATTTTAACAGGTGTATTTTGTTGAGTACCCAAGGGTACTCTGACTTTCTTTTCTTTGTTTTGTTAGAAAAATACTCTCCCCACGTTCCTCATATGCGCTGAATAAAAGCACAATAGAGGGAAAATTTGAGTGGATATTTTTCTTTTCAGTTTCTGCATCATTCTGGTTCCAGTTTTTCAGACTTCACAATTTTAAGTGCTAGAAAAAAGAATTCACAGCTTGTGTTTTCAAGGAATTCACAATTCAGTAAGTAAAAAACATGTAAAAGGATAATTGCAGGGGTGCGATTGTTGGAGACGTTTGAACCAGAGCAACTCCATCCCAAATAGTGGCTAGGTGAAATAAGGCAGAGGAGGCCTGCTGGACTGCATTCCCAGAAGGTTAAGGCATTCTAAGTCACAGGGTGAGATAGGAGGTCGGCACAAGATACAGATAGTAAAGACCTTGCTGGTAAAACAGGTTGCAGTAAAGAAGCTGGCCAAATCCCACTAAAACCAAGATGGTGATGAGAGTGACCTCTTGTCGTCCTCACTACTACACTCCTACCAGGACCATGACAGTTGCAAATGCCATGGCCATGTCAGGAAGTTACCCTATATAGTCTTAAAAGGGGAGGCATGAATAATCCACCCCTTGTTTAGCATATCATCAAGAAATAACCCTAAAAATGGGCAACCAGCAGCCCTTGGGGCTGCTCCTCAGGGCTGCCTGTGGAGTAGCCATTTTTTATTCCTTCACATTCTTAATAAACTTGCTTTCACTTGACTCTCTAGACTCACCTCAAATTCTTTCTTGCTTGAAATCCAAGAACCCTCTGTTGAGTCTGGATAGGGACCGCTTTCCAGTAACAGGATTACTACTGTAATAGACAGTACTGCCATGAAAGTATAAAGGCAATAACAAGCAAATCTACTTGGTCAGGGAAAAGAGTTAGGAAAGGCTTCAGGCAGCATAGTGTACTAAAAATAAATGGCACACATGGAGGACTAACTATCTATGAACAGGCCCATATCCTCAGGCAAACACATAGATATTCTGGATAACAGAGAGTTCAAAATCAATGTATACAAACACATCTGCATGTGCATTTACATATATACATATACATGCACGTGCACAGTTCTATGCATGCATCTAATCTTATACTGCTTATGTAGGTTAAACACTAGAAGCCCTCAAAACACAGTAAAAATTGGACAAGGGCCATACAATCCTTTTCGGAAATAGAAAATCACTTCGTAAGGGCATTTTTGTAACCTAGGACACAGAGGCTCAATGAGGAAAACAAAAACAAACCAACTCTAAGCTGGGGACTAGGCCCAGATAAAAGAATTATAAATCATATGATCAAACTAGCAATAATAGAAAGAGCCAGCAAACATAACAAATTACAAACCTAACACCCCAGGAAATTCATATAATAAGGATCTGGAAAAAACTATGAAATACGTATGTTTAAAATGATGGAAAAGGTAAAAGAAAATCTAAAAGTCATAATGAATGAACTGGAGAGTAATTGTTTAAAAAAGAACATACCAAAAAAATCAATAGATAAAATGGAAAAACTAATATGAATACAGATAATTTGATCAACCTAATAAGTGAACTTGATTAATGAACAGGTGCAGAGCATTTCATCCAAATAGTAGAAAATACGGCTCTTTCAAGAACACGTGCAAGAGTTCCAAAAAACAAATGACCTTGGACTATGCTGCAAAAGGTGTCTAAATAATTCCTAAAGGATTTATATTGTATCATGAAGATCATATTTTGTGATTGTAGCAAAATTAAATAAATAGCAATAAAGGGGGCCAATATCACCACTTTTTCATATGTTTGATCATAAAAATTATACTTTTCAGTAACCCATGGATCTAGGGAAAAAAAACAATGAAAATTATGATTTAGTGATGATCAAATGATGAGCAGAGCACCTCATTTAAGAAAATAACAATGCAGTTAAATTGCTCCATAAATGAAAAATTTTAGCCCAAAAGTGTTACATATAAAAGAATGCTGAGAATTAATGTAGTGCACACAAAACATGAGTATAGAAGAAGAAGAAGAAGAAGAAGAAGAAGAAGAAGAAGAAGAAGAAGAAGAAGAAGAAAGTAAAACTGAAGAAAATAGAAGGAAAGGAAAAATATAAATTACTGAAATTGATTTTTAAATATAGTTTTCTCGTTAGATGAGGAAATCATCAAACCTAAAAGTTGTCTGTTTGAAAATAATAAACATCTGAGAAGATTTCTCAGGAAAAAATAATAGAGTTGGCAAAAAGAAAATAAAATGCTAGTTTAAAAGGTGGTATTGTAGTGTGGAGATTAAAAACATGATAAGATTCAAAATAATAACCTGTCAATAAATTTGAAAGCTTAGATACAGTAGAATTTTGTCAGAAAAATATTTTTAACATTGAAACAGTATTCATATGATGAGTTGATTATG
This sequence comes from Pan paniscus, assembly GCF_029289425.2. Taxonomy (NCBI): domain Eukaryota; kingdom Metazoa; phylum Chordata; class Mammalia; order Primates; family Hominidae; genus Pan; species Pan paniscus. Next base: position 145,664,392 of record NC_073272.2, read on the forward strand.
CACAGTGCTTTTATTTTTCAAAAGACATCTAACAGTTAAATCTCAATTAAAAAATAACAACTTTCTCAGTATGGATGACTAACCATTGTTTCATTTTATTAAAACTATCATAGTATTTCAAACTAAACATGCCGTGTCTAAAATTTATTTGTAAAATTCCAGATTAAAATCCGTTTGAAGAAATTCTTAGCATATTTTTCTGAGCTTGCAGATATTAGCAATTTTTTGTTTTACAACCGTAGCTGAGTTCTGTTCTACTCAACAGCTCTCGGCACTACTTCCTTAACAAGAGGTTATAAGAGCAAATACCCATATTTCAAGGCTGTTAGAAAGTAATGGATTTCTTGGAGCATGATCCTAACACACCTGATAATAATCCAGGCTGGCGTAGATTTAGACTTTTCCTTTGTCTTGCTAAAACTTATTCTATAATGCAAGAGTTATTTTATTGACCCACCAGATCCAATTAATTTATGAGTTACAATTTAACCTTATCACCTGATTAGAACTGTGAGAAAGTATTTCAGCTTGACATATTTCTTACTCATCTTAACCTCTTCATATAAAAAACCAAGATTTCTTAGCACTAGGTATTGCCATAAAATATATGAACCAGAAAGAACTGGCTTGAGTAAGGCTTAATTTAAAGCAACTCTGAAAGAAAGAAATGTTGAAAATAAGAAATACACGTGGCATGATATATTACATAGTGTACTACGCAGGTATAAACACGATGCCATATGCACACACATGAGTGCAGAGGAACTAGAGAATGCATACGTTATCACTCTCATTCCATTTTACAGATGAAGAAACAGACTCAAAGTTTGACAGCCCTTTGTCAAGGTTATATAGTCAACAAATATTTGTGGAAGGACTAATGTTAGGATTTACTCCTTTACTTTGCATTACAGACACCAAAGGAGTGTCTGCAAAGTGAGAACAGTTCCTCACTGGAAGTAAGAAACACATATCTTCTCTGTTTTGGTTCTTTACTAATCACTATTTTCTCATTACTTATTATATACCAGGCACTATAATTGGGTCCTCATTATATAATTGGTGTCCCTTTTGCCTTATTTTCCCCATTTTTATAGCTACTTTTTTTCTTCCATGCTTTTCTGGTACTCTTTGGCTCAAACAATTTTGCTATTTTCAACAACTCATCAACAGATTCCACTAAAGCACACTGGGACTGGATAACGTGGGCTGCCATAACCAGAGGGAGATCCTGTAAGGTGGTTGTCATTTTTGTGCAGAGAAGCAAGGGCTATTTGCTGAGCAGAGCACTTCCTTGTATTGGGCCATAAGTCAATTTCTTAAGGAGAGGTAGAAGAGAACACTGAAAATTGGAGGAAAGCACCATCCAAAATTTGAAACTATAGTAGGAAATTTTCTCAAGTGTCCTTGACACATTTTTACTAAATGTTGGGAATTTAAGATAACTATTAATTGCATAGGAATATGACATATACTCTGACTGTTTGGCACAGTAATGTCATAGGGCTAAGAGCTACAAACATCACTTGGCTATTCAGTGTAAGGCGACCCCGCATTACGGCCTCCGGCCAGTTCATTATTATTAGGGATGCCCAACTTTTGTATCTGACTGTATTTCCTCGGAAGGACTTGAGGGAGCTTGACTTCTTCTGAACATATGCCAATAACCATAATAAAAATATAAAATATCATATGATGTCACAAAACCTAGTTAGATGAGATACTTAAATTTCACTTGTTTTCAAAATAATTAGTTGTCTGACCAATTAAAATGCTTTTTCTTGCCAAAACCGTTTCTGTGCTTGCATCCGCAAGGGCAGAACATTGCTTATTCCCAAGATGGTGAGCAAACTGGTATTGGATTTCTTGTACTGTAATGGTATGTGGTAGTTTTTCCCTATTAAAAGTCCAGATTTCACTGCAGCTTAGCAAAGATGTCATAACAAAAGCATTTGTCGAAGTTCCTTAGAAGAAACAATTAGAGCTTGTTGGGGAGAGGCTGTGTGTGAATACTAAGTGTCATTTTTATGTTCTGACTGGTTTTAAAGAAATAACGATGTGTTCACAAAATAGAAACATACACTATTACTTCTTTTTGACATGGGCTTCCACTAAAAAATGTCTCAGTCTTCATGTGAGTGTTGCAGTGCCTGGTTACATCCATCCAGTTGATGCTCCAGGCCCATGCTCCTCTGTTATTAACTTGTTTAGGTTTTTTGCCAAGTCCATTGTAAGCAAGCAGACTTCTTTTCTTTCCTACTCCATGTTAGTATGCAGAGCAAAATTTTTGTGGAAGTACTGAGGATATTTGGGTCATTTAACTGCAGTAGTAAAATACAAATTTACAGAAAAATTGCTGACATCATTAGTATAAAACATTAACATCTGCAGGTTACACATGCTAGATGCATAATATCTGTTAATCATAGTTGTAATAGGAGACCATTGGGAGTGTGAATCAGGATTGATGTGAAATTTTTGCTACTGTCAGACATACAGAATTCTACTTGTACTATTTAATTTATAAAAATGAAGATAATGCTATATGTGGGTAGGGATATAGGTGAGTATGACATGTTTGAAAATGAATCCAATCTGTTCTTTATTTCTTTTCTTTCCAAAAACATTTGAGTAAGCTTAATATTAATAATATAGAAACACTCATAGGTGGGAATTGAACAATGAGATCACATGGACACAGGAAGGGGAATATCACACTCTGGGGACTGTTGTGGGGTGGGGGGAGGGGGGAGGGATAGCATTGGGAGATATACCTAATGCTAGATGACGAGTTAGTGGGTGCAGTGCACCAGCATGGCACATGTATACATATGTAACTAACCTGCACAATGTGCACATGTACCCTAAAACTTAAAGTATAATTAAAAAATATATATATATAGAAACATAAACTTTCCATTCCTGTGTTTTTAAAAATGCACTGATTATTTGGGTAAAATTATTTATTTCCATGTTATCTTGTGTGACTTTCCATTATCATCATGACACAGTGATTCTTACCCTTCCCTACTGTTTTCAATTAACTTCAACATTTTACATATATTTTATTTAATTTACACTTCAATTGTCTTCTCATGTCGGTTTATACTGTATTGAACTATATCTCTAAGGGCATTAATGAAGTTGATTCTGTATTATAATAATTATGTGTATTGAAAATATATGTGGCCTGAAATGAGGAACTCAGCAATTTGATGGGTTTAAGAGATATGAAAAAAATAAACATTGGAGATTTTTATGATTGAAACTTGGGAGTAGGAGACATAGGAAAATAGTTACAGTTGCAAGTGACCGATGACTTTCCCTGGATTTGACAGACTTGACTTTTTTGCATGTGAGTTCTGTCCTTGACAAAAGTAGTAGATAACATTTAGAAAATAATGTAGACAACATTTAGAATCTTCTTTGCACTGGTTTTTCATGCAGTTGGTGATATATAACCAATTCTCCAAATGCCCTTTAAACAGGCTTGCTACTGATCATCAGCTTTTCTCTACATAGCAGATTTGCATTATTTTTAATAATTTTTGTATTACCCCAACCAAAGTCACACATACTTGAAGAAATTGATTGGATTCAACTAAGACTTGTACCCTGGAGTAATTTTTTCTGAATAATTTAATGATAGATGAGGGGAATGCATTGAAAAAAGAAAATACTAGAAGGGCTACAAAAACATGTGGAGATATTCTGAAAAATGGCACACAAATGGGTAAGGATTAGAAAATTGAGGAGCCAAAGATATGCCACTACATAAATCTAGCAACATCTGAAGACTTGTGGGACAGAAATAAAGTTATGGAAAGAAAAAGAATGATACTCTACATGCAAATTAATTTCAGTCCACAAACAAGGCTTGTAAGAAATTTAGCTCTGTTTTCTAAAACAACTGAATTTCTATTATAAATCCTATTCACTAGGGCAGGATATAATTATTGTGGGTCTACTGAGTGTCCCTTCCTTTCTTTGGGGCTGTGCTTGAAATCTGAAGGAGGTCACATATGTCAAAGTGTTGAAGATTCATTTAGACTTCTATTTTATATGTCCACACTGATATTTGATGTGACACCTATTAGTCCATCCTAGCGGCAGTAAAATGGACATGCAGGTCACCAGAGTGATACCCATCATTCCTTACCTAAGGTTCCCTTTAGAGACCCCTTTCCCCTGCATTCTTCTCATGTTGGGGCATATATAAAGCATCTACTGCTTCTAAATGACACACGGGAGAAGGAAAATCCATGAGACTGTCTAAGGCTCAATTTTCCAAATGAGCCACACAGCCAGTTCCACTCTGTAACTTGCCATTTCCCTGATCTGTGCCTTAGCAACAGGGCAGAAGTCTATCTTGCTTTCATATCTACAAACCTATCTAGGGTGATTTGCCTACTCCTGGAACTTGGACCTCTCTTTGGGGCCCAACATCATCCACTCTCTTGACTTCCCCTCTGATTCTCTTTTCCTCTAGCCTGGGAACTTCCATTCTAGCTAAGGGGTTATGATGTCTTTCTAACTCTAAAGCTTTCTTTCAAAATTCATTCTCTAAAGAGAATGGAGTTTTGTGTTTCAAAAGCTGGAAGATACTTCTTTTGCTTGAGGCTGTCACTTCCTTTCACTGAATGAATTATCTAGTAGTTCAACCTGGTGGAACAAAGGGCAGAGAGGAGGATACCAAGAAATCACACTGGTTAATATTTTAAAAATATTATCTAGCTATGTAGAAAGCAAAAATAGAATATTCTAGAGAAGGAAGAAGCACAGTGATTGTACACACCTCATCTAAGTCAACAGCTGCTGGGTCCTACCATCCCTGGGAGCAAATTAGGCTTTAAGGTATTATGGGAAGAGAAAACCAATGCAGATCTTTCTTCTTCTGGAATGGGGCAAGATCTCAAAGACAAGTATATGAGATTTTGGATTAGGGTTACAATGCAGAGATTTGAAAGCCGTGTGCCACAGAGCTCTATGGAACCCCAGGAGAAGATCTATGTCCGTTGCCACCCCAACATTAGTACACTTCATCTATCTGGTCCATAACAGGCCCCAAAGGAGATAAGGAATAGCCTGATTAGGAGATAATTAATAGCCCTGAGTCGGAGAGAGGAGACAGTGAGAACCTGGAGGCTTTCTCCAGGTGACTCATGAGGGAACTAAGTGGCCACCTGCTTCTTCCCTCCTTCCTACAGGAGAAGGGCTTATGCTTCCACCACTCCTCAAGGCGCCATCAGCTTCTTGGATATGGCAGCCAACTGATGTGAATGCTAAAGAGCCAGCAAAGAATAGCAATGCGTCTAAGGGGTCTCAGAGGTCAGTTTAATCTGAACAAACAAGTCATGTGCTCAGCAAATTCAAAATTTAAGTGGAAAAGTGAATGCCAGACAATAGCCAAAAACGTGTGTAAAAGAAAAATAATAAGGCTAGAGAAAGTGATATTTAAACAATGACCCGAGGAAAGAGGTAGCCAAGCTGATACTTAGGGGAAGAGCAACTTAGGCGTGGGGGAACATCCAGTACAATCGTTTTAAGGTGTGTTGAAGAGAAACAAGGAGGCCAGTATGGCTACACCCTCTAGCAGTCCAATGACTTTATTAGCATTTTATTCCCTGTATTGGATCCCTGCTTGCTTACAATAGCTGTTGTGGTTTCAATTTCCTTCCCTGAACTCTTACTGATATAGAAATGATACATTTTAGACGTCTGGCAGACACACAAGTAAAGGTGTTGAGAAGGGAGTTTAATATCGGCATATTGAGTCAGACCAGAAGGGCTGGAGATTTAATTTGGGAGTTGTCCACATGTAACCGGACATCCTAAGAAAGGATGAAATGGCCAAGGGAGTCAGTGTGCATAGAGACCAAGTCTAGAGAGAGAGCCCTTAGATTGATTGCCTACCATTTAGAGGTAATGTTCTGGAAGCCAAAGGAATAATAAATCATTAACTGGTCAGCTGCTACCACTAGGAATAGTAAAATAAGGCTAATAATTGATTATTGAATTTAGCTTTCTGGAAATCATTGGTAATCTTAGCAAAATAAGCTTGAGGGAGTGTATATGGAATGATGGGTGGGGCAAAATTCTATTTGGTTAGAAATAGTGGTAATGATCCTGAAGCTAAAACTCTTATAGAATGAGGGAGAGTGATCCAGGTTAGTAGGTGACCCTGCAACTGATGGGTAATGGGTTCTACAGTCTGGTGACACAAATTTCAAAGCTGGATGGTATTGGGCACAAAGGAGAAACAGAGTATGGATGTAGCAGTAAGAAAGAGAGAGAACATCTACCCTGCCTCTGTAGGGTACTGGGCATAGTAGAAAAAAATTTTGATGGAGAAACTAGACACCACTTGAGACGGCTGTAGGAAAACTGGAGCCCTCAAGGGAATTTTGGAAAAAGGAAAAGGGGAGCATTCGGTGAATATTGGTGCTACTGGTATAGAAATAAACAAGTAGAAATAGATCCTCATATAAATGAAAAATGTATATATGTCAAGAGAAGGATTTCAGATTTGGTGAGATGATGATGGATTATTCATCAAATGGTTCTGGTACAACTAGCTCTCCATCAGGAAGAAAATAAAAATGTATTCCTATCTTATACCAAATACAAAAATAAATTCCAGAGGGAGTGAGACCTAACAGCTAATATATAAGATAAAAATTCTACAAGAATATTTATGAGACTATGGGTATGTTTTAGAGGTGAAGGAATTTTTCTTAAGTAAGACTGTAAATTTAGAAGCTATGAAAGAAAAAACATATTTGTTATATAAATTTTGTCAGTGTTACGGAAAATAACAATGAAAGTGAATGGACAATAGACTTGTAAAACAAAAGAATTGCAACACAAAGTTGAGAGAGAGGTTTTTATTTATAATGTAAAGAGTTCTTACACATTAAAAGGAAGACAATGAATTCAGAAGAAAATGGGCAAAGAAATGAATAGGCAGTTTACAAAATAGAAAAAAAATTAAATAAAGAAACAATTTATAAGTAAAAAAAGTTATAGAAGATTTAATAGATGGATGCTAATTTCAAAAGGGAGATATATTTTTGACTGTAAATTTTATGATATACAATTTACAAAGCCATCCTATATGTAAATTATTATATATAAATGGCCAATGAATTTATTTAAATAATGAAAAGATATTCTGTCTTTGTGGGGAGATGAATAATCATAATATTTTTTTTCTGGTCATCATAATATATTTTTCTAGTCACAGGTGGCAGGATTCTTTTCTTCTCTCCACTCAATGGTTATATTTTTCACTAAAGGTTATTTGAAGATCTTATCTTTTTTTTTTTTTTTTTTTTTTTAGACGGAGTCTCGCTCTGTCGCCCAGGCTGGAGTGCAGTGGCGCAATCTCGGCTCACTGCAAGCTCCGCCTCCCGGGTTCACGCCATTCTCCTGCCTCAGCCTCCAGAGTAGCTGGGACTACGGGCGCCCACCACCACGTCCCGCTAATTTTTTTGTATTTTTGATAGAGACGGGGTTTCACCGTGTTAGCCAGGATGGTCTCGATCTCCCGACCTCGTGATCCGGCCGCCTTGGCCTCCCAAAGTGCTGGGATTATAGGCGTGAGCCACCGCGCCTGGCCTTGAGGATCTTATCTTCAACTTCTTAATAGAAAAGAGAATTGTCAACCATAGAGTCATTTGTGGATTGCCCCACCTCATGGCATATTTATACACTGTTTGGTGGTGTTGATGACAGATACCGTTTGAACTTTTCAATTTCTGACATGAATCATATTTTTGCTTTCCTGAATTACACAGAAAAGTTACCCTGTTGCAGGGATCAAGAATAGTTGCTTTGCTTTCAAGAATATTAGAATGTGTTTTCCTGTACATAGTATTTCTAATATAAATATATTTTGACATTCCTTATCTAGAAGTCTCAAATATTGTTCATCTTTTACAGCTGTTTTCATTTTTCTTTCTCTTAGCTTGCAGTATAGTCACTGAAACCTCCTTTTGCTGACAACGTCACTAATTATAATCCTACGCTACTCCAAGAAACACACACGTGCATACATATGTATGAATACATGTACAATTTACACTTCTTCTGTACTTCAGATTTTCCCTTCACCAAAATCGACTGTCTCTAAATTTTCTAAATTATCTAATTTGCCACATTCATCAATCTGATAAAGTATTTTAAATAATCCTGAACTTTTGTGATGGTCGTGAGACATCTGTTTCCCAAATAAGTCTTGCAGTGGTGTTTTGACCTTTTTATAATTTATTATAGCCAAGCCAATTTTCATTTTTTTGGTCAATTTTATTGCAGGATAATTTATAGGAAATAAACTAAACTTATTGTTAGTAAACAATTCAATGAATTTTGACACTATCAGAATCTGGACATAAAACACTGACATCCCAAAAGTTCCCTGGTGCTTTTTGTAGTCAGTTAACTTCCCTCACTTCTAGCCCCAGACAATTAATTATGGTCATTTAATATATACAGAGAGTAGGATATACTGTAAAAGATGCAGTAGGATCTCAGTTTTTTAAAATGATTACATATATGCTTAGAAAAACTACCGTATGGGAAAGCACAAATATATTAATGGTGGTTATCACAACGGCAGTATCTCTGGTAAAAGAAAGAGTAGCTTTTCGTTTTGCCATTGCACTTTTGTTGTTGTTTTTTTTTTCAGATTCTTCATAATAAGAATGTATAACTTTCTTTTTTTATTATATTATTATTATACTTTAAGTTTTAGGGTACATGTGCACAATGCGCAGGTTAGTTACATATGTATACTTGTGCCATGCTGGTGTGCTGCACCCATTAACTCGTCATTTAGCATTAGGTATATCTCCCAATGCTATCCCTCCCCCCTCCCCCCACCCCACAACAGTCCCCAGAGTGTGATGTTCCCCTTCCTGTGTCCATGTGTTCTCATTGTCGATTCCCACCTACGAGTGAGAACATGCGGTGTTTGGTTTTTTGTCCTTGCAATACTTTACTGAGAATGATGATTTCCACTTTCATCCATGTCCCTACCAAGGACATGAACTCATCATTTTTTATGGCTGCATAGTATTCCATGGTGTATACGTGCCACATTTTCTTAATCCAGTCTATCATTGTTGGACATTTGGGCTGGTTCCAAGTCTTTGCTATTGTGAATAATGCTGCAATAAACATACGTGTGCATGTGTCTTTAGAGCAGCATGAGTTATAGTCCTTTGGGTATATACCCAGTAATGGGATGGCTGGGTCAAATGGTATTTCTAGTTCTAGATCCCTGAGGAATCGCTACACTGACTTCCACAATGGTTGAACTAGTTTACAGTCCCACCAACAGTGTAAAAGTGTTCCTATTTCTCCACATCCTCTCCAGCACCTGTTTGTTTCCTGACTTTTTAATGATCGCCATTCTAACTGGTGTGAGATGGTATCTCATTGTGGTTTTGATTTGCATTTCTCTGATGGTCAGTGATGGTGAGCATTTTTTCGTGTGTTTTTTGGCTGCATAAATACTGCTCATTAACATCCTTTTCCTTCAGGTTGAAGTACTCCCTTTAGTTGGGTCAGACCTGAAGCCAGCACAGCACTGTGTCTCACCCAAGGTCTGCTGTAACTACTGCCTGGCTATTGCCAATGTTCCCTCAATATCCCAGGGCTCTAAAATCATCATGTTGTAAAGCCAGCCAGGCTTCTATCATTGCTTTCAGGGTTTTGAGATCCCCCAGGTTCAGGGCAGGTCCAGGGGCACCATCTTGGAACCAGGGAGTACAGTAAAAAACCTTAGAAGTCTACCTGGTGTTATATTGTACTGCTGCTGTGCTGACACTCAAACCATAAGACACAGTTCTTCCAATTCTTACCACCCTTTTTTTTCAGGCACAGGAGCCTCACCCTGGGGATACCAGCACCACAGGACCGTGGGGAGTACTGCTGATGTTCCCTTTATGGTCAATGTCTCTTTAGTCAGTTTATGGTGAATGCTGCCAGGCCTGGGACTCACACCTCAGGGCAGTGGGCTCCCCTCTGGCCCAGAGCCATTCAAGAAATGTCTTCCAGTAGCCAAGGCATGGATTCTGGGACCCCCAGGAGCTGACTTGGTGTTCTACCCCCGCTTTCCTGAGCTGATACATAAGATGCAAGACAAAATCCCTTTTGTGTTTCCCTCTACTTTTTGCAATCAAAAGGAGTCTCTCTCCATAGCTACCACAGCTGGGAATGTGCTGAATCTCATCTGAAGCCAGGTAATCTCAGAGTCTTACCCAAGCCCCACAGCGTACTACCTGGGTATCACTGCTGGTTATTTAGAGTCATAGGGCTCTTTAGTCAGTATGTGATGGGTCCTTCCAGGACTAGGTCCTTCCCTTCAAGGCAGTCGTTTCCTTTCTGTCCCAGGCTATGTCTAGAAATGTCGTTTGGTAGCTAGGGCCTGGAAATAGGACCTCAAACTTTGACTGGTGACCTATTCTGCTGTGGCTGATCTGGTATTCAAAATGCAAGACAAATTCCTCTTTACTGTTGCCTCTCTTCTTCTCCTCAAGTGAAAAGAAGGGGTGTCTTTTGGACCACAAGCTGTGCAGCATGGGGTTGGGGAAGGGGTGGTGCAAGCACCCCTTTAACTGCACCAGCTGGTGTTTCAGTAGGTCATGTGCTCCCCAAGTTCACTTACTCTGAGCCCAGTTGTCTACTAGAACTCATTTAGCAGTTGCAGTCCCTGTGGCCTAGACTGTATGTTAATATTATTTAGGGACCCAAAGTAGTTTAGCCCATGGTGGTGAGGCTTGCCAGAATTCAAGTTCCAACTGCTGGTATGGGTGATTCCTTTCTAGCTAGGCCTGGTTTAAATACTCCCTCTGTGGGAGAGTGTCAGCTGAGTTCAGACTAGTTTTGCTTTCTGCTGTGACAGGGCAGCACTAAGATGAATGCAATATCTCACAGAACCAAGTGCGCTGATTTTCTCTCCATGCCACGTGGTCACTGTGAGGGGATGGGGGAGGGATGGTGTTGCTGCTTAAAGCCTGTCTTTCCTACCTTCTTCCAGTGCCTCTTTCAGTGATTTGAAGTTAAAACCACGTACTCTGAATGCTTATCTTGTTTTTGGTTCATAAGAAGATATTTTGTTGTGTGTATATAGTTTTTAAATTGGTGTCCATTCTATTTGGCCATATTACTCTTAGAAAGATCTAAACTTAAGTTTTAAATGACTGTCTTGTAACTCTTATAAATGTACATATACATATGTGTATGTGTGTTTGTGTGTGTGTGTGTATATATATATATATATCTTGCTTTTGAGCCCAGTGTTTTTTAACCTCTTCAAGTGTCTAACATGAATTTTATATCCATCCCTTCTAAATAAAATATTTCCTATGCAGTCAAAAACATTTCCATTTGTGTAATTTGTATTGAATTGGTTCATTTACAAACAAGCCATTCACTGCCTAATTGTACTGTGTAAATTTGTTTTCGAAGTGTAGTTTCCTGGACCATGACCATCTGTTATCAGAATCATTACAGTGTGTGTGTGTGTGTGTGTGTGTGTGTATAACATATATAATATATATATAACATATATTATATAATTGTATATGTTTTATAAATATGTTTTATATATATACACACACACATATATATAAAACATATATACATATATATATATCTATAAAACATATATACATATATATGTCAATCCCAGTCCTCTCAGTATCTGGGTCTGGAATCTACATAGTTAATAAGTATCCAAGTTTAATAACTATTGATCCATGGCTATATAGTTCTTTATATCCATCCTCAAAGAAAAGGAATGTTCTAAATTCATTAAATTCTAAGATACCGGTCGGTTCCCTGTGATGATGAGTGGAGATATCGTGCCTTATTTAAAGGTCTAGGAAACTTGGATTTGACCTCTTTTCATATGATTTCATGATGAGGCTGAGGTAAAAAGAGTGAGATGATCTCTCTTTTTTCCTCCTCTTCTACTCATTAAGCTGTTAAAACTGAGCAAATCCTATGGCTAATGCCTCCAAATTCTAGAGGCCCCGACATCTCTATTTTCTCTTCCTATCTTCCATGTCTAAAGATTTTATTAGCTCTACTGTAGGCATTAAAGCAAAAAAATCTTTCTCATTCTCTTTGGATGCTTTATTTCTGACACTCACAGGCATTTCTTAGACCAGCCTTTTCTTTTCAGACCAGCCTTTTCTTTTCAAGTAAGACAAGATTTATAATCCAGTTTTGGGTTTAGGGCAAAAATAACAGTCTAATGACCACTTTTGTTTTTGAGGTTCTTTTAGTCTAACTAGTTAGGAAAAAAGGAGAACTCCAAGGGTTTCAGTCTTGCTTATGAGATATTGTTGACATCTTAGCTGCCTATTTAAGCTTTCTCCACCCCACTGCCTCTCTAAGAATATTTTAATCATGTTCAGGTAGGCGTTCCTCACCCACGTGATTCAGATGAGGGTGACCTCATCACCAGCTTTAGGAGTAGATCTTGATTTCTTTAACCCAGTGTTTAATTTTTAAAAGGAAGTAAAATAACAATGGAGATGCCATTAACATTTTGCAGGAAATTTCTTTGTGAGACTGTCTAGAATATTGCCAGTAGTTCTTTCCAAGCATCATGACAAACAGAAACACCTCTATACATTTCAGAAATTCCATAGGGTAGTAGTTTGTGCCACCAGTACATCTTTTATGGCAGTCCTATTCTCCTTGCTATTGATTAAGAATGAACTTATAAACCCGTGGTGGCCAATTAATACCTGAAAGAGAGTCTGCTGGTGGAGAAAGAGTATTCATAATTCTCTTTTTTTAAAAAAATTGGCCAGGCACAGTGGCTCACGCCTGTAATCCCAGCACTTTGGGAGGCCGAGGTGGGCAGATCATGAGGTCAGGAGTTCGAGACCAGCCTGGCCAACATGGTGAAACCCCATCTCTACTAAAAAATACAAAAAGTAGCCGGGCATGGTGGTACATGCCTGTAGTCCCACCTACTTGGGAGGCTGAGGTGGGAGAATCACTTGAACCTGGAAGGCAGAGGTTGCAGTGAGCCGAGATCATACCACTGTATTCCAACCTGGGCGACAGAGTGAGACTCCATCTCAAAAAAAAAAAAAAAAAAAAAATTAAGTAACACCAGATAAGATAGTACCTTCTTTTTCTTTTTGGACTTTCTCATGTATGGATATACCACTGGGAACTATTGCAGCCATCTTTCCGCTAGTCTGAGGATGACATCAGCACACGGAAGAGCAGAGAGCCAAAGAATCATGAAGAGTTGAACTTTAGAACTGTGTATGGAGCCTGGCCGACCACTGAACCTGCTAGTTGAGAAGACAAATGCCTTTATTTATTTCTTTTTTTTTTTTTTAGCTAGTTTGATTCCAGAATTTTTTTGCCCTTTATGTCTGTAAATACTGCAACTGATACAGTTGAGATGTACCTTGGAGATTACATGTCAACATTCTAGTTAACGATGAGTGTTACTTTGCTTACCCCTGTCTCTTTTATGCATACTATTCAATTGACTTACGTAGAGATGTGACAATGCCAGCAGGCAAGATTTGGGCTTTCCTGCATTCCTGAATGAACAAGATTATAATGTCACATGGATACAACCCCTTAATAGCCTCGTTTTTATTGCCAATCAGCAAGCAGTCTTTCCACTGCTGAAAGAGAATATGTAAATTTCCCTTATGACATTTAAAGAGAGGAGACTACCTGGAGTAGCCATTTCATTTACTAATTAATTCGCTGATACATTCAGCAAACATTTATTGAGCATCTGCTCGGTATCAGACACTGTGCTCATAGCCAGGGCTACAACAGTAAAGAAGTTAGAACAGATTTACATGGATACACGTGGAAATATGTAAACAGCATTTGATTACAACTATTTTATGTACTGTTCAGAGTGTATTATGCCTGAGTTTTTCTGGATAATCATTTCTCCTGTGCTCAGGTAGATATGGCCGCACCTTAGCTCTGCCCTGATGGTGCCAGGACTGATGTATCCAATTATAAGAGCAATTGTATGGGCAAAAATCTCAGCCCTAATGGATTTTGTATCTAAATAGTAAAATAGAAAGTAATTAAGTAATCAAACAAATAAATATATGATTTCAAATTATAATAGTTATGAAGGAAACAGAGTACAGTGGTAAATAATGGGAGAGGAAGAGGTAGTTGGATGGTGAGGCTGCAGGATATGAAGATGCCAGCCATGTGAGAGCCAGGGTGAAAATACTTCAGGAGAGAGAAGAGAATGTACACGGTCCCTGTAGCGTTGAGAGAAGTTGGCATGCTGGAGAGACTGAAATAAAGCACAGTAGGCATGGGGGAGAGTGGAACTAGATAAAAGGAAAAAGATAGGTAGTCATTCGTTAATGTTAGAACATGGATGTTTCTGGGTACCAATTTTCAAGATTACACCTTTAATAGTGGCACTCTAATCCGCTTGATTTTGGTCTCCTTAGTAGGAGTGGAAGGAGAGGGGAAGTGAAGCAGAGTGGTTTAAGAGTATTTATAATGAGCCTGGCAGCCTGTGTTGAATTCTGACTCAGCCACTTTGTTAACCATGTGACATTAGGCATGCTATTTCTACTCTCTGGGCCTCAGTTTCTCGATGTGTAAAATGAGGATAATCATAGTGCCTACTCTGCTATTCTGTAAAGTTGTTGTGAGCATTAAATGAGTCTATGTATGCCAGGTGCTTAGAATAATACCTAATACAGAGCAAGTACTCAATAAGCGTTCATTTTTCAAAAGGGAGGAAGGCGTTAGTGGAGGTGCAGCTAGTGTCTCAGGGATTCTTGGAGGGTATTTCACGCATGTGGACTTCATTAGTCATTTGGTCCATGAAAAAAGGAAAGATTGAGAGCTGCTTATTTTTGCTATGGAGTAAGTGATGTGGTAGCCAAGAAATGAATATGCCAGACATATATGAAAAAAAGCTAATGGTATTGACAGCTCTTTCATTTGGGTTTGTTTGTGTCAGGAGGATGCATCCCTGTTCCCTCTGAAGTGTGGATCAATTGAGACATAGTTTACAGAACTAGATACAAATTTTGATTTACAGTGACAAAGTCAATAAACATTACACTTTTTTTTTTCAAGTAATGGTTCATTTCTGTATATCTCTACTATGGCGAATGACCCCCTAAGGTGAGAAACTTTTTTAGATGATGATAAAAGCTTGCTTTGGGAATAGGGGGAAAGGAGTTAAGAGGAACAGTTTCAAAGAGTTTTATTTTAAAAGGGGACAAAACAATGGGACAGAAGCTGGAAGAGGATGTAGGGGCTGAGACAGCTTTCTTTAAAAAATATGGGATCTATTATATAATATTTGGATGCTGAAGGCTATTATCTAGTGTGTAGCAAAATATTGGTGTCGCAGGAGACTGGACTCAATCGCACGAACAAAGTCCTTGTGTAGATAAGGAGGCTCCAGTGCCCTGATGAAGTGTTACTTTACGGGGCAGCCGGGACAGATCACCCATTATAGCAATAGGGGAAGTGGAGTTTATAGAGAAGAGAGAATTTCCTAAGGAAATATGGTTAGGTTCCTGAGAAATACAGAGTATACAGTTGAGAACTGTGGCTCTAAATGGAATGTAAGATGAGTCAGTCAGTATTATTGCTGTTTTTCTGTAGCCACATTTGGCTGCGTAAACAAAAGCTCCAGAGATTTATGTTTGACTAGTGCTAGAATTTTGTCAATAGAGAGAAAGAAGAGAAAGAGAAGGACACGGAGTTTTATTGACATATATTTAACTCCCTTGTTAACAGATGCTGGCCTCCAGAAGCTATGATGGGTAAGAGGAGAAGGAAGTAATAAACAGTTGAAAGAGCAATAGGTTAATTGTGTTAGAGGTCTTCATATGGTCACAAAGCTGGTGGAATGGATGTAGTACTATCAGCAATCAGGAAAGGCAGAAGATAGTAAGAGATCGTTCATTTATTAGTGATACTAAGGTTTATAAAGTTAGACTTAAAATTTTGCTAAGAATTGATATCATGTAGACCACACAATCAATGAAAATGTAGATGACTAATTGAATATCATAGGTTTTAAAACTTAAAAGGAAATTGCTGAGTAGTTCATGAGTCCAAGAATAAATCATGATATTAATTAGAAAATGCCTATGTACAATAAGGAAAACATTACATATCAAAACTTACTGGACACAGCTCAAGTAGCACATAGAGGGACATGTGTAGTCTTAAAACTTCCATGAGATGGGTGAGCTGAAAATAATGAGCAATTAATTCCAGATAATAAGTTAGAAAAATAACAAATAAGAAACCCAAATAAAGTAGAAGAAAATAGTAAGGATAATAACAGGAATGTATTAAGTAGAAACATATATAGAAGAGAGGTCAGCAAAGCCAGAAGCTTAATGTGTAAAAAGATAATTAAAATTGATAGATCTCAGATAAATTTATCAAGAAAAAAGAAAGAACAAAGAATACACAGTGGAAATGAAAACGTGATGTAATGACAGATGTAGTAGAGATGACAAGGGTAAGAGGATATTATAAACAGTTTTATGACAAAGCATTTGAAAATGTGTGGTATATAGACAAAATGCTAGAAAAAGAGACATTACCAAATGTATTCAAGAAAAAATGGAAACCTGGATTTGTCTCATAAATATAAAAGAAATGAAATCTGCATTTAAAAGTCTTTCCATGAAGAAAACATAAAGCCCAGGTGGTTTTATAATGTATTTTTATCAATAGTTTAAGGAAGAGATAAATTTACTATTTGCAAAATTCTTCAGTAAATATAAACAAACAAATAAACAAAATATCCTTCTTTTCGTGAGGCTAGTAGAACCATAATAGCAAAGAAAGCAAAGAGCAATATGAAAAATGATAAGTACAGCCCAGCCCACACATGCACATAGATGCAAAAATCCTAATATATGGAACGCAGATCTTCAAATGTATCCACTAACTGGCCACTTCTCACTGCTTCTTTCATTACCATCCTGAGATAAGCCACCATCACCTTTGCCTGGAATTGGTATTCTATTGATATCCCTGCTGTACCTTTGCCCCCAATTCAACACAGCAGCCAGAGGGATCCTTCTGAAATGCACATCAGGTCCTATTCTTCCACTACTCAGAACTCTCCAGTGGCTCCACATCTCAATCAGTGAAACCTAAAGCCCTCACAATGGTCTTCAAGGCCCTAGAGCAAAGGATGGCTAACTGTGGCCCATGGGCCAATTCCAGCCTGCTAACTATTTTTGTATGGCCCATGTGAGCCAATAATTTTAAAATTTTATTTTAGTATTTGAAAAAAATAAAGAAAATTTCATGATGTGCAAACTGTATGAAATTCAAATGTCAGTGGTTTCAAGTAAAGTCTTACTGGCACACATCGACATCCGTTTGTTTACATACTATGTAAGGCTGCATTGTATAACAACCAGCAACACTGACACCTTTATTTGTTAAAAACGCAAGGCATACCTCTGAAATTGCTGTCCCCTCTGCCTGGATTGCTCTTCCAGTTAACAGAATGGCCCAATCCCTCCCTAATTCTTTCAGATCACTTTCTCACTGAGCCTTTCTTGGCCACCCCATATAAAACTTAAACCATTCTATCCTGACCTGGCTAGTCCCCACTCTATTTTCCTGATTTGTTTTTCTCCATTGCACTGGTCACCATCGAATATCCTTTCTATATTTTACTTATATATTTTATTTTTTTGGTCTCATGATGGGGAGTATTTTTCTTTTGTTGACTGCTGGCCTGACATATAGAAAGTGCTCAATAAATATTGAGTAAATGAATAGATAAGTTGGTGATTAATAAAAGTAGCCAGAATTATTGCATAGTCATTATAAGTTAGACACTGCATTTTAAAATATTTGTCTTTAATTCACAGAACCATAATGCAATGTGGCATCACTAGCCCCATTTTCTGAAGCAAGTAGCTAAGGTTCAAAGAGGTTATGTAACATACCCAAGTCTGAGAAGGAATACAGAAATTCAGGTCACTAGTGAGCGTTGTAGACTTTAGAAGAAAGGCATTAAGCATGGGGGAGATTATTTTGAGAAGATTCTGGGCTGACCAAGTCCCCCTGATATCCTGGGCTATTAACATATTTAAGAAACATATTTTGCTGGTTTGAGGAGTGATTTAAACAGGGACAGGGGTCTTTATTCTATTTGCAATGAAGCGAATCAGATTCTATAGCAATTCAAAAGAAATTCAAGTTTGGAAAAAAGACCTCTGAATAAATCAGTCACTAGGCAGGGATGGCAAACATGCTTATCATGTTTTGATAAGTGCCACTTGTCATGGTGATATCACAGATGACGACTATAAAATAAATATCACATGGAGTTAAAAAGAGCTATGGAGACAGAATGCATTGCAAAGATCTAATAACTAGTGCAAGTCAAATATTTTGTAGTATTAAAGTGAAACTAATAACAGTCATTATGGATCAACACTGCTGCACTGAGGGACAAATATTCCATTTGCTCTGAGGATTGAGGAGTCTAATTTTATAGTTGGTAATTTTATAGCTGCACAAAGTTCTTTTATGAAACCATGTAGCAATATTTAATGTTTCAGAATCAAATATTGTATTTATTTTTTCTCTTTCTTCTAGGGAAAATAAAGTTGCAACGGCTTTTTCCTGGAGTTTATCAAGGTTGACAAGTGAAGTTTTATGAATATGATTTCTATATCATCTCTTAAGGTTGCTGCAGTAAATATCCATAAGGTAAGTCAAACAAGTACATGGAGTTATTTCAGTGACTGATGCTTACCTGTGGGTTCACATTAAAACCACCTGGAAACTTTATAAAAAATGACTTATGTCTGCCTGGCACCAGAGATTTTAATAAATTTCAAAAAACCAGCTTTTTGTTCCCTTTATCTTTTGTGATTTTATTGTTTCAGTTTCATTTAGTTCAGCTCTGATCTTTGTTACTTCTTTTCTTCTGCTGGGTTTGGATTTGGTTTGTTCTTGTTTCTCCAGTTCCATGAGAGTTTCTGTCTTGATGACCTGTCTGGTGCTGTCGGTGGAGTCTTGGAGTCCCCCACTATTATTGTGTTGCTGTGTATCTCACTTTTTAGGTCTAGTAGTAACTGTTTTATAAATTTGGGAGTGCCAGTGTTAGATGCATATATAGGTAGAATTGTAATGTTTTCCTATTAGACTAGTCCTTTCATCATTATATAATGTTCCTCTTTATCTTTTTTAACTGCTGTTGCTTTAAAGTTTGTTTTGTCTGATATAAGAATAGCTACTCCTGCTCATTTTAGGCATCTATTTGCCTGGAATATCTTTTCCCACCCCTTTAATTTAAGGCCCATGATATGGACCTTCGGGTTTCCCAGTGTTGTGTTTGGGGACAGACATTTACCTTCTTAAACTTTGGGCACTCACAGTTTTTGTCTGTCTTACAGATCCTGCAGTGGCAAGCTGCCTCCTGCATAGGGTGTGTGGATTCTCTGGGCTTTTCTGGTATGTTCCTGTAGTAGTTCTTGGAGCAAAAGTTCGTGATGTGAGTCTCCGCATGCTGCTCTGTCTGTCCAAGCAGGAGCTGCAAGTTAGCCTTGCCTCCTATCTGCCATTTTTCTCTAATTTTCAATTCATTATTTTATTCAGCCTTCTAATGAATCGTGATATGAATTACCAGAGACTAAGAATCAAAGTAAGGATCGCAGGGATTTCTCCACTTGGCTCTTCAAAGTGCCAAGAAAAGACCAATAATATTCACATGAATGGATTTTATTTCATTTCACCAGATACTAGATGTTGAAAGGAACTGACTTACAGTGGTTCAGAGTACAGGTACTGTAGGCAAACTGCGTAATTTTGGTTCCCCGGTCAGCCACTAATTAACTCTGTGTATTGTGATAAGTTACATACCGTCTCTGTTCTATAGTGTTTATAACAGGGCTAACAATAATCTCTAGTGTAAAATAATACATGTTTTCTGTAACAAATATTATTAGAGTTGTTTTGTGCTAAGTGAAAGCTATAGCTGAAAGACTCAGTGAGGATGATGAAAAGGTTTAGCTTTACAAGGAGTCTGTGGGTTCTGGATCCAAGGAGACTCTGCCACTCTTCCTGGGTAATCTCATTCACTCCAATTAAAATCATTCTCATCTGTATGTAGATTTTCTTAAATCATTAGTCCCGGCCCAGATTGTCTCTTAAGTTCAGGTGCTATATTGTACTTACAAATTTCTCTGGGTCATCTCCAACTGGATGTCTCATAAAAAACTGCAATTCGTCATGCCTAAACTCTCATTTACTCGATCACATTCCAGTGTCCTCTGCTCCTTCCCCTGTCAATATTGGATAATAGCCTCACCATCTACCTCAGAAAGACCTATTATTTCAAGCCCTCTTCGCCATTCTTATCATGTCTGCTTTATTCCAGGCTTAGAAGGCAGCATGGCAGAGTGAAAAGAGTGATAAGTTACTTATCTTTTCACTTGTAAAATCATTATGTAAAAATCTGCCTTTGTCAGGCAGAGAAAAAAAGTGGAAAGAGTACAGACAACAGGATCTATTCCCACTTTGCTACTTACGTGATGTCGTGCCTTGGCAAAATTACTGAATCTTTGATCCTCAGTTTACTCATCTGTAAAATGGTGATCCTAATACCTACCTTGAGTGTAATGCCCTGAATAATAGAGACAGAAGAAGTTCACGAAATGTAAGCCTCCTTTTGAATCTGTTGATACATGTCATCTGTTCTTGTAAGCAGCTTAGCTCAGCAGTCGAAGAACAGTTTAAAATAATTGTATTCTCTACTGGCATCTGTTGAGGAGTGTTAGTGTGAGATCTAACTTGCAATCCACTGGACTAAGCCTTAAAGTCTTCTTCTTCCATTCCTTAATTCCCTTTCAGTTACATCTTCCCCAGAGCCATTCCCATGTCTAACTTATCTCTTCAACTCCAAACCTGACTCAATGTGATTAAAAACAAACATACAATCAGACCAAAAACAACAAACAAACAAACAAAAAAAACCTTTATCCATTTCATTGTCGTCTCTTCTACTTCTTTTACCTCCACTCATCCTCTCTCCCAGAAAGCAAGAATCCTTAGGCTTCCAAAGGCTAAAGGAAGAAAGCAAGTGGCTGTGTGTGTTGGTGGTGGGAGAGAAGGACAAGGGAAGAAACCAAGAGGGAAAATATAAAATTATCTTTTCCTTGGAGTGGGTGGCAGCCTGCAAAGCTTCAAAAGTCAACAAAGCAATGTAGATGCTGTCACAGGAGCCATTATTCAAAGCATTAACATCTCTTGTCTATTGCTATAGCCTCCTAACCTGATCTCCATCTCCCTCCAGTCTCTCAATGACCAATCCATCTTTTATACTACCACTAGAATATTTTTTTTCTGTAAAAAAAGCTCTTGAGATAGCAATATTTCTCTTCCACTCCCAGCCCAGGCTCTCCACCAACCGTACGATAAAATCCAAAGCCTCTAGCACAGTATATAAGCACAATCTAGGCTTCTATATGTTTTTTGGTTTTTTCTTTCCAAATTGTCCAATTCCACTGATCCCCTTCCTGCCCCCACCCCTGCGGCTTAATCAAGATACTAACTAGTGAGAACACATTGTCCTGTTCCAGGTGTCAATAAATCTGCATATATTGTTGTCTTTGGAAGATCAGCCTGTCTTTTTCTTTATGTGTATGTTTGTATATTCATACTTGAGGGCACTAAGTACTAGGTTTTTCTCTTTTTTTGGTTATCCACAGGGAAGTCTACTTCCGATATTTTGTACAACACATTCATTAGATGACAACTAGTTAGCAAGTGCCTCTATGCCCCAGGTCACAACATACCTCCTAGAGCAGATCCAGGAGTAGAAATGTTGCTTCTCTTTGTCTTTCATATCTGTATTCTCTCCACTACACCATGTTGCATTCTTAGTATCAGATTCTGTGTTAGGAATTAAGGATGAAATCATCTTGGAATATTCATCTGCTTTGAAAATCTCTTAGTAAATATAATGTCTGCTTGACTTAAGTTATAACTAAAGCTTTCTGACATTCCCTAATGACATTAGGGAACAGATTTCTATTGCTGGTCTCCTTTTGTGTTTTTCTATAACTGTGTCTTACCCTGTTAACCATGACTGAGTCACAATTTTTGATATTTTTCGCTGGTGCTTACATGCATCCCTTGCCGTGACCATTGAAAGTGCATCAGTAATTATGCTGTGCTTTCTGACAAGGAAAAAAACTGGAATGACCATTGATAGTGCATCAGTAATTATGCTGTGCTTTCTGACAAGGAAAAAAACTGGAATGACCTTGTGCGGCCTCAGGGAGGCAAGTGGATGAAACCCCAGCTGTGTCACACAGTTCCAATTTACTGCCAGTCTGCTGATTATATGCTTGCATATTTCCTGAAATAGTGAAAAGCCGTCAAGTTGTAAAGCAAATAGACAACATGGCCAATGGTGAGGGTTTGTAATCTGAGAATTTGGTGAAGTGAGCATTGAATAGCTGTATTGATGCTCTCGAACTGTGTGAGGAATGTTTATACCACTTAAGAATCATAAAGTAAGGTATTTTTTTGAAGTGTTCCTATTTCAAGGTGAATGTGGCTGATACAACATCAGCTACCAGAAAGCAGACCAAGAAATAAAGATACCGTCACATCCAACATGACAGTATTTGGAAAGCCTGTACTTATGGGATTCAGGTTTACCATGCTTTTTATCTTAGAGGGTGCTTTTATAAACTCTATTTAATTTGATCCTAGTGACAGCTGTAATGTAAGGATAGTGATAATTATCATCATTTTATCCATGAGGAAACTGAGGCACAGAGTGGCGATGACTTGGCCAAAGTCACTCAGCTTGTCAGTAGTAGAGCTCAGGTCTGTCATTTTACAGTATCACACTGCTGTCTCTCTCTTAAATAACGCATTCTTTATAAGACCAGAAGATAGAGAGAGAAGAGTGGAAAAGGGGAGTAACCAGCTATGAAATTTCACAGTTAGCTAAATGCTGTGCTAGCTGCTTTTTATCTCCTTTCAGCCTCTCAAAAACTCTATTAGGTCCTTGTCTTCCTGCAACTGAAGAGGTTGCCAGGAGTTAGCAGTTTCAGTGCTAAAACCAAAAAGATGTGGTTAATGTATGTAAAATATTGTGAATTTCATTGAGGGGATATGAAATTTGAGGTTTGGCATGATTGGGCAACTTGTCCCCAGAAATGTATGGTTTTTTTTTTTGTTGTCATTGTTGTTTTTTGTTGTTGTTGTTTTGTTTGTTTGAGACAGAGTCTTGCTCTATAGCCAGACTGGAGTGCAGTGGTGCAATCTCGGCTCACTGCAACCTCTGCCTCCCAGTTTCAATCGATTCCCTTGCCTCAGCCTCCCGAGTAGCTGGGACTACAGGCACGTGCCACCATACCCAGCTAATTTTTGTATTTTAGTAGAGATGGGGTTTCACCATGTTGGCCACGATGGTCTCGATCTTCTGACCTTGTGATCCTCCCGCCTTGGCCTCCCAAAGTGCTGGGATTACAGGTGTGAGCCATCACACCCAGCCAAAATTTCAATGTTAGCTAAATGCTGTGCTAGCTGCTTTTTATCTCCTTTCACCCTCTCAAAAACTCTATTAGGTCTTTGTCTTTCTGCAGCTGAAGAGGTTGCCAGGAGTTAGTAGTTTCAGTGCTAAGACCAAAAAGATGTGGTCAACATAATGTAAAATATTGTGAATTTCATTGAATGGATATGAAATTTCTGGCAATGTTTGTACGTATGAACAAAATAATTTTACACTCATGCCCTCAATAAATTCATGTTTTAAGTGCATGTTTGGTGGAAATTAATATTCTATATTGGAAATATAGTAATGAGAAGTAATTGTAGAAAAAAGATGGTTTAAAAATGCATTTCATTAAAACATGAAAATTTACATTATTTAGAATCTGACTTTTTATTACAGTTTTACAACTTAATTTACAATAAGATAATAGAGGAAGACATAATATGAAAATTAAACTTTGAAAAGAGAAGGGCTTAAGAAGAGATAAAACTGAAAATGTACAAAGAAATGTCAAAAGGTTATTTTTTATATTAGCTTTAAAACTGTTGGTTGAAGAAAAGTTAAGAAAATGAAAAACCTTCTTAAACAGTTACCTAAAAATATAAAATAAGTCCTAGGGAATAGTTACCAGAAAGGGGAAGTTCTGTGACTGAGGAATGATTTAATATAATAATATAGCTGAATCAAAGGATCAGAGAGGAGGCTGGTTGGAAATAAGAGTAATTCTCTGGAACCTGTTGACCTACCTGTTGGAGGATGGGAACGACCTGTGAGGATGGGTTTGGTTTTAAAACTGTTTTTCCAGTAATGAAGTCCTAATTTGCATGGCTGCATCGTCAATTTCCATATCTCTGGTTAGAAAACTAAAAAGGCACAGAACTCGAAAATGTAATGGTGCATACGATTTGAAATCTCATACACGCAGGGCACAGCCAAAACCTACTTTTTCTTTTAGGGAGGCTGTATATTCAACCTAAACCCTCATTAGGAAAGTTTAACTATGAATGCTAACCCAGGGGTCCCTGACAATGCTGCCACCAGGAGTCTGCAAGTGTCTCAGGTTATAATAGTTTTGACAGAGTAGTCTAGGCACTTGGATAATTTATACAAAACCTCTTTTCTGAAGGAATTCACGTAAGTGAGAGGAGACTGTCAATTTCTACCAGAAATCAAACTATATATAAACACCAAAATAGTATTTAAACCTATGAATGGCTTCAATAATAAGTCAATTAATAATATAAAGCCCTATGAGTAAAAAGTACATTATAAACTCAGTTTCAACATGAGATAATTAAATATACAATATAATAGTAAGATACTTAATATCCTCTTATCTTTATCCTTGTTTCCTTAAGAATTGTGGTTAAGGCTATTACTCCTCACAACTTTATGTATAAACTAATTTTTCTCATTTTCCCATTTTTTCTCTAACTAGTTTCTGGCAAGAGCCTAAATATAGACACTCCCTTAACCTAATTAAGAATGCATTAAGTTAATTAGGTCATGTATAACATACTTTCCATATCAATCAGCCTCAACCCTGGAGACTTATTTTCCCTCAGTCAAATTTCTGGCATTTCCTTTACCCGTCGTGTCTCTAGAGAATCCCTGTCAGTTTTCTTCATCCTCTGTCAGAAAATGGAGACCAACCTCCTCTACCTCTTCTTTATCTAAATGTTTACTCAACTCAATGTTACACAAGATTATAAGCATCTAATGTCCCTGCTTTCAAACAATTCCATTGTAAATTACCCAAGGTTTTCGTTACAAGTAGGAATGTTGAAAGCACTCAATTAATATTCACTGACTGTGTTCTTATTAAATACAGAAGTGCTCATCTTGTAAAATCTACCTTTAGCAGCCTGAGAAATTGAGTGGACATATATAGGTGCTGACTTCCCCACCTGACAGTATGAAAACAATAAGGGATGCAGCTGAAGGATTACGTATGAAAATATCACAAACTTGTAACATACTAATATTACACCATGAAGCTATAAATATAATGCCTGCAATGTAGCCAAAGTTGCATGAACAAATAATGAAATTCTGAGTGGCTTCCCTCTGTGAGTTTAGAGTTTAGCAATTGCACTTAGCTGTCACATGCATATTTCTTCTAAGGTATTATGACAACTACTTAAATTCCCTTCTTCAAATTCAAAGAAGATAATGTAACATCACTGTAGACCATGCCTGGCAGAAAATGGCCACACATAACTACTGAGTGACCAATCATGACTAGAAAGAGATGTATCTTTCTTAAGATAATGTTTATAAAATTACACTCCATATCATTAATGAACTAGATAAGCGAAAGTATGTCAGGCACAGGGTGACCTGGTCTTCTTGAAGTCATTGAGCTACATAAAACATTCCCTCAGGAGAAACAGATCAAGATGGCAGAATAGAAGGCTTCACGAAACACCCCCCACACAAGGATACAACATTAACAACTACACACAAAAAAAGCACTTTCATAAGCACCAAAAATCATGTGAGAACACACAATACCTGGTTTTAACTTCATTTCACTGAAAGGGACACTGAAGAGGTAGGAAAAATAATGTCGAATCACAGGTGCTACCCCTCCCCCATCACCTGCAGCAGTGGCATAGTGCAGAGAGCAATTTTGTATGCTGGGGAGACAGAGACTGTAGCAATTGTGAGGCATTGAATTCAGTGCTGCCCTCTTGGGCCAGAAGGGACCCCACTGCCTTGAAGGGAAGGGCCCAGTCCCAGTAGGATACATCACCTGTTAACTGAAGAGACCTTGGGTCATGAATAACCAGTAGTGATGAACACCAAGTAAGCTCCTGGGGTCTCCAGTTCCAGACCTTGGCTCTTGAATAGCATTTCTGGAATGGCTCTGGGCCAGAGTGGAGCCCACTGCTCTGAAGGGTGCATCCCAGGCCAGGCAGCATTCACTGCAAGCTGACTGAAGAGACCTTGGGCATAAAGGGAAAATTGGTACCCTGGGAGAACTGCTTGTGGGCCTGTAGTACTGTTGGTTACAGGGTGAAGCTTCTCTGACACCGGAAGGGGGCAGGCAGAGTGGAAAGGACTGCATTTCGTGCTTTTAGTGCCAGCACAGCAGCAGTACAATAGAGCACCAGGTAGACTTCTAAGGTTTTTTTACTCTAGTCCCTGGCGCCCAGAGGATGGCACATCTGGACCCACCTGGGGCTTGAGGGAGCTCACTGCCATGAAAGGAAGCACACAGGCCTGGCTGGCTTTAGTACCTGCTGATTGTAGAGTCACGGAGCCAGATTTGAGGCTTGTAAGACAGGGAGCGATTACAGTGGGCCTTAGGTGAGAATCAATACCATGCTGGCTTGAGGTCTGACCCAGTTTAGTCCCAGTGGTGGTGGCCACAGGGGTGCTTGTGTCACTCCAAGTCCATAAAAACCATAGCATTTCTGGGATTAGGGTGCCTCCTAAAGCAGATACAGCTTAGATCACAACATAAAAGTCCTTTCAAATACCCAGAAAGTCTTTCCAAGTAGAACAGGTACAAACAAGCCCATACTGTGAACACTACAATAAATACCTAACTCTTCAATGCCCAGACACAGATGAATATCCACAAGCATCAAGATCATGACCTCACCGAATGAAATAAGGCACCAGGGTTCAATCCTGGAGAACAGACATACGTGAACTTTCAGACAGAAAATTCAAAATGGTTGTCTTGATAAAACTCAAAGAAATTCAAGATAACACAGAAGGAATTTAGAATTATATTAGATAAATTGAACAGAGATTGAAATAATTAAAACAAATCAAGCAGAAATTCTTGAGTTAAAAAATGCAATTGGCATACTGAGGAATGCATCAGCACTCTTTAATAGCAGAATTCATCAAGCAGAAGAAAGAATTAGTGAGCTTGAAGGTAGGTTATTTCAAAATACACATGGAGAGAAAACAAAACAAAAAGAATAAAAAACAATGAAGCATACTTACGGGATCTAGAAAGTACCCTCAAAAGGCAAATCTAAGAGTAACTGGCCTTAAAGAGGAGGCAGAGTAAGAGAGGGGGTAGAACATTTATTCAAAGGGATAATAACAGAGAACATCTCAAACCTAGAGAAAAATATCAATATTCAAGTACAAGAAGGCTATAGAACACTAAGCAGATTAACCCAAAGAAGACTACCTCAAGGAATGTATTAATTAAACTTCCAAATGTCATGGACGAAGGGTCCTAAAAGCAGCAAGAGAAAAGAAACAAATGACATACAACGGAGCTCTAATACATCTGACTGCAGACTTTTCAGTGGAAACCTTACAGGCAGGAGAAAGTGACATGACATATTTAACATGCTGAAGGAAAACTTTTACCCTAGAATAGCATATCCAGTGAAAATATCTTTCCAACCTGAAGGAGAAATAAAAACATTCCCAACTAATAGCTGAGGGATTTCATCAACACCGGATCTGTCCTACAAGAAATGCTGAAGGGACTAATTCAATCAGAAAGAAAAGGATGTTAATGAGCAATGAATAATCACCTGAAGGTGCAAAACTCACTGACAATAGTAAGTACACAGAAAAGCACAGAATATTATGAAACTGTAATGTGGTGTGTAAACAATTCTTATCCTACATCGAAAGACTAAATAATGAACCAATCAAAAATAACAAATACAGCAACTTTTCAAGACGTCGACAATACAAGGGGCTATACATAGAAACAACAAAAGTCAAAATGCCTGGGAATGAAATCAAGGTGTAGAAATTTTATTAGTATGTTTTTTGCTTATTTCTTTGATTGTGCAAACAGCATGAAGTTGTTATCACATTAAAATAATAGGTTATGAGATACTATTTGCAAGCCTCATGGTAACCTTAAAGCAAACTTATACAATGGATGCACAAGAAATAAAAATAAAAAATTAAATCCTACCACCAGAAAACAATATCAAAGATCAATGAAACAAAAATCAGGTTTTTCGAAAAGTTCAACAAAGTTGATACACCTTTAGTCAGACTAACTAAGAAAAAATAAGACCCAAATAAATAAAATCATAGATGAAAAAGAAGACATTACAGCTGATATTACAGGAATTCAAAGGATTACTACTGGCTACTGTGAGCAATTGTATGCTAATAGAGTAGAAAATCTAGAAAAAGTGGACAAATTTCTAGATACATAAAACTTACCAAGATTTAACCATGAAGAAATCCAAAACTTGAACAAACCTACAAAAAGTAACAAGAAGGAAGCCATAATAAAAAGTCTCCCAGTAAAGAAAAGCTCAGAACCTGGTGGTTTTACTGCAGAATTGTATCAGGCATTTAATGAAATAATACCAATCTTACTCAAGGTATTCTAAAAACAGAGGGGATGAGAATACTTCCACATTCATTCTATGAGGCTAGTATTACCTTGTTACCAAAACAAAACAAAGACACCTCAAAAAAAGAAAACTTCAGGCCAATCTCTCTGACAAATATTGCAAAAATCCTCAACAAAATAATGGCAAACTGAATTCAACAATGCATTAAAAAGATAATTTATCGTGACCAAGTATGATTTATTCCTGGGATACAAGGATGGTTCAACATACACAAATCAATCAATGTGATACATCATATCAACAAAATGGAGGACAAAATACATGACTATTTCAATTAATGATGAAGAACATTTTATAAAATTCAGTGTGCTTTCATGATTAAAAAAAAACCCTCAGAAAACTGAGAAGAAGCATACCTCAACATAAAAACCATACACAATAGACTTGCAGCTAGCACTATACTAAATGACAAAAAACTGAAAGCCTTTCCTCTAAGGTCTGGAATAACACAAGCATTCCTACTTTCCCCACTGATATTCAACATAGTACTAGAAGTCCCAGAGGGAGGGAGGGAGGGAGGGAAGGAAGGAAGGGAGGGAGGGAGGGAGGAAGGAAGGAAGGAAGGAGGGAGGGAGGGAGGGAAGGGTGGGAGGATTCAAATTGGAAAGGAAGAAGTCAAATTATCCTTGTTTGCAGATGATATGATCTTATATTTGGAAAAAAACCTAAAGACTCTGCCAGAAAATAGAACTGATAAACAAATTCAGTTGATAAACAATGAAGTTGCAGGATACAAGATTAACATACAAAATTCAGTATCATTGCTATATAGCAACAGTGAACAATCTGAAAAAGAAACAAAAACATAATGCCATTTATAACAGCCAGAAATAAAATCAAATACCTAGGAATTAACCAGAGAAATGAAAGATAGCTACAGTGAAAACTATAACACACTGATGAAAGAAATTAAAGAGGACACCAAAAATGAAAGTTACTCAGAAACTTAAAAATAGAGCTACTATACGATCCAGCAAACCCACTGTAGGTATAGACTCAAAAGAAAGGAAATCAGTATATTGAAGAGATACCTGCACTCCAGTGTTTGTTGCAGCACTATTCACAGAAGCCAAAATTTGGAAGCAACCTAAGTGTCCATCAACAGATAAATAAATAAAATGTGGTACCTATACACAATGAAATACTATTCAGCCATAAAAAAGAATGAGGTCCTGTCATATGCAACAACATGGATGGAACTGGAGGTCATTACATTAAGTGAAATAAGCCAAGCATAGAAAGACAAACAGCTCATGTTCTCACTTTAGGATCTAAAAATCAAAACAGTTGAACTCATGGATATAGAAAGTAGAAGGAGGCTTACTAGAGGCTGAAAAGGGTAGTGGAGGGATGGGGAGTATGTGGGGATGGTTAATGTGTACCAAAAATTAATTAGAATAAATGAATAAGACCTAGTATTTGCTGGGACAACAGAGTGACTATAGTCAATAATAACTATACATTTCAAAATAACTAAAATAGTATAATTGGATTGTAACACAAAGGATACATGCTTGAGGGGATGGATACCCCATTTTCCATGATGTGACTATTACATGTTGCAAGCCTGTGTCAAAACTTCTCATGTACTCATACATATATACACCTTATATACACCTACTATGTATCCACAAAACTTAAATTTTTAAAAATCCCCTTGGTATGAGTGAGCACCATGGTGTCTCAATGCAGCAGCAAACAAATTCCACATGTATCAGTCTTATATGTATACTCTCTGCTCACAATATTTTATAAGTAAAACTGTTCATAAAAAGAAGGGTGCACTGGAAAAGTTATAGACATCTATCACTCCAGCTGGGATAAATAAAAAGATATGTAAATTAGAAAAAATTGGAAAATAAAGCATAATTCAAATTCTTACTTGCCCATAATTCAACATCATCTGTGGGCACTGGCTGAGCGCTCGGTGCTGTCACTTTTATGCCCCTTCACTACTTGTCTTTCCAGTGTAATCTCCCACTTGCCTATATATGTGGCAGGACAATTGTTAATTGTCATTCTTAAGTATCTACAGTAATTTTACACGATGGCTAGGAACTTTTTTTGTGCATGTGTTCTCTGCTGCTAAAATAATTAGATCTTGACTCCAAATTAGTTAAAACCTGAGAATCAATTCTCTCCTGGTTTTTGTCTGTTTGCTTGCTGGTTTTGTTTTTAGTTCATGTTCCTGGTTATGCTTAGGGTTCAGATGTTAAGCTTGGATTACGTCTTTTCAGTTGTCACGTGGATATTCTATTCAGAAGCTGAATACTGATTTCTATTATTAGGATACATTTTATTGTTTGCTTTCCCTCTTTTCTCACCTAAAATTTTACTTGAGTCCTGAGAAAACACAGTACCCCAATTCTCTTAGTAGTTTTCTACTCTATTAGGACATAAAATCTTCTGCATTTACCTAGAATTTTGTCTGTTTAAATTCAAATATGCCTCTTTGCCCTCGTCCTTCCAGAAAAGCTGTGACCCTTATTATAATTTCCAACTTCTGGTTTTCAGTTTCTTAGAGACTTTTGTTAAGCTGGGAAATGATAGTGGCTGCTAAGTGGTAATGGTACAGAGTTGTGGCTCATGCATTAACTATTTCGTAACTGTTTAACCCCCTTTTATTTTTAAGTTCTGATAACTTTGCTTATTATCCCTAATTATCAAATTTTACATCTCTTTTAAATTACAAAGGCCATGAAGAAAACACATTTTAGAAAAGTCCTTTTTTTAGTTCTAGCTTTCTTTCTAAGATGATGTAGTGATAGCAAATTAACTTTGTTTAGCTATTTCCTGTTTGTTTAGTAACAAATAGGAGATAATGGAAGCTGTTCAAAAAAGGTAGAGAAATTCTGAAACCAAAAGACCTGAGCAGGTGGATGTATTTCCTCCTAGGGGGATAAGGAAAAAGACATACAGTATGAAATTAAATGGGACAAGAAAGAAAAATAGCATATGCCAAATAATAAATTAAGAAAAAAAGATGATGGGTAGGTGAAAAAGACATATGAGGCTTCTTGGAAAAAAGCTGAAGTCTAGGCCATTTATCAAAGCCTAGAGTGGACATCTAGAGGAAATGAAGATGGAGAGAGAGGAAGGAAGCAGGGTAGGCAGGGTGTGGGAAAGAGAACAAGAGAAGGAGAGGCAGAGGGAGGGAGAAGTAGGAATAGAGAGAAGATGGCACAGGGGTCAAGGAGGTAGAGAGTAAAAGAAGAAGGGGTGTTGAAAGAGGCAGGGTGGGAGGGGGAAGAGAGGGAAAGTGAGCAGAAGAAGGAGGGATATAGATGGAATAAAAGATTGGAAAGAAGAGAAACAGAGAGAGTAAGGGAAACAGTGAGGGATGTAGAGAGGGAAGAAGGGAAAGGAAATGAAAAAGAAAAAGGAGAGTGGGGAGAGAGAGAAAAGGGAAGGTATGAGAAGAAAGAAAAGGGAGAAAGAGGGAAGGAGCGAGGGGAAGAGGTTTTTGCTAGCTACTTTTGGTCCATTTGGTCCTTGGTTGGGCTCTACCAGCTGTATTCTTACCAACCAGCCAGTGTATGATGTAAGTAAATGTTTAAAGTTCAATTGAACATGCTCCTCATTCATGTTTAATTAGCTGAGTTGGAAGAGGACTGATGTTTCAATCAGAGTAAGTTTCTGCCCCTAGTATTTGGAAGGTCTTATAATACCCAAATATATTTGATGCAATTGCATTTGAGAGGAAGATTTACTAACCATCAATTGTGATGAAAAATATTGTTTCTTATAGTCCTCTAAAACCTCAAATCCAAAATTTAATGGCATATTTAAGGAGGGCATTTTGTATACATATTTTAAGTTCATGCTTACTCTTTTATTAACTTTTTGTGTTTCAAATTCCAGCTGCTACTAATCAAAGCATTAATAAAATCATCATAATGTTAAGGACATTGCTACATATCTCTTTCCCTGGTGATGCACTCCTGGACTGAAATACTTGGATTATCTGCCGTAAAGAGCATGGTTTGATTCAAATCAAGATACAGAGTCATGATCGAGTGACTCTACCTGAGGTCAAACGGCCTGGCTTTAAATCCCAGATCACCATTTGTTCTTTTGTTGGATGAGGATGACTTCAGAAGATGGGCAATAGAGGAACAAACTTAAAATTTTCGCCCAAGTTACTCATTATGGATGTAAAACCTGTTCCTGGGTGTAAATTCCCAGGCCACAGGAATACATGTTACATATGCTGGTATGACATGGCTTTCAGTTTTTGTTACACAAACACAAGCAAAAGACTAAATGACATTTTTGTTGTTGTTGTTTTTGAGACAGAGTCTCGCTCTGTCACCAGGATGGAGTGTAGTGGCGAGATCTCCACTCACTGCAACCTCCACCTCCCGGATTCAAGTGATTCTCCTGCCTCAGCCTCCTGAGTAGCTGAGACTACAGGCACATGTCACCACGCCCATCTAATTTTTGTATTTTTAGTAGAGACAGGGTTTCACCATATTGGTCAGGCTGGTCTCGAACTCCTGACCTCGTGATCCGCCCACCTCGGCCTCCCAAAGTGCTGGGATTACAGGCATGAGCCACCATGCCTGGCCAACTAAATGACTTCTTGAACAAGGAAGCATAGGGCTATTATGGTTATCAAAGCACATCTTTTTATTGCTTTCCGTGGCTGTGCTGTTCATTAAGCAGAAGTGTTACCATCATATAGTATCCACTTTATAGATAAAAAAAAATAAAAGCTTAAAGATATTTAAATCTCAGTCAGCTTTTCTGACTTTTGCTTCATATGATGATGGGGAAGCATGGATTTCTATTATTAAGCCTCAATCCTCCTCATATGACTCAACAAGTTACTTTAAAACTTAGAACCTGTAAAAGGGAAAAAAAAATATTACCCCACAGGGTAAAGAATGGCAGGAGATGACATATAAAGTACCTAACACTTGTCTGGCACATTTTATGGAGACAAAAACACTAGGTACTTTTACTTCCAGAACATTGCCCTGCCTTTGATTAAAAGTATCATCTTTTCATGATAACAAGTGTCACTATTTTTCCTAATCACTTTAATAGTGTTTTCATTGTCAAAGATGTGTAAAACTTAGATAAGAACAAAGAAGAAAATTAAAATCACCTGTAATTTCACCACTCAGAGATATGTCATAAAATGTAGGCATTTGGATGTATATATTTATAGTCGATGTAATGTGTATATATATATATATATGTATGTATACATACATGTATATAAAACAGAACATGGGTTCACAACCTATGTAGATGCACAGAGCCCCATGTTTCGAAGGACACTTGGTTTAATGTACTGCTGTTACCTTCTTGATATTCTTAATAAGTTTTGAGTAGGAGGCCTCACATTTTCATTTTGCACTCTGCTTGACAAATCATGTAGCTGATCTGGCACTCACAGTAGAGTTTTGAAAACATTGGAATGATGTTTGAAATTAGACTGGGAATATATATTGTTTAGTAACCTGACTTTTGCATATAATAAACTCTGTTCATTTTCCCATGTCATCAAATATTTTTATGACATGATTTGCACGACTGCATGGTGTTTTCTATTGTCCAGTCCATGAAGTTCCAAAATTCACAGTTTTTACTCTTGACGCTACTATCGGCTTCAGTTTATAATTATCTGAAAATAAACAATTTCAAGATATATTTAAAATACACTAGGAAGGTTGTAATGTAAAATTAATTGGTACACTATGAATTCTCAAAAATGCTGTCTTTTTAGCCACATTAAGGGTCCACTTTACCTACTAAAAGGTGCTACCTTTCTATGTTAGTAAAATTCTTAGACTAGGACTATTAAATGATGTGTTAGGAGATCTTACCTCCATTTACTCATGTAGGTAAGATTTTGCTTGCCTTTCCCAAGCACATTCTAACTGAGGGAGAAGTAAAGAATTTATAAGTGACTTAGCACTTAAACCTAACCCGAAGCACCCTACAAGGTAACTAGAGTAATAATTTATTCTGAGTAGAAACTCCTAAACTTGGTAATAAATCGGATAATATAACTATGTTAACAAATAGTTAAAAAAGAGGATAAATCTTTTTTTCCAATATCTGAGCAGTATGAAATAAGAGCTCTTGGCAAATGAATCCAATAAAAAATTCCCTAATTGCAGAAAAGCAGTTCGAAAGTGATTTTGCAAATCAAAGGGAGCATTTGGGATTAGCTTTCAAAATGAAGACTGGAGTCCTACATCTTTATTACAGCCAGAATGGTGAGCTGAGCAAGCTTAAAAAGTGGTCACGTGAAAGAGTAAAAAGAATAGAATCTTGATTATAGTAAATTTAAATTTGGCCTGACTAGAAATGGTAAATTTTGCAGAAAGGCAACGGAAATTACACTGGAACTTGGCATAGCTCTCAGAAAGTAGACTAGATGAATAATAACAGCAAATTTCATGACTTTGAGAGCACAAATAATCATCATATATACACACGTAGTTCCTTTAAAAAGCCATGCTTTCTATCCAGCGTTGATTTTTGAGAATCTCTTTACAGATTAAGTAAGTTCTATTTATTTATTGCAAATGTGATTAATTCCCAGTAATATGCCCTTATGTCCCTTCAGGATTCTTACTAAACTAAAGCCAATAATAGCATCAAGTACCCAAAACTGTGAACATTGTGGTTTCATGGGACATCATTTAATGGTATACGTGTAATATTTTCACTAACATATAAAGATAATGCCTTTTTACCAGTCAGAATGAGTAGGTAAATTGGACTTTTGATGCAGTTTACAAGATCTAGCATTTTTGAGAATTTGTAGTATGAAAATTAATTTGACATATCTAATTGCTGAGAGTGAAGTTTAAATACAAAAATATATATTGCATGTATTTAAAAGCAATTTTAACTGCTGCATAATATTTGTACATATTAATGAGGGTTCATGTAATATTTTGTTACATGCATAGCAAGTTTTCATATGCCTCTTTGACATTTGTATATTTTCTATTGAGAAATGTCTATTCATATATTCTGTCCATTGTTTAATTCATTAGATTTTTTTTCCTATAGAATTGTTTGTGCTCCTTATATATTCTTATAATTGATCCCTTGTCAGATGGGTTGTTTGCAAATATTTCCTTTCATTCTGTGGGCTGTCTCTTCATTTTGTTAATTCTTTCCTTTGCTGTGCAGAAACTTTTCAACTTGATATGATCCCATTTGGCTACTTTTGCTTTGGACACCTGTGTTTGTGGGATACTACTCAGGAAATTTTTGCCCAGATCAATGTCCTGGAGATTTTCCCCAAAGTTTTACTGTAGTTGTTTCACAGTCTTAGGTCTTAGATATAAGTATTTAATTCATTTTGATTTGATTATTGTATATGTTGAGAGATAGAGGTCTAGTTCATTCTTCACCATATGAATATTCAGTTTTACCAGAACCATTGACTGAAAAAACTATTTTTTTTTACCAGTGTATGTTTTTGGCCCATTTGTTAAAAGTAAGTTTGCTGTAGCTGTGTGGATGTGTTTCTGCATTCACTATTCTGTTATAGTTGTCTATGCGTAAGTTGTTACGCCAGTATCATACCATTTTGGTTACTACAGCTCTGCAGTATAATTGCAAGTCAGGTAATGTGACTCCTCCAGTTTTCTTCTTTTTTCTTACAATAACTTCGGTTATTCTGGGTCTTTTATGGTTCCACATACATTTTAGGATAGTTTTTTCTATCTCTGTGAAAAATGTCATTGGTATTTTGATAGGAATTGCATTGAATCTGTAGATTGATTTGAGTAGTATAGACATTTTGGTATTGATTCTTCTAATTGATGAACATGGAATATCTTTCCATTTTTTGTGTCCTCTTCAATTTCATTGGTCAGCATTTTATACTTTTTATTATAGTAATCTTTCATTTCTTTGATTGAGTTAATTCCTAGGCATTTAATTCTATGTGTGGCTATTGTAAATGGGATTACTTTTATGATTTCTTATTCAAATTTTTCACTGTTGACATATAGAAATGCTACTAATATTTCTATGTTGATTTTTTATCCTGCAATTTTACAGAATTTGTGTATCAATTTGAATATTTTTTGTGGGTCTTTAGGCTTATCCAAATATGAGATCATATCATCTGCTAACAATGATAATTAGACTTCTTTTTTTCCCATTTGGATACCCTTTATATTTTTCTCTTATCTGATTTCTCTAAGACTTCCAGAACTATGTTGAATAACAGTGGTGAAAGGGGGCATCCTTGTTGTGTTCCAGATCTTAGAAGAAAGGCTTTCTGTTTTTCCTCATTTAGTGTAGTGCTGGTTGTGTGTCTGTCATATATGGCTTTTATTATGTTGAGATATGTTCTTTCCATACCCTGTTTTTTAGTGTTTTTATCATGAAGTGATGTTGAATTTTATCAAATGCTTTTTCAGCATCAATTTAAGTGATCATATAGATTTTATCTTTATTCTGTTGTTGCAATGTGTCATGTTGATTGATTTGCATATATTGAACCATCCTTGAATTCCAGGGACAAATTCCACTTGGTTCTGATGAATGATATTTTTAATGTATTGTTGAATTTGGTTTGCTTGTATTTTGGTTCACGATTTTGCATCAATATTCAACAGTTATATTAGCCTGTAGTTTTCTTTTTTTGATGTGTCTTTGTCTGCTTTCAGTATCAAGGTAATATTGGGCTCATACAATGAGTTTGGAAGTATTCCCTTCTCTATTTTTTGGAATATATTGAGTAGGAATGCTATTAGTTCTTATTAAATGTTTGGTAGAATTCAGCAGTAAAATCATCAGTTCTTGAGAGTTTCTTATAAGGGAGATTTTTTTATTATGGTTTTGATCTTGTTACTTGGTATTGATCAGTTTAGGTTTTGGATTTTTTCATGGTTCAGTCTTGGTAAGTTATATAAGTCTAAGAATTTGTCTACTTTTTCTAGATTTTCCAAGTTACTGGTGTATAGATGCTCATAGTAGCCAGTAATGATCCTTTGAATTTATGCAGTATCAACTGTAATTTCTCCTTTTTCATATCTAATTTTATTTATTTTCATGTCTTAGTTAATGTCACTAAAAGTTTGTCAATTTTGTTTAATTTTTCAATAAAACAACTTTTCATTCTTTGACCTTTTGTACTGTTTTGTCATTTCAAATTCATTTATTTCTGCTCTGATCTTTGTATTTCTTTTCCTAATGTTGGGTTTGGTTTGCTCTTGTTTTTTCATTCTTTTATGGTTAAGTTGTTTATTTGAAGGTTTTCCACTTTTTTGATGTAAGTACTTGTAGCTATAAACTTCCCTCTTAGTACTGTTTTGATTGTATCCCATAGGTTTTAGAATGTTGTGTTTTCATTTTCATTTGTCTCAGGAATTTTTTAAATTTCCCTTTTCATTTATTCACTGGTCATTCAGGAGCATATTGTTTAATTTACATGTATTTGTATAGATTTCAAATTTTCTAGTTATTGATTTCTAGTTTTACTCCTTTGTGGGTAGAGAAAATACTGATATTATTATTTCAATTTTTTTGAATGTGTTAAGACTTCTTTGTGATCTAACATATGGTCTATCCTTGAGAATGATCCTTGAACAGAGGAAAAGAGTGTGTATCATACCACAATAGGATAAAATGATTCATAAATATCTATTAGGTTTATTTGTTCTATAGTGCAGATTAAGTCCTATGTTTCTTTGTTGATTTTCAAGGTCTGTCCAGTGTTGAAAGTGGAGTGTTGAAATCTCCAGCTATTGTTGTAATGGAGCCTATCTCTCCCTTTAGCTCTAATAATATATGCTTTATATATCTGAATGATCTGGTGATATATATATATGTGTGTGTGTGTATATATATACACACATATATGTGTATATATATACACATATATATGTATATATATACACATATATGTGTGTATATGTACACATATATGTGTGTATATATACACATATATGTGTATATATATATACACATACATGTATATGTGTGTATATACACATGTATATGTGTGTATATACACATGTATATGTGTGTATATACACATGTATATGTGTGTATATACACATGTATATGTGTGTATATACACATGTATATGTGTGTATATACACATGTATATGTGTGTATATACACATGTATATGTGTGTATATACACATGTATATGTGTGTATATACACATGTATATGTGTGTATATACACATGTATATGTGTGTATACACACATGTATATGTGTGTATACACACACGTATATGTGTATACACATACATATATATGTATGTATATATACACATACATATATATGTATGTATATATACACATACATATATATGTATGTATATATACACATACATATATATGTATGTATATATACACATACATATATATGTATATATACACACATATATATGTATATATACACATACATATATATATTTAGAATTGTTGTATAATCTTGCTAAATTGCACCCCTTTATATATATAGTGACCTTCTTTTTCTTTTCTTATGGTTTTCATCTTGAAATGTATTTTTTTCTGACATGTGTATAGTGACTCCTGCTCTTTTTTTGTTTCCATTGACATTGAATATCTTTTTCCATCTCTTCATTTTCTGTCTACATGTGTCTTTATAGGCACAATGCATTTCTTGTAGGACACAGATTAAAGGGTCTTGTTATTTAATCCATTCAGCCACTCTGTTTCTTTTGATTGGAAAGTTTAGTAATTTACATTCAATGTTATCATTGATAAGTAAGTACTTACTCCTGCCATTTTCTTATTTCTTTTTCTTGTTGTTTTGTGATCTTCTCTTCCTTCCTTCTTTCTTTCCTTCCTGTCTTCGTTAATAAAAGTGATTTTCTCGGTGACATAATAATTTCTTTCTGTTTTATTTTTTGTGTATCTGTTGCATGTTTTTTTTTGTTAGAGGTTACCATGAGGTTTGCAAATACTATCTTATAACTCATGTAACTCATTATTTTAAGCCAATAACAACTTAACACTGTTTGCATAATAAAAAACACAAGCAAAAAGAAAACCAATAAAAACTCTATGCCTTAACTTTATACCTCCACTTTTCTAACTTTTTGGTGTTCTATTTATATCTGATTGTACTGTCTATATCTTGAAAAGTTGTTATAGTTATTATTTTAGATTGGTGAATAGTTTAATCTTTCCACTTAGGATAACAGTAGTCTAGACACCATAGTTACAGTGTTATTATATCCTGTGTTGTTCTGTGTACTTACCAGTGATTTGTGTACTTTCAGATGATTACTTATGACTACTCATTAACATCCTATTTTTTAATTGAATTTCTCCCTTTAACATTTCTTATAGGACAGGTCTGGTGTTGATGAAATCTCTCAGCTTTTTTTTGTCTGAGAAAGTCTATATTTGTCTTTCATATTTGAAGGATTTTTTCTGAAGATAAACTAATCTAGGGTAAAAGTTTTACTCCTTCAATATTTTAAATATGTCATGTCAATCTCTCCTGGCCTGTGAGTTTTCCACTGAAAAATCTGCTGCTAGACATATTGGAGCTCCATTGAATGTTATTTATTTCTTTTTTCTTGCTGCTTTTAGAATCTTTTCTTTCTCCTTTATCTTTGGTAGTTTGATTATTAAATGACTTGAGGTAATCTTTTTTGGTTTAAATCCACTTGATACTCTATAGCCTTCTTTTACTTGAATATTGATATATTTGTTTAGGTTTGAGAAGTTTCCTTCCTTCCTCCCTCCCTCCCTCCCCCCCATTCATTCATTCCTTCCTTTCTTTCTTTCTTTCTTTCTTTCTTTCTTTCTTTCCTCTTTCTTTCTTTCGTTCTTTCTTTTCTTTCTTTCTTTCTCTTTCTTTCCCTCCCTCCCTCTCTCTCTTTCTTTCTTTCTTTCTTTCTTTCTTTCTTTTCTTTCTTTCTTTCTTGTACTTTCTTCCCCTGTCTTTTTCTCTACCTACTCTTTAAGGCCAAAAACTTAGATTTGCCCTTTTGAGGCTATTTTCTCAATCCTGTAAGCATGCTTCATTGTTTTTTATTCTTTTTTTATCTCCTCTGTATCTTTTCAAATAGCCTGTCTTCAGGCTCACTAATTCTTTCTTCTGCTTGATCAACTCTGCTATTAAAAGACTTGGATGCATTCTTCACTATGCCAATTTTGTTTTTCTGATCCATAATACCTGCTTGATCATTTTTTTAATTATTTCAATCTCTTTGAAAAATGTATCTGATAGAATTCTGAGTTCATTCTCTGTGTTATATTATTTTTGAGCTATCTCAAAACGGATGTTTTGAATGCTCTGAAATGTCACGTATTTCTTTTTCCCCAGTGTGGGTCCCTGGTACCTTAGTTAGTTCATTGGTTGAGGTTATTTTCTTCTGGAATGTCTTGATACTTGTAGATGGTCACCTATGTCAGGGCATTAAAGAGTTTGGCATGTATCATAGTCATCACTGACTGTACTTCTTTGTACCCATGCTTCTTGGAAAGGCTTTCCACATATTCAAAAGGACTTGGCTGTTGTGATCTAAGATGTGTCTTCTTTAGGGAGCACCCCAAACCCAGTAACACTGTGGTTCTTGCAGACTTATATAGCTACCACTTTCATGATTCTCAACAAGATCCAGGAGAATTCGCTGGATTACTAAGCACAGACTTTTTTTTTGGTTTCTATTCCCTTACTGTCTCTCAAACAAACGAAATCTCTCTCTGTTCTGAGCCACCTGAAGCTGGGGGTAGAGTGATCAAAGCGCCCTTGTAGCCACCACCACTATGACTACTGTTTCAGGACAGTGTAGGAAGGACAACTCAAACACTCAAGTGGGAGGGAGAGGAAAACTAAAACTTTATTACTATAAGCAAATATCACAACAAAAACAACCTTATAACAAGAGAAGACAAAATGTAACCGATTCTCATCAGACTGCAGGAAGAGTCATCACCAGAGTCGAAAGGAAGATGCCTGGGAGCCTGCAGTCGAAGTTTTAAGCAAACGTCACAGCAAAAACAGCCTTAAAAGAAGAGAAGACAAAATGTAACCAAAGCTTACCAGACCACAGGAGGGTCATCACCGGAGTCAGAAGGCGGACGCCCGGGATCCTGCAGTCGGACTTGGGTCATGCCCCAGCATACGACAACACAGCAGCCTTCAGCTCCTCCTTCGTGTAAGCTCCTTTTATTAGTCCAGTTCTTACCTTGGGCACCCTCTGTTGCTTCCTTGGGAGGGCCCTTCCCGAGCAAGCAACATTTAAGCAATTGGTCCAGGAGTGGTGTTTTGGGAGCAGTGTTGCAGGACATACTCGGGGGACTTGAACAATCGTTCCAGGAGCAGTTTCCAGGAATGTGTTCCAGGATTTGAGTTAAGTTCTAGGCTTTTAGCCAAATCTTACGCAAGGTGTTTACCTTTACACTTTAGGTGCCCCTGCCTTTTATAGACGGAGGCATATTTTAAAATGGTGTCAGCGTGGCCAATATTTTCTCTTCCTACAACCACGCTGGGTCAGACCTAAAGCCAGCACAGCACTCGATATCTCACCCAATGCCTGCTGTAACCGCTCCCTGGTTACCACCTATGTTTGCTCAAGACCTTGGAGCTCTACAATGAGCAGGTGGCAAAGCCAGACAGGCTTATGTCATTCCCGTCAGAGTGGTAAGCTACCCCAGTCTTTGGTAGGGTCCGGAAGTGCTATCCAGGAGCCAGGGACTAAAGTTTAAAACCTTAGAAGTCTACCCGGTGTTCTCTTGTACTGCAGCTGAGCTAGCACTCAAACCACAAGATGCAATTCTTCCCACTCTTTCCTCCACTTTCCAAAGGCAGTGGAGCCTCACCCCATGGCCAACACCAGCACAGGTTTATGGATAGTACTGCCAGACTACTACCAATGTCCCGTTAAGGCTCAAGGGCTCTTGAGTCAACTTGTGGTGAATGCTGCCTTACATGGAACTCATCCTTCAGGGCAGTGAGCTCCCCTCTGTCCCACAACAGGTTCAGAAATGCCATCCAAGACCCAAGTTCTGGAATTGGAGACCCCAGGTGCCCACTTGGTGCTCTACTTTGCTGAACTCAATCAGAAGGTGTCTCACCCCATATTCACCACAGCTGTGCATGTGCTGAGTCTCTTCGGAAGCCAGCAGGTCTCAGTGCCTCACCCATGGCCCTTTACATAATACATTTGTATCACATATGGTTATTCAGGGCCCAAAGGCCCTTCAGTTAGCAGGTGACAAATCCTGCCAAAAGTGGGTTCTTCTCTTCAAGGCAGCAGGTTCTCTTCTGGCCCAGAGGCTGCCTAGAAATGTCATCCAGGAGTCAGGGCCTTAAAAGCAGGCTTTGGAACACTGAGCAGTACCCTGTCCTGCTGTGGCTGAGCTGGTATCCAAGATACAAGACAAAGTCCTCCCCACTCTTTCCTCTTCTTTCTTAAAGTGGAAGGAAGCTGTCTCTATTGTAGACATGAGCTGTGCAACCTGGATTTGGGGGAAGGGTGATGCCAGCACTCTTGTAGCCACCCAAGCTGGTGTCTCTGTAGATGGCATGCCCACCTGGCCTACTGTCTCTGGGCCCATTTCCACAATAGGTCTTACATCAAAATTGCAGTCCTTGCTGCCTAGACTGCTTTTCAAGTTTAGTAGGGCCCCAGAGCACTTTATCCTGTGCTGACAAGGCATGCAGGAACTCAGTTTCTGACCACTGAGATCAGTCATTCTTTTCTGATTTGGGCTGGTTTCAATGCTCTCTGCAAGGGTGTCAGCTGAGTTTGTTCCGAATTTGCTTTCTGTTATAACAGACAGCACAGAGTTCAGTGTCTCACAGTTGCAGTGCTTTCCCTCAGCCAGCATGCAGAAACACTCTCCACACCATGCCACCACTATAGGGATTGGAGGAGAGGTGGCGCCAGTGATTCAACACTGTCCTACCTCTTCAGTGCCTCTTTCAGTGGTATACAATTAAAACAAGTTACTGTGTGTGCTCACCTGATTTTGAACTCATAAAGGTGCTTTTCTTGTGTAGATATTTATTAAATTGGTGTCCTTGCAGGGCAGATGATCAGTGGAGCCTTCTGTTTCACCATCTTGCTCCCTGTGGAGAGTTCTTATCATGAAGAAATGTTGAATTTTATTCAGTGCATTTTCTGCTCCTGTTAAGATGATCATATGGTTTTTGTCCTATATTCTGTTGATGTGATGCATCACTTTTATTTATTTGTGTATGTTAAATCATCCTTGCCTCCCTGAAATATATCCCATTTGATCATGGAGTATTATCTTTTGATGTACGGCTGGATTTGGTTTTCTCGTATATTGTTGTGAATTTTTGCATCTATATTCTTCAGGGATATTGACCTGTAGTGTTTTTTATTTTTTTTATTTTTTATTGTGTGTGTGTGTGTGTGTGTGTGGTATTATTGTCTTGTTTTGATAGCAGAGCATGCTGGACTCATAGAATGAGTTAGAAAGAACAATTCTAAT
Source organism: Pan paniscus (assembly GCF_029289425.2). Lineage (NCBI taxonomy): Eukaryota > Metazoa > Chordata > Mammalia > Primates > Hominidae > Pan > Pan paniscus. The sequence continues at coordinate 145,708,738 of NC_073272.2, forward strand.
TTTGTTTGCTTGGGTATTTTTTCTTGGTTACTCTAGCTAATGTTTTATCAGTTTTATGGATTTAAAAAAACAGCTTTTCATTTTGTTGATTTTTTGTATTGCCTTTTTAGTCTCTATTTTGTTAAGCTCTCCTCTGATCTTTATTATTTCTCTCCTTCTAATGATTTTTAGATTGATATTTTCTTACATTGAAACTTCCTTGAAATGCATCTTTAAATTGTTTATTTGAATTTTTTTACTTTTCATGTAGGCACTTATTGCTATCAACTTCCCTCTTAGCACTGCTTTTTGCTGTATCCCATAGGTTTAGTTATATTGTGTTTTCACTTTCATTTATATCAAACATATTTTTGATTTTAATCTCAATTTCTTTGTTGACCCAATAGTTATTCAGGTGCATGTTGTTTAATTCTTAGGTATTTGTATAATTTCTGAAGTTCTGTGAAGATACTTAATATAATTTCAACTTCAAAAAATTGATTGAGACTTGTTTTGTGACTTAAAATATGGTCTATTCTGGAGAATGTTTCATGTGCTCATAGAATGAATGTGTATTCTGTAGCTGTTGGATATAATGTTCTGTAAATATCTGTTAAGTCAATTTGGTCTAAAGTGTAGTTTAAACTCAATGTTTCTTTGTTAATTTTCTGTCTAGATGATCTGTCTAATGCTGAGAGTTATGTGTTAAATTTATCCACTATTATTGTAATTGAGTCTTATCTCTTTATTTAGATCTAGTAATATTGGATTTCTACATCTGTGTGTTCCAGTGTTGGGTATATATATATATATATATATATATATATATATACTGATATATATATAAAAATTTATATATAATATATAAATTGATATATATATTTGCATTTATATATTTTTATATATATATTTAGAATTGTTATATCTTTTTGCTAAATTTATTTATTTTCTTTCTTTTATTTTAGGTTCCAGGGATACATGTGCAGAATTGTTACATAGGTAAGTTGTGTCTCATGGGGGTTTGGTGTACAAATAATGTTGCCACCCAGGTAATTAGTGTGGTCCTAACCCTCCTCCCACCCTCCATCTTCAAATAGACCCCAGTGTCTGTTATTCCCTCATTTGAGCCCATGTGTACTCAATGAATTGCATCTACTTGTAAGTGAGAATGTGGGGTATTGGGTTTTCTGTTCCTGAATTAATTTTTCAAACCTAATGGCCTCCAGCTCCACCCGTGTTTCTACAGAGGCCACGGTCTTATTCTTTTTGTGGCTTCATAGTGTTCCATGGTATATAATGATGTTCTTTTTTTCTAGTTATTGTTTTTGATTTAAAGTTTGTTTTATCTTATATGAGAATAGAAACACCTGCTTGCTTTTGGTTTCTCTTTACTTGGAATATTTTCTTCCGTCTCTCTACTTTCAGTCTATATGTGTCTTTAATGGTGACATGTGTTTCTTTTCAGCAGCATACAGTTAGGTCTTGTTTTTAGAATCCATTCAGTCCATTTGTATAATTGAAGTGACAAATTTATTTTCATTCAAAGTTATTGATATATGAGGTTTTCTTTCTGATGGTGCAATTTTTACCAGGATGTTCTGAGTATTCTTTGTTCTTTTTTAAAACCTATTACTGTTTAGTGTTGTGGTATGGTGGCTTTCTGTAGCGGTAAAATTTGAGACTTTTTATTACTCATTTGTGTGTTTGCTTTAAGAGTAAGTTTTACACTTTAATATGTTTTCAAGATAGTAGATTTTGCCCTTTTTCTTCCAGGTTAGGACTTTATTAAGCATTTCTTGTAGTGCCAGTCTAATGGTTATGAATTTCCTCAGTTTTTGCTTGTTTGGCAAATAATTTACTTAACTTTTTTAAAAAATGATCTGGATATAGTTTTCCTGGATAACAGTTGTTTTCTTTCAGCACTTAACATCTCATGCCATTATCTCTGGGCCAGTAAAATTTTGACTGAGAAAGCCATTCTTAATCTGATGGAGATTTGTTTATATGTGACTAGATGCTTTTATTTTGCTGTTTTTAGAATTATCCCTTTGTCTGTGACTTATGGCAGTTTCACTATCATATGCCAGTGAGACATTTTTGAATTGTATTTATTTGGGTTGATATGGTTTGGCTCTGTGTCCCCACTCAAATCTCACCTTGAATTAAATCCCCATAATCCCCATGTGTTAAGGGTGGGACCGGGTGGAGATAGTTGAATCATGAGGGCAGTTTCCTTCATGCTGTTCTCATGACAGTAAGTGAGTTCTCACAAGATCGGATGGTTTTATAGGTATCTGACATTTCCCCTGCTTGCACTCCCTTCATCCTGCCACCCTGTGAAAAAGGTGCCTTTTTCTCCTTTGCTTTCTGCCATGATTATAAATTTCTTGGGGCCTCCCCAGCCATGTGGAACTGTGAGTCAATTAAACTTTTTTTTTAAATAAATCACCCAGTCTTGGGTATTTCTTCATAGCAGTATAAAAATGGACTTATACAGTGAATTGTTACCTAGGTAGTGGGGTGCTGCTATCAGGATACCCAAAAATGTGGAAGCGACTTTGGAACCGGGTAACAGGCAGAGATTGGAACAGTTTGGAGGACTTAGAATAAGATAGGAAAATGTGGGAAAGATAGAAACTTCCTAGAGATTTGGAGGACTCAGAAGAAAGGAAGATGTGGCAAAGTTTGGAACTTCTTAGAGACTTGTTAAATGGCTTTGACCACAATGCCGATAACGGTATGTGCAATAAAATGCAGGCTGAGGTGGTCTCAGATGGCGGTGAGGAACTTGGTGGGAACTGGAGTAAAGGTGACCCTTGCTGTGTTTTAGCAAAGAGACTGGCAGCATTTTGGCCCTTCCCTAACGATTGGTGGAACTCTGAACTTGAGGGAGATGGTTTAGGGTGTCTGGCAGAAGAAATTTCTAAGCAGCAAAACATTCAAAAGGTGACTTGGGTGCTGTTAAAAGCATTCCATTTTAAAAGGAAATCAGCATAAAAGTTCGGAAAATGTGCGGCTTGACAATGTGACAGAAAAGAAAAACCCATTTTCTGAGCAGAAATTCAAGCTGGCTGCAGAAATTTGCATAAGTAACAAGGAGCCGAATGTGAATTTCCAAGATCATGGGGAAAATGACTCCAGGACATGCCAGAGACCTTTGCAGTTGCCCCTCTCATCACAGGCCCAGAGGCCTAGGAGGAAAACATGGTTTCCTGGGCCAGATGCAGGGCCTGCCCGCTATGTGCAACCTAGGGACTTGGTGCCCTGTGTCTCAGCCACTCCCATCATGGCTAAAAGGGGCCAAGGTACAGCTCGGGTTGTTGCTTCAGAGGGTGCAAGCCCCAAGCCTTGGCATCTTACACATGGTGTTGAGCCTGTGGGTGCACGGAAGTCAAGAATTGAGGTTTGGGAACTTCTGCGTAGATTTCAGAGGATATCTGGAAACACCTGGATGCCCAGGCAGAAGTTTGCTGCAAGGGCAGGGCCCTCATGGAGAACATCTGCTAAGCCAGTGCAGAAGGCAAATGTGGGGTTGGAGCCCCCACACAGAGGGCCCACTGGGGAACCACCTAGTGGGCCTGTGAGAAGAGGAGCACTGTCCTCCAGACCCCAGAATTGTCGATCTACTGTCAACTGGCACCGTGCACCTGAAAAATCAGTAGACACTCAACACCAGCCTGTAAATGCAGCCAGGAGCTGGGCTATAACCTGCAAAGCAACAGGGGTGGAGCTGCCCAAGGCTGTGGGAACCCACCTCTTCCATCAGTGTGACCTGGATGTGAGACATGGAGTCAAAGGAGATCATTTTGGAGCTTTAAGATTTGACTGCCTCGCTGGATTTTGGACTTGTATGGGGCCTTTAGCTCCTTTATTCTGGCCAATTTCTCCCATTGGGAATAGTTGTATTTACCCAATACTTGTACCTCCATTGTCTCGAGGAAGTAACTAACTTGCTTTTTAATTTTACAGGCTTGTAGGCAGAAGGGGCTTGCCCTGTCTCAGATAAGACTTTGGTCTGTGGATTTTTGAGTTAATGATGAAATGAGTTAAGACTTTGGAGGACTGTTGGGAAGGCATTATTGTTTTTGAAATGTGAGGACATGAGATTTGGCAAAGGACCAAGGGCAGAATGATATGATTTGGCTCTGTGTCCGCACCTAACTCTTATCTTGAATTCTAATTCCCATAATTCCCACATGTTGTGGGAGGGACTTGGTGAGACATAATTGATTCTTGGGGTCAGTTTCCCCCATACCACTGTGGTAGTGGGTAAGTCTCATGAGATCTGATGATTTTATAAGGGGTTTCCGCTTTGGCTTCTCTCTCATCCTCTCTTGCCACCATCATGAAAGAACTTTTCACCTTCCTTCATGATTGTGAGGCCTCCCCAGCCATGTGGAACTGTGAGTCCATTAAACCTGTTTCTTCCAAGTCTTAGGTATGTCTTTATCAGCAGGTTTACAGATTTGTCATTGGTTTTGTTAAATTATGCCAAAATTAATAATATTTATAAGCTGTGTAATCAAAGACCAATTTATATATTTTCTGTTTTGTTTTGTTCTTTTTTTTTGTCATTGGGGAAAATTTAGAAACTGTAAATGTAAAGAAGAAAATTAAAATTATGTATTTACTTCAAGAGATAACCACTATTTGCATTTTACTTTCCAAGATAATTCAAGCTCTAGGCCCCTTGTTTTATTGAGGCAATATGGTACCTTTACCTGTCAGGATTTAGACAGCAATGAAGGAAATAGGTGTGGACCCTCCCTTTAATAGACTTTCAGTCTAGTTGCAAAAGACAAATTCCAAATGACACAAATAAAAACAAAGAACGTGTTGATAAATTGATTAAGTGAAATGAAAGTAAGGATCTGAAAGCAGTAAGAGAGAATAATAGAAAGATGGGGAGATGGGTAGTAATTTGACTGTCTTGAGACTTGAATTTGAACCAGAGTTGATGCATTGAGACCCAAAAGGGAACCAGATGGAATAAAGACTTGGACAAAATACCCAACATTAACTTTCTGCAAGAAACCTAAAGCATGAAAAACACTATGCAGCAGAGTTAGCTGGGCTCAGGTGTGCAATCTCAACTCAATGTAAAAATCCTGAGCCTGGAAACAAACATAAAAAGTAGTTTGTAACACTGTCTCCTAGGGTTGTTTCCACAGCTCAAGCCATTCATGAGAGAAAATAGAAGAAAAATATAACTTTCAGGGAAGATGAGCTGTAGGATAAAAATTCCTAAATAAGCAAACAAAGAAATAAATGGAAGTACAACTCCATGTAAAAGAGCTTACAGATAAACTGTACTTGAGAAATTAGAGCCAACAGAGCAATTTAAAGATGTCTGTACATATGTTTATACATTTTAGAGATAAAGAAGTGACAAATATTTTGTCCATTTAACAGGAAGCTAAGACGCATATACAAACTAATATGAACAATAATTGAGTATGATATGAACTGATATAAACAATAATCTTAGAGATAAAAAAGTAGTTAACATGAAACAAAATATATGAGTTAAATATTACTCTTGGCATAACTAAACAAATAATTAATGGACTAGAAGAGAAAATCAACATTTTCTTTGATCAAAAAATAAGAAAAAAAATTAAAGTAGGCTGGGTGCAATGGCTCATGCCTGCAATCCCAGCACTTCGGGAGGCTGAGGCAGGTGGATCACGAGATTGAGAGATCAAGACCATCCTGGCCAACATGGAGAAACCCCGTCTCTACTAAAAATATAAAAATTAGCTGGGTGTGGTGGCACACGCCTGTATTCCCAGCTACTTGGGAGGCTGAGGCAGAAGAATCGCTTGAATCCGGGAGGCAGAGGTTGCAGTGAGCCAAGATCACGCCACTGCACTCTGGCCTGGGGACAGAGTGAGACTCCATCTCAAAAAAAAAAATAAATAAATAAATAAAATATAACCAGAATATTCTGCTACAGGAAGAAGAGAATGAGGAGCTCTACCATAGAGCTTAAAGAGGAGAGAATAAAATGTCAAAGTGGAGATATTTGAGGAGATTAAGTATTCTGAGAGATTATATTAAATAAATATTATGGCAGTATTCAAAGGAATATTTCAAAAATGAGAACTTAAGAAATTCCACAGTGTCAAGTTCACTTCAAAAATAATTGTCCCTCGTATTTCAAAATAATAAGAGCTATCTATGACAAACCCACAGCCAATATCATACTGAATGGGCAAAAACTGGAAGCATTCCCTTTGAAAACTGGCACAAGACAGGGATGCCCTCTCTCACCACTCCTATTCAACATAGTGTTGGAAGTTCTGGCCAGGGCAATCAGGCAGGAGAAGGAAATAAAGGGTATTCAATTAGGAAAAGAGGAAGTCAAATTGTCCCTGTTTGCAGACGACATGATTGTATATCTAGAAAACCCCATTGTCTCAGCCCAAAATCTCCTTAAGCTGATAAGCAACTTCAGCAAAGTCTCAGGATACAAAATCAATGTACAAAAATCACAAGCATTCTTATACACCAACAACAGACAAACAGAGAGCCAAATCATGAGTGAACTCCCATTCACAATTGCTTCAAAGAGAATAAAATACCTAGGAATCCAACTTACAAGGGATGTGAAGGACCTCTTCAAGGAGAACTACAAACCACTGCTCAAGGAAATAAAAGAGGATACAAACAAATGGAAGAACATTCCATGCTCATGGGTAGGAAGAATCAATATGGTGAAAATGGCCATACTGCCCAAGGTAATTTACAGATTCAATGCCATCCCCATCAAGCCACCAATGACTTTCTTCACAGAATTGGAAAAAACTACTTTAAAGTTCATATGGAACCAAAAAAGAGCCCGCATCGCCAAGGCAATCCTAAGCCAAAAGAACAAAGCTGGAGGCATCACACTACCTGATTTCAAACTATACTACAAGGCTACAGTAACCAAAACAGCATGGTACTGGTACCAAAACAGAGATATAGATCAATGGAACAGAACAGAGCCCTCAGAAATAACGCCACATATCTACAACTATCTGATCTTTGACAAACCTGAGAAAAACAAGCAATGGGGAAAGGATTCCCTATTTAATAAATGGTGCTGGGAAAACTGGCTAGCCATATGTAGAAAGCTGAAACTGGATCCCTTCCTTACCCCTTATACAAAAATCAATTCAAGATGGATTAAAGATTTAAACGTTAGACCTGAAACCATAAAAACCCTAGAAGAAAACCTAGGCATTACCATTCGGGACATAGGCATGGGCAAGGACTTCATGTCTAAAACACCAAAAGCAATGGCAACAAAAGCCAAAATTGACAAATGGGATCTAATTAAACTAAAGAGCTTCTGCACAGCAAAAGAAACTACCATCAGAGTGAACAGGCAACCTACAAAATGGGAGAAAATTTTTGCAACCTACTCATCTGACAAAGGGCTAATATCCAGAATCTACAATGAACTCCAACAAATTTACAAGAAAAAAACAAACAACCCCATCAAAAAGTGGGCGAAGGACATGAACAGACACTTCTCAAAAGAAGACATTTTTGCAGCCAAAAAACACATGAAAAAATGCTCATCATCACTGGCCATCAGAGAAATGCAAATCAAAACCACAATGAGATACCATCTCACACCAGTCAGAATGGCAATCATTAAAAAGTCAGGAAACAACAGGTGCTGGAGAGGATGTGGAGAAATAGGAACACTTTTACACTGTTGGTGGGACTGTAAACTAGTTCAACCATTGTGGAAGTCAGTGTGGCGATTCCTCAGGGATCTAGAACTAGAAATACCATTTGACCCAGCCATCCCATTACTGGGTATATACCCAAATGACTATAAATCATGCTGCTATAAAGACACATGCACACGTATGTTTATTGCGGCATTATTCACAATAGCCAAGACTTGGAACCAACCCAAATGTCCAACAATGATAGACTTGATTAAGAAAATGTGGCACATATACACCATGGAATACTATGCAGCCATAAAAAATGATGAGTTCGTGTCCTTTGTAGGGACATGGCTGAAATTGGAAATCATCATTCTCAGTAAACTATCGCAAGAACAAAAAACCAAACACCGCATATTCTCACTCATAGGTGGGAATTGAACAATGAGATCACATGGACACAGGAAGGGGAATATCACACTCTGGGGACTGTGGTGGGGTGGGGGGAGGGGGGAGGGATAGCATTGGGAGATATACCTAATGCTAGATGACGAGTTAGTGGGTGCAGCGCACCAGCATGGCACATGTATACATATGTAACTAACCTGCACAATGTGCACATGTACCCTAAAACTTAAAGTATAATAAAAAAAAAAAATTGTCCCTAAATACATTGTAATGAAAGCATAAGGAGCATAAATAAAAAATTTAATGTACAAAGAAACAACATAGAAACAATGTTCTTCTTGAGGTGAGTTTTCCTATTGCTTTTATATTTAGAGATTTTTCTTCCCTTGAATGTTTTGATTACGTTTTGAGAGTCCTAGGACCAAAACAAAACATTTGATGTGATACAAAAGAACACAATCCAATGATACAATTTGATTAGGAGATTTTTTAAAAGAGATAATATTTATCTGTGACACACCTCAACATGGATGAAGCTGGAAATCATCATTTTGAGCAAACTATCACAAGGACAGAAAACCAAACACCGCATGTTCTCACTCATAGATGGGAATTGAACAATGAGAACACTTGGACACAGGAAGACAAATATCACACACCAGGGCCTGATGTGGGGTGAGGGGAGCGGGGAGGGATAGCATTAGGAGAGATACCTAATGTAAATGACGAGTTGATGGGTGCAGCACACCAACATGGCACATGTATACATATGTAACAAACTTGCACATTGTGCACATGTACCCTAGAACTTAAAGTATAATGATAAAAAAAGTAATAAAAAAATTAAAAAAAATTAAAAAAAAGAAATTTTGCCAGATTTAAGAGAAGGACACTTTCACAAATATAGTTTTTAATTGTTTAAAGTTGAAATATTTCAATACTATATTATCCAATCTTCTTCCAGCAGCTCTCCACTCCTATTGTAATAGCAAAATGGAAGAGTCCTGTTTTTATTCAGCCCCCACTAACTTTGTTTAATCGTTGGAAATTTTAAGTTTTTATACCACCACCAATAATTTGTCATTATACCTTTAAAATATGATATTACCTAAATTTATATATCAGCAGAGATTACGCCTATCAGGTATATTTGAAAACTAAAAAAAAATTAATCAAACACAATTTTCTGGAGATGAAATGAACTGGTAAGTCACTTTACAATCCTGTGACTAGATGTCCATTATTTTGACTAGAGGAAATAATGGGGATAGAGAACTATCTTAGTCAGTTTGGGCTGCTATAACAAAATGCCATAAACTGGGTGGCTTATAAACAATGGAAATTTATTTCTCACAGTTCTGAAGTCTGCAAGTTGGGAATCAGGATGCCAGCATTGTTTATTTCTGATGAGGATTCTCTTATCTTCTGAGTTGCACACGGACTGACTTCTTGTTTAATGTTCACCTGGCAGAGAGTAGACCAAGGAAATATACTCTCTTGACTATTATGAGGTCACTAATCCTATTTATGAGGGCTTCACCCTTATGACTTCATCTAATCCTAATCACTTCACAAAGGTCCTGTCTCTTAATAATATCCCAATTAGAGGTGGGTTGTCAATATAGGAAATCTGGGGGAACTTAAGTATTCAGCCTGATATGGTTTGGCTCTGTTCCCACCCAAATCTCACCTTGAATTGTAATCCCCATAATCCCCACGTGTGGTAGGAGGGACCGATGGGAGGTAATTGAATCATGGGGTCAGTTTCCCCCATGCTATTCTCATGATAGTAAGTTCTCACACCCAAAATCTGATGGTTTTGTAAGGGGCTTTCCCCCCTTTGCTTGGTTCTCATTCTTCTCCTTCCTGCTGCCCTGTGAAGAAGGACATGTTTGCTTTCTCTTTTGCTATGATTGAAAGTTTCCTCAGGCCTCCCCATCCCTGTGGAATTGTGTCAATTAAACCTCTTTTCTTTAAAATGTGTGAAGCCTTGGGCAGCTTTTTATAGCAGCATGAGAACGGAACAATAAAAGTACCAATGCAAAAGGGTTCTGTCCTTTAGACTCCTCAATTAATATTATACCTCTGTAATCATATTATATTCATATCCTTGCACATTATGTTGTTAAATTTCCACTTACATGTTCTTTAGAGTGTTCATGCCTTCTATATTTTACATTCAGCTCTTTAATACATTTGAAATTTACCTTAGTATTTGATTTGAGGTCAGGATTTACTTAAGAGATTTTCAAATAGTTATCTTCTTTGCTTGACATCATTTAAGGAATATTCTGTTTCCATTGTTTTGTGGTGATTCACTTTTAATTTGCTGATTTTGTTTTTATAATAAAGTCCCTTTCAGAGCAATATAGTTCATGCAATTTATCTTTCTATTGATTCTTGCATCAGTACCAAATTCTTAATGACTGTGACTGACAGTCATTTTAATATCTGTTTGAGCAAATCTCTCTGCAATGTCCTTTTCTCACTTCTTCAACATGTTCCTAGCTATTACAAGTATCAAAAGTTTATTTTTACAGAAGAATATTAGAATATAATTTTAATTAAATTTTTTCCTATGATATTTTTATTTGAATTTGGAGGGCTCAGAAGAAGACAGGAAAATGAGGGAAAGCTTGGAACTTCTTAGATATTGTTTAAAACTATAAACTAATTTTACAAAAATGAATATATATATAATATTCTTATTCAAGAGATCATTACAAATCTTGATGGATCTTCAGTTATTACAATATTTTCTAAATAATCTTTCATCTATCTTTTTTAGTTCCCTTTATTTAGGTTCAATTAATTATTTTAAGATCATTTCTAGATGTTTCATGTCTTCTATTTCTATTGTGGATTTAATTCTCTATATAATTAGTAACATTTATATTTAATTTTTAAAATAATTATTGTCTGTTGCACTGATATTTTAAACTAGAAAAGCTCTAGAACTCCCATATAATTTTATTTTATTATGCTTCCTTTTTTTTCTGGTGTATATTCCAGGTAGATCATTAGATCATGTAATACTTTTAACAATTTTTTCCTACTTCTGTTATTCAGAGCATAAAAGTTCATGGCTGTTACTTCTTCATGGTGAAATGAAACTTTTATATATGAATGATATCTCAAATTGGTAAAGGTGACTTAGGTCACAACCTTTTCTTTCCTCAGAACTCTGTAGACACTGCTTCATTTTCTTCCAGTGCTCGATATTGCAGAGAAAAGTTCTGATATCAGATTGGGATTTTTGTTCCTTTGTGAGTTGCCTGATTTTTCTGCTGAGCTGTATGTACAATTTTTTTTGTACATGTAATTCAAAAATATCACTAGGATTTGTCTACATATTTTTCTCTTTTCATTAACTTTAACTGAAATACAATTAACTTTTTTCATCAGCAGACCGTTTATTCAGCTCATAAAAAGTTTCTTCTATTATGCCTTTAGTTATTCTCTTCTATTATGCCTTTAGTTATTCTTTTGGCTTAATTTTGGTTTCTTCCTTTGGGTAGCCAATTACCTGCAAATCAAATTTTGGCTGTCTCTTGTCCTATCTCTCATTTTCTTTCATTATTTTCATCTCTTCACTGGTTTTTTCCATAGTTTAGTGTGGGGGACATGCTTATAGAATTCAGGATCTGACAAAGAGTAAGAAACCAGGAAATAATTACTATATAATTATATCCAAAGCCCTTCTTTACCCAGACTTTATTCACTGCACGAAGGTGTTAACAAATTCCATTGTTGTGCAAATTTAAGACTAATAAATCATTTTACATCCATAATGTTATTTGACTCTCATAACAACACTTAGAAGTGAGATATTATTGTTGCTATTTTATAGATGGAAAAACTGATGTTCAGAAAGGTTGAGTAATTTAAGATTGCACAACTGGGTACTGGTGGATCTAAGAACAGGGACCTCATTCTAGAGAGTGCCCAAATCATTACTCTTTCCTCTCTTGGGCAGCATTGATACTTGGTAACTGTTCCTTCAGAATATAAAACCCTCCAAATAAAGAATTAGCTATGGAATTTCAGCTTGAGGGATTTGTACTTTCAGGACGCAAGAAATCATTATTTGTCATTTTTTTTCTTTGTTTAAACTGACATCATGGCATTTTCTGTTCTTCAAACAGATATTCTAATCACCCTAGCAATATAAAACAATTGTAATCACAGATGTACTTGATCCTTCTTGCTGGCTCTCTTTTCCAAAAATAGAATCTTTGTGTCAGATTCCTCATGAAATAGTACAGTTGGGCCTTTGTGTTTAAAAATCCTGATTATTTGAAAATAGCTTTATCTGCAAACTGCAATATCATAAAAAGAGAATAAAAATATAAGAAAAAAGAAAAACCTTACCACAGTTTTTGATATATGTCACACATTGATGAAAGCTTTCCTCACACACTAAATGGCAGTTGAATATTTAACTCTGAAATTTAGTATTTCGTATTTATTGGTATAAATATGATTATGCTTTTTGGCTCTAAAATAGTAGATCATTATTTGTTAAGGATTGGGACATTGCATTTCTAAAATCTGTCATATGAATATTGCATGGTGAATTTAAATATAAAATCTATCTCTATCTCAGTTGTGTATAGGCTTATGTTGCTCTAGTGGTAGTGGGCCTTGATGCTAGACCATCCTCTGCTCCCTGGGCCGTCTTCACAAACACACACACAATCACAAACACACACAAACATCTACACAAATTGTAACCTCCTAGGGTCCCAGACTAATGGAGACAATACAAAGACTCATCTTCTTTGGGATACTTTCTTACCCCTGTGATGTCAGAAGACCTGCTCGAGAGAGATCTGTGAAGCATTTTTTTTCCATAGTGAATTACAGGAACAGAGTTTTACTCTGTGCCCCTTCTAGGGTAATATCCAGGATTGTACCTCCCTGGCTAAAACTCAAAGGGAGGGCTAAGAAATTTCTCAGCCCTTGTGCCTTTATATCAATTCTAATTCCAAACTAGCTTCCTTTTGATTGCATTCTCTATAGCCTTTGACTGCTTCAAGCAGAGTACTTGAAAAATTAGAGGCATCATACTACTTATCTTCAAAATACATTACAAAGCAATAGTAATCAAAACAGCATAGTATTGTCATAAAAACAGATACATAGACAAATGAAACAGAATGGAGAACCCAGAAATAAATTCACACATTTACAGCCAACTGGTTTTTCACAAAGGAGCCAAGAACACACACTGGGCAAAAGATAGTCTCTTCAAGAAGTGTTGCTGAGAAAGCTAGATATCCAGATACCTAGTTTTACTAGATATATGCATTATATATAGCATATATATTTTGCTATAATATATATATATTATACACACACACACAGGAGAATACTAGACAAAGTCCTAAAAAAAATTCTCTCATTTGGTACAATATGGATGAACTCCTAGTAGTCATTATGTTAGGTGAGTCAATTAAACCTCTTTTTTTATACATTACCCAGTCTCATGTATTTTCTATAGCAGTGTGAGAATTGACTAATATACAAGGTCTGGTTGTTTAAAAGCATGTAGGTCATCTCTTCTTCCTGCTCCAGCCACGTAAGACATGCTTGCTTCCTCTTAACCTTCCACCATTATTGAAAGTTTCCTGAGGCCTCCCCAGAAGCCATCATGCTTTCTGTACAGCCTGTGAAATTGTGACCCAACTAAACCTCATTTCTTTATAAATTACCCAGTCTCAGTTATTTATTTATAGCAATGTGAGAAAGGACTAATACACTGATTAAAAATGGTAAAAATATCTGAATAGGCATTTATCAAAAGAAGAAACAGAAATTGCCAATGGGTATATGAAAAAAATGTGAAGTGTATCTAATAATCAGTAAAATGCAAGTCAAAATCACAGTGTGATATCATATCATCCCAGTTAGAATAAATACTATCATGAAGAATGAAAAAATAAATGCTGGCAAAGATATGGAGAAAAGGGAACTTTAATACCCTGTTGGTAGGAACGTATATTAGTAAAGCCATTATAGAAAACTGTATGGAGTGTCCTCAAAATACTGAAAATAGAATTACTGTATAGTACAGCAGCCTCACTTCTGGGTGTATATCCAAAAGACATGGAATCAGCACATTGCAGAGCTATCTGCACTCTCATATTCATTGCAGTACTCTTCACAATAGCCAATAAATGGAATCCACCTAGGTGTCCATCAACACATGAATGCTTAAAGAAAATGTTATATATATATATACACACACATAATATATATATCGCATATATTTATATATCATATAGATATATACATTATACACACACACAATGGAATACTATACAGGGTCCTAAAAAAATAAAATTATCTCATTTGGGACAATATGGATGAACTCCTAGTAGTCATTATGTCAGGTGAAGTAAGCCCAGCACAAAAGGAAAGATAACGTATGATCTCACTCTTATGGAATCTTAAAAAGTTTACCTCATGGAAGTAGAGAGTAGAACAGTGGTTACCAGATGCTGGGGAGAAGATGGAGGGACAATGGAGACATGTTGGTTAAAGAATGCATATTGGGAATTCTCTGTGTCCTGGGAATTATCTGGCTCCTTGGTCCAGGAGAATCGCTTAAATCCGGGAGGCAGAGGTTGCAGTAAGCTGAGATTGCACCACTGCACTCTGCACTCCTGGGCGACAGAGCGACACTGCCAAAAAAAAAAAAAAAATTATTCCGGGCCTGAAGTCAACACTGGACTAAATGGATCTGCTGGACATCTACAGAACTCTCCACCCAAAAACCAACAGAATATACACTCTACTCCTCACTACGTGGCACATACCCTAAAATAGACCACACAGTTGGACATAAAAGAATCCTCAGCAAATGCAGAAGAATCAAAATCATACCAAACACTCCCTCAGACCAACTGCAATGAAAATAGAATTCAAGACTAAGAAAATTGCTCAAAACCATACAATTACATGGAAATTAAACAATCTACTTATGAGTGATTTGGGATAAATAATGAAATTAAGGCAGAAATCAAGAAGTTCTTTGAAACTAATGAGAACAAGTATACAACATCCCAGAATATCTGGGACAAAGATAAGGCAGTGTTGAAAAGGAAATGTATAGCACTAAATGCACATATCAAAATGTTAGAAAGACCTCAAATTAACAACATAACATCACAACTAAAAGAACTAGAGAAGCAAGAACAAACCAATTCCAAAGCTAGCAGAAGACAAGAAATAACCAAAATCAGAGCTGAACTGAAAAAGATTGAGACACAAAAAAATCATTCAAAAGATCAGTGAATCCAGGAGCTGATTTATTGAAAGAAAGAATAAGATGGATAGACTGCCAGCAAGACTAATAGAGAAGAAGAGAGAGAAAATCCAAGTAAACACAAGTAGAAACAACCAAGGGGATATTAGTAGTGACCCCACAAAAATAAAAATAAAAATCAGAGACTACTGTGAACACCTATGTGCACACAAACTAAAAAATATGAAAAAAAGACAAATTCCTGGACACATACACCCTCCCAAGACTGAACCAGGAAGAAACTGAATCCCTGAACACACCAATAATGAGGTTCAAAATTGAATCAGTAATAAATAGCTGTATTAGTTCATTCTTTCATTGATATAAAGAAATACCTGAGACAGGATCATTTATAAAGAAAAGAGGTTTAATTGGCTCACTGGTCTGCAGGCTGTACAGGAAGTGTAACATTGGCATCTGCTTCTGGGGAGATCTCTGGAAGCTTAAAATTATGGTGGAAGGTGAAATGAGAGTTTTCGCATCACATGGCAAAAGCTGGATCAAGAGACAGAAGGGGGAGGTGCTACACACTTTTAAACAACCAGATCTCATGAGAACGGACTATTTAAAGGACAGTACCAAGGGGAATACTAAACCATTCATGAGTAATCCACTAATCATAATTCAATCACCTTCGCCCCAGCAGACCCCATCTTTAACACTGGGGATTACAATTCAACATGAGATTTGAGGGGAACACAGATCCAATCCATATCAATAGCCTACCAACCAAAATATGCCCGGGACTGGATGAATTCTCTGCCAAATTCTACCAGATATAAAAAGAAGAGCTGGTACCATTTCTTCTGAAACTATTCCAAAAAATTGAAGAGGAAGGCTTCTCCTCAACTAATTTTATGAAGCCAGCATCATCCTGATACCAAAATCTGGCAGAGACACAACAACAACAAAACTTCAGGCCAATATCCTTGATGAACATTGATGAAAAATTGCTCAACAAAATGCTAGCACACTGAATTCAGCAGCACATTAAAATGCTAATCCACCAGGATCAAGAAAGCTTTATCCCCGGGATGCAAGTTTGGTTCAACATATGCAAATCAATAACCATGATTCATCATGCAAACAGAATTAAAGACATAAACATCATAATCACTTCAATAGATGCAAAAAAAAACGTTCAATAAAATTCAACACCCCTTAATGTTAAAAACTCTGAACAACCTAGGTATTGAAGGAACATACCTCAACATAATAAGAACCATCTATGAAAAACCCACAGCCAATATCATACTGAATAGACAAAAGCTGGAAGCATTCCACTTGAAAACTGGCACAAGAAAAGGATGCCCTCTCACCAGTTCTATTCAACGTAGTATTGGAAGTCCTGGCTAGGGCAATCAGGAAAAAAATAATAAATAAAGGGTGTCCAAATAGAAAGAGAGGAAGTCCAACTATACCTATTTTGCAGACGACATGATTCAATATGTAGAAAACCCCATAGTCTTTATCCAAAAGCTCCTTCAGGTGATTAAAAAAAAAAACACTTCAGCAAAATTTCAGGATACAAAATCAATGTACAAAAATCACAATGATTCCATATACCAACTACAGCCAAGCTGAGAGCCAAGTCAGGAAGGCAATCCCATTCACAGTTGTCACTAAAATAATAAAATATTTAGGAATACAACTAACCAGGTAGGTAAATTTTCTCTACAGAGAGAATTTAAAAACAATGCTGAAAGAAAGCAGAGATGACACAAACAAATGAAAAATCATTCCGTGCTCACGGATAGGAAGAATAAATATAATTAAAATGACCCTACTGCCAAAAAGAATTTACAGATTCAATGCTATTCCTATCAAACTACCAATGACATTTTTCACAGAATTAGAAAAAAAACTATTTTCAAAATCATATGGAACAAGAAAAGACCCTGACTAGCCAAGGCAATCTTAAGCAAAAAGAACAAAGCTGCAGGCATCATGCTGACCAACTTTAAACTATTCTACAGGGCTGCAGTAACCAAAACAGCATGGTACTGGTACAAGAACAGACACATTGACCAATGGAACAGAATGGAGAACTCAGAAATAAGACCACACACCTATAGCTATCTGACCTTTGACAAACTTGACAAAAGCAAGCAATGGGGAAAGGATTCCCTATTCAATAAATGCTGCTGGGATAACTGGCTAGCTATCATATGCAGAAGATTGAAACTGGACCCCTTGCTTATATCACATACAAAAATTGACTCAAGACGGATTAGAGACTTAAATGCTTACCACGTTTCAGGCTCTAGGCTTAGGTTATCTTAAAATAAGAAATCTATACTTTGTAAACTTCACTGTTTTACACTCTTTATATTTTCCTGTATTTATTTCCTTTGAGGATTTTGCCTGACTTCAGCAATGTTTCTTTTGAAAACCCCAGTATCACTTCCGCTGAGGGTTCTTGGCTTTATCTATACTAAGGTTATCATTTTCAAAGGGCAACAAGGACCTGTGGGAGGACAGGCATGCTGGTAGCAGTAAACATCATGTAAGTGGACTTCAAGAAGAATAGAAATCCTCATTGTAGCAAATTACTATCGCTTGATCCTCTTGAACTATCCTTACCCACTAGAGGTTCCTTTCAGAACTTGCAGGACTTTGTGCTTTGCTTTAACTAAAAGGATATTTCATTTTATGTGGAAATTTGTTCCTTTATATATCCTGAATTTATTTGACTTTGTTTTGCAGAATATCTATCAGGTAGAGCTTAGGTCCATACTGATAATAAGTCATGTAGTACATGGCATTCTTACAGATGACACCTTGATATGTTGACACTTTGTTTTCTATAAAAATATAATATGTCCCTGGACTTGAAAATAGTCTCTAGATAAAGACAAAACAGTTACATTTATCCAGGGTGCTCTGGACACCATAAATTACTTCATAGAAAACCTGGCTTTCAGAAATAATGCACCCCAGATGGAGAAACCTCATTTTAAAGGACACTCAAGGCCAAATCAACCATCTTGATTCGACAGATGTTGCTTAGCAAAGTGTTTACAATACCAATTTCCACATCTGAATTTTGTTGCTTTAAGTAATCATGTACCTACTGGGGAAAATAAATGAAAGTCTACACAAAACTGATCTCCTGTATGTGGTTTTAAATAACCGTCAAAGATGAAATGGAAGCATAGGTGCTGAACTTCCCTGTAAATTCCTACATCACAAAAATATGCAGCATTTTTAGACTAGTCCTCCCCCACTCCTGAGTTTCTGCATTTAAAAAGACAATAGTGAAAAATATCAATATATACTTTTGTTCTAAATAAATCTGTTAATATTTTAAAATGGTAACAACAAAATAAGAAATAAGTTGCTTGAATCCAAAATGATTTTAGAGTTCTCTGTAAACATACCACATGTATGCCAGACTATTTTGAACCAATATTTGTGTTTTATTCTGATTGATTGTTGTGTTTCATCTTCTATTGTACAATTCACAATTTTCTCATACCTCAAATATTTAATTTTCCTGCTTATTCTTGAAGTCTATTCTTGAAAGCAGAGATTTCCTCTGTAGTTTAAATAATCAGCCAACTCATAGTGCCCCTGGGACCCTGGAAGGCATTCTATATGACCTATTATAGTCTCTGTTCAGGCCCTCTCCTCCCTCTCTAGGTTTATGGTAATAGCACAAACAAGCACAGAAACGAATGGTAATAGAAAAACAAACATGTACACAAAATCATGGTGTCCCAATCTTCTATTTGCTCTCACCCACATTTCCTTCAGCTAGAAGCTTATGTTATTGAACGTGGGAGGAACGGCCATGTATTAAGTATTTAACAATACTTAATACTGATACTGTATTATTTAACAATACTTAATACTGATACTGTATTAAGTAGATACAGCTGATCCTTTTGGCTTATGTCTGCATGGTTATATCAAAGAGCATTATAAAAGTATCCATCAGTGGAAATGACCCTTCCAGTGTACTCAAGGAGAAAATTTCTGTAACTGCCTAATAATCTAAAACATATTTTTATTTCCTGTAAATACTGACAGCATTTATAAAGGTTATAAGGTAGAAATTAAAAAGGTATTTGTAAAAAAAAAAAAGAAATAAACATGCTTATTGACCTAAAATCACATGGAAAAATGTCTTATCTAAGTGTGTGGGGCACCTGCCATTACTGTTATCTTTCCAGTAAGTGGTCTCCAAAGTATACACCTTTCTCTAGTTTCTCGACCACTGCCTGGGTGAAACTCTAATGACACTAGTGGAATTTCACGTTAATTTGCATAATTCTTGATCAATGTCTTTCTCCTCCAGTATATGATAAATTTCCTATCATAGGGGCCACATCAGTTTTGTTCACTGCCATATCCTCTGCGCCAAGCCAAGAATAATATCTGGCTTACGGTAAGTGTTCCATTAATGTAAAGGAAGGCCATACTTCTATGAAGTGGGAAGTTAGGGAACTATGATCCACAGTTACTGGAAATTTGAAAGTTTAAAAGTCCAAATGTAGGGGGTTCTGTGGAGGGCAGAATTTGGCCTGCCAAAATGTCCACATCTTAATCCAGGAAACCTGTGGATAAGTGACCTTACATGCCAAAAGGAACATGGAAGATGTAATGAATTTACTAATCCTGAGATCAGGAGAGTATCCTGGATTATCCAGGTGAGTCTAATGTAATCACAAATACAAGAGAGAGGAAGAAGCCAGAGTGATGCAAGAGGGGAGGGTCTGAAGCTCTCCATTGCTGTCTTTGAAGATAGAAGAAGGGATCATAAGCAAAGGAATGCAAAACACTGAGATGAGTTTCATTTTTAAAAGCACAGCACGTAGAATCACAAAGCACAGGATAAGTTTTGTTTTAAAAAGCATTCGTACTTCTGTCATTCAAGATCTCCTGCTCAGTGCTGGCAAAGTGTCACCGATGACACTAAGCCTCCATTCTCACAACTAACACTCTTGAAGCTTCACATCTCTTGCCCTACATGTACCCCGAAAGAAAATTGTATGCAAATGCAATTGTGCCACTGCTGACATCAGAGAGGGGCACTGCTTTAGGGTACAGGGAGCATTTGAGTGGTAGAAGTCCTTAGGTAACAGAAGAGACAAATTAACCCATTTTTCTTCTTTAATAGAATGAATGCAATGGGTTTTTCCATAATATTGCTTCCCACAAGTGCCAAATTTTGATTTCCTTTTTTTAAAAAAATTTATATTTCTAGAAATACACACCAATTAGCATGGTATTCTTAACAGTTACATAGCAACTGAAGAACATTTTTCAATATTAAATGACTCATATTTTCATAGCTTTCTATTTATATAGGTTTAGAGCTAATATATATAAAGTGTAATATCATTTCTTTACATGAGCAAGAATAGACATTGAAAACTGGAATGGTTTTATTTTTATAGAACTACTTAATAGCTATTTAAATTAAAAAGTTGGCCAGGCACAGTGGCTCATGCCTGTAATCCCAGCACTTTGGGAGGCTGAGGCAGGCAGATCACCTGAGACCAGGATCAGCCTGGCCAACATGGTGAAACCCCATCTCTACTAAAATACAAAAAATTAGCTGGGCGTGGTGGCAGGTGCCTGTAATCCCAGCTACTTGGGAGGCTGAGGCGGAAGAATCCCTTGAACTCTGGAGGCGAAGGTTGCAGTCAGCCAAGATCGCACCATTGTGATTATTAATTTAAAAATTAATAATTTTTTAAAAATTTCCTCTAAAGTTATGTTTTATTTCCCTAACATTGATTTTAGATTTCATATTTATTAATTATAATTCATATATTTTAATTTAATGATGTTTGAAAATTTAAGAGAAAATAACTTTTGTATACATGGTAACAAATTTTTATTTTTAAAATGCAATTTACATTGTTATTAAAATATACTAAAATTTTGCACACTTTGCAATTTTGTTTCCTAAATCTTTATATCATTATTTTCATTGAATACAAGCTATACCAAAATCTTGATTGTAACAGCATAATGAAGGATTTTTATGAAATAAGGGTGAGAAAAACAAATCCCTTTGAATAAACACGTAATCGTTTATTAATAAAGTACAACTTTGTTTTGGTCCCCACCCAAACATTTCCAGTCAATAGAGTAAATCCAGACCTGTGTTATATTTTTAGTTCCTTTTGACATTTTAACAACTTTAAGTGATAATAAAAACCATAGCTTTATATTTTTTGATAGTTATTATGGATCTATAGTTGTCAAGATTAGAGAATACAACATATTTAATTTAACTGTTTAATAGGTTGATTTAGAGCTTTAAAATATTGCCGGGCGTGGTGGCTCATGTCTATAATCCCACCACTTTGGGAGGCCAAGGCAGGCAGATCACAAGGTCAGGAGTTCGAGACCAGCCTGACCAACATTTAGTAGAGGTGGGTGAAATCCCACCTCTGGGAGACAGAACAAGACTCTGTCTCAAAAAAAAAAAAAAAAAGAATTTTAAAATATTTATGCATAATGACCTCCATTTTCTTTCCTGTTCCAGGGTCTTGGAAGTAGCAGACATAATTATTATTAATCCCATTTTACAGCTAAGGATTCTAGGGCTTAGAAAGGCAAAGAAAAATGTTCCTCAGCCAATGGTGTGCTGGTAAAAAGGCTCTCCAAAATGAGTGAATGAATGAATCATTGTGAAAAATGCTAATTTGTAGCATTTGATGATTTCTGTGGTGTAAATACTCTCACCAATATTACTTTCAAGATGTCAATATTTCTTCAACCAGCTTTTAAAAATCTCCTGAAAATTTAATAGTCTTTCATACATGATATGGTTTGGCTTTGTGTCCTCACCCAACTCTTATCTGGAATCGTAATCCCCACTTGTCAAGGCAGAGACCTGGTTAGACGTGATTGGATCATGGGGTGGTTTCGCCGATGCTGTTCTCATGGTAGTGAGTGAATTCTCATGAGATCTGATGGTTTTATAAGAGGATCTTTTCCCTTCACTCTTCCGTTCTTCTCTCTGCTGCCTTGTGAAGAGGTGTCTGCTTCCCCTTTGTCTTCCACCATGATTGTAAGTTTCCTGAGGCCTCCCCAGCCATGTGGAACTGTGAGTCAATTAAACCTTTTTTCTTTATAAATTACCCAGTCTGGGGTAGTTCTTCATAGCAGTGTGAAAACGGACTAATACAATATATTAGCATAAAGCTAGTTCCAGCACACCACTCCCAAGTCACAGGACTAGTAAAGTGATTGAAGCAGATGTTTGCTCCTGAGCTGTCCTTGGACAACAGGGCACTGTCCCTCAGCCATGAGCATATGCTTCTTGTGTCTCAGTTCCATGGTCTTCTATTTACGAATTGGGAAACAACCTCATTAGCCTACCTGTGCTGAGACCTTTTAAATCCTACTCACCTACCCACTATGAGTTTGGAGGAACTAAACACAAAATATTCAGTCATGCATATCACTACAGCATTGTTCATGATTTTGTTGTTGTGCGAACATCAGAATATACTTACATAGACTAGATGGTATAGCTTACTACACATGTAGGCTGTATATTATAACTTGCTTCTAGGCCACAAACCTGTACAGCATGTTACTGTACTGAATACTGTAGACAAGTGCAGCACAATGGTAAGTATTTGTGTATCCGAGGTTTAGATGCTGACATTAGGGCTGTACCTCATTGGGATTTCAGCTGAGTCCCTTGTTGTTATTTAGCTATGTTGCTACTTCATTTGCATTTCAAATGAAAAGCCAGAAACTGCTCCCTTTTATCCAGAATTTTCATCACCACATATTTACAGATTAAAGTCCACCAAGAGCAAGGTCACTTGTGCATTATTTGGAATGCAGAAGATATATAGAGGACATTATTTTCAGGAGGCAATTACAGGCAGACATGGGAAGACAAGGGGTTTGAAATCACTTAGTGGGAGAGTTTCTTCAGAATCACTTGCATCCTGAGGGATTTCCAGGAAAACACTTAAGAACAACCTGCTTTGGTCTTTTGTTACTGGCTACACTGTCAGTAGCGACTTCCTTGGTCTCTTCTCCAGCACTTTTGATTCTTGTATTAATTCTCCTAAGTCTGATAGAAACAAACAAACAAAAGAACAACCTTCACACTAAGAGTATATCCAGCAGCTTCTATTTTCCTGATTAAACCTTGACTGATACAGAATTCTAGGTGAAAAGGGCTTTCTCCCATTCTCCTTGTATAGTTTCTAAAACAATAACATTTCCAAGACTATTTCATTCCATAAGTAATTTTGCTAGATGTGAAATTGTTATTTTAATTACAGAATATTACAGTCAGCCATCTTTTCAATGCATACATGACATTATTTCACATGGGTACACACCATAGTTTATCTATCCCTATTCCTATTGATGAACATTTGAAAATATTTTCCAGTTTTAAGCTATGTTATACACCACTGTGATTAACATCTGTGCACTTCAATATCTGTCTGAATTTTGTATTTTTCCTTAGCACAAATTCTTGTCCTGAATATAACTATTTGGAAACAACTTTTGTCTCTTCTGCTCAAAATACCTATCAATTGCTTTCTACAGGCCAGACATTGTGTTAGTTACTGGGGATGCTGTATTGAAACAGACAAACATAGACTCCTCCCTAGCAGAGTTCACAGTTGAGCTGGACTACAGTACAGCAAAAAGGCAAATAACATAGTTTGCAACCAGCCTGGCCACCATGGTGAAACCCCGTTTCTACTAAAAATACAAAAGTTGGCCGGGCATGGTGGCTCATGCCTGTAATCCCAGTACTTTGGGAGGCCGAGGCAGGTGGATCATGAAATCAGGAGATCGAGACCATCCTGGCCAACATGGTGAAACCCCATCTCTACTAAAAATACAAAAATTAGCTGGGCATGGTGGTGCACACCTGTAATCCCAGCTAGTCGGGAGGCTGAGGCAAGAGAATCGCTTGAACCAGCAAGGTGGAGGTTGCAGTGAGCCGAGATCGCACCACTGCACTCCAGCCTGGGTGACAGAGCAAGACTACATCTCAAAAAAAAAAAAAAAAACAACAACAACAAACAAAAAAAAACTTAGACAAGTGTGGCGGCACATGCCTGTAGTCCCAGCTACCCGGGAGGCTGGTGCAGGAGAATCGCTTGAACCTGGGAGATGGAAGTTGCAGTGAGCCAAGATTGCACCACTGCACTTCAGCCTGGGCGACAGAGCAAGTCTCTGTCTTAAAAAAAATGCAAATGACAATTGTTATGACCCTTATACAGAGGAGTATATAGTATTGGGTACGAAGACCTCCTGGCGGAAATGACGTTTACTGCAATTTAGGAACAGACAGGAACTAAGCAGTAAAGCATGATGGCAGAAGCAAAAGCACAGTAAAGGACAGCTTATGAGAGAAGAGGGTATTTTGATATAATTGAAAGAAGTTCATAATTCTGAGAGTAGAAGACATGAAAGGGAGGCCATGGCATGGGTGAAAGTGGACACGTGCTTAGGAGCCAGCTCATTCAGGGCCTGGTAGGCCACCTTAGGTTTTAGAATTTAACTTGAGTGTAACGGGTAGCCATTGGAGAGCTTTCAGCACTGTAACTGGGGACATTGATAAGCAGTACATTGGAGGAGGAGAGATAATAGGCTTACTGTTGAACAAATTGAATTTGAGGTACTTGTGGGACTTCCAAGGGATGCTCCCTAATAGGAGGTTAAGTACATAAGTCTAGACCTCCAGAAAGGTGATCTGATTGGAAATACGGATTTGGAAATTATTCTATATTGAAGCTGGATATGTTTAGGTGGATCAGGGTCACCTGTGGCGTACTCTGGCTACCGCCTACATCAGAGTTATCTGCTATCTCTTAGAAATGTATATACCAAAATAGTACCTTAGACCTGATGAAACGGACTATCTGTGAGAAGTACTTACGAAATTTCCATTTTGAACAGGCTACCCAGGTGATTTCTTTGCACACTAAAACATAAAAATCATGGTCTACAGATAGTCTATATCAGGAATCCTCATCCTGGGGGCATATTGGAATTACTTGGACAGATCAATTATATATAGTATATATGCCAAGGATCATTCCTGAACATTTGGTTTGACTCCTTCCCAGCCACTTGGTCTCAGTTTCTCCCCATCTTCTGCTATGTATGGGAATCCACTCCCCAAATTAGCATAGCAATTCTTAATTGTTTGAAATTCCTCAGATGTGCCATCCTGCTTTACCCTACTAGCTGTCCCTATCCTGCAGTACTGTAAGCAATCCATTTTCACTTGGCTAGCCTCTGCTCAGTCTCTAAGACTCAGTTGAGATATCCTCTCTTCCAGGAAGCTTTCCCTGATGCCCCTCGACCCTCTATATTGGTTGATCCTTCTTTGTGCTTCTACTGGGTCTTCATATATCGAAGCACATAGGTCATTGCATTGGAATTAGCAGTTTGCATGTCTGCTTCTCTACTAGTGGATGAAGTCCTCAAGATTCTGTTTTATTTTATTCTTCTTTCTAGTTGCCTAAATCTTATACTGTGCCGACCTTGCAGTAAGCCTGTAGGATGTGCTGTGTTTGTTGAACTGAACTGGATTTTGGCTCCTCTACTTATTAGTCCTATGTATTTGTGCAAATCAATTGACGTCTTTGAGTGTCAGTTCTTTAATCCGTGACTCAGAGATGTTTTCTGTCCTGCCTGCATTGTATCATGGAGTTGTTATGCAGATTACATGAGATTAAAGATGAGAGAATGCTTTGTTTAATATAAACCACTATTAAGCCATGAGTTAGTGATTATTACAAAATGATGGTATTAAGTAGAATATTGTATTTGCATGAGGATTTTGACTTTGGACGATAAATGATGGTGTCATCATTGCTCAAAATACTTGTGGATTTCATCTTGTTGCACTATCTTTGCTGATTTATGATGACGGTAATCTGAATGTTTGAAGGCTGCACCAGTCTTGAATACAATCACACTGATACTTGGCTCTAGGCATCCATGCAGTGTTATGACTGTGTTTCCTTCCTTGTGGGCCTGGGTGGTTTACGCTGCTCCTAGGCAGCCATCGCAATTTTCAGATCCTTCAAAATCAGCATCCTTTCATGCAATTCCTACAGCTGTGTTCTATATTCCTGAAGGGGAAGATGGCTTTCTGCCAAGGAATTATAGCCATTTCAATCAACCTGGAGACATTAAATAAATGTAGATCTTACAGTCTCAGAAAGATTCCCTGATTCTTTCAACTTTCTGAGCCCTTCTGTGAATAAACGTAAGTAAGTTACATTGGAACACCATCTTCCTGATCTACCTGCTTATGTCCACCACGAACGTTTATTCCAAAGCGGAGACTAACTTTCTCTTCCCTTGAGGTGAGTCCCCAGTATTATCAGAGTATCCTTTTCATTTTCTTACTGTGGACAGCATTGGAGAAATTTTGATCCCCAAGTTATATGTCTTTTTGTTCCACGTCCTAGGGCTCCCCAAATCCCTTTAAGTCAGAGACTAAAGCTGCAGCCTTTTTTGACTGGCTCAATATCTTTCATATAGTAGATACTTGACAAATATTTGCTGAATTGAATCACTAAAACTCTGTTCTCATTATTATACAGTCATACTTCATATACTAAACCAAAGATCTTCTTCCTTGTTACAGAAATAATTTCAATTACACATATTTTCAAAAACCAAGGTTGAAATTGAATATTTACTTTTTCCCCAAAGCAAGGAACTCTAAGAAAAATGTGTGATACCCACTTGCCATACAAATGTGCTCTCCTTACACACTATTCTATGCTTGACCCAGTACAAGGAGGCAAAGTACAGTGAGGGTGTTTTTTTTCTTTTCTTTCCAGTAATTAGTTTAAATACATACCAATCCAGACTCTGTTATTTGTCTTCCTTACTCCTGTGGCCTGTAGTTTCAGAGCCAGTATCTAGATCTGAAAAACACTGGAAACCGAATTAATTCAAATGGGGAATCACAAGTAGGTCAGGTCCAATGCCATATCCCGAGATTCTTAGATGGAAGAATATACCTGAAGTCTGTTCAGATTTCAGGGAGCAAGCCTAAAACCTCCAAAGAAAGGTCTGCTTTTCTGCATAATACAAGCACATCACCTGCAAGTAATCTGAGACGTTAAAAAGCAAATTAAAAAAGAGTGGCAGAGCAGCTGATTCTGTAGACTTTTTCTTCTGACCAGCTTCACAACCCTTTAGAGGCAGATGGGACACTAAAGAATGTCTAGTCCCATTGTCTGCTTTTACCTACAGGTGACACGGGACTTGAGTGAGCACAGCACAGCAGTTATGGGCATGGACCCAGGAGCCTCATGCAAATCCCAGCTCCAAACCTCACAAACTGTGTGAGCTTGGGAACGCCCTTCGAGTTTCCTGATCCTTATCTCTCAGGTGGATCAAATGAGCTAAAGAGTCTGATGCAGTGGCCTGAAGGGCAAAGCCGGTGGGTGCTTGTCGACAGGGATCTAGCTGTTGCTCTTGTCAGTCTTTGTCTCCTCAGCTAAGGACTGTGTTCTAGAGTTCCCAGGACTATGTTCCTTCCCTCTCCTGAACCTCCAGGAACCACAAGCACCCGCCAAGCTTCGTTCCTGAGGTCAGGTTCAGGCACTGCTGACTGTGCCACAGCCAGCAGGTGACCAGGGAGCAGTGCTGGATGGCTTCTGTATGGGAGAATAACCTCACCCCGCATTGGAATGCAGGACTTCAATGAGCCACAGTGAGGGACTTGAGTGTAAAAGGAGAAGCAGGTAAGTCTCGGCAATCTGAGGCAGAAACTATCCCTAAAGAGGGAGTTAGTTGTCCAAGTCCCATGAGAGAAAAGAGACAGTGTGCCAGGTGATAGTATGGCAAGGTAACAGTGGGGAGGATAGAGGGAGGGCAGCAGTGTATTGGGGTGCAGGACGTGGTGGGTGCATGGAGAAGTGGGGTTTCACTCCACTCTGCTTCAACCACACTGGACTCCTTGCTGCCCCTGGATCGTGCCAGGCTCATTCCCTAATTAGGGCCTTTGCACTGGCTGCTGCTTCATACTGGGATTATTCTTCTCTATACATCCATGGCACTGACCCTCTTACACCTTTTAGGTCAAATGCCACCTTTTCACTGAGGCCTATGCTGGATACCTTTTTGAAAATTGCAGGCTTCCCTCACCCCGAGGCACATCCATTTTGCTCTACCCTACTGTATTTTTTCTTTATTCCACAGAACTCATCACCTCCTAACCTATTATATAATTAACTCATTCTTTGTGCCTATGGTCTCTTGTCTGCCTCATGCCACTAGAAGGTTAGGACAATAATCTTTCTTTTGTTCACTGATATGTTTCACACTTCTGGAATAGTGCTTTGTTCAAAGCAGATGCTTCAAAAATATTTCCTGAATGAATGAAGGCCTATCACAATATAACACAGGGCTATGTATTTTTTATAGCCTAGAATGGACACGTACACACATATGTATACACATGCATGTGTGTATATCAAAATTATGCCATCTTAAGCTTTGATATTCTATTAGTAATGTTAATTGTGACTGATTTCACAAGTATTACTTACTCCAATATTTTAGAACTACTTCCAAATAAATGTAGTGGAATTTAATACTAGAAGTATGTTGTTCAGTGGCCATGGATCATAAAAGTTTTGGAAGATCTGGTTATTAATTGAATAGATTACATTCCAGATTAAATAACTGCAACTTTTACATTCTAACACTTTATGATACTAACAGTTTATAACAATTCTCATCGTAACTATATACAGCTATAGCTATAGCCAAAAACTATAATTATAAATACACCTATAACTAACTAATCCTATAACTCTGTATTACTATACCCATAATCAACTTTACAACTACAGCCAACCACGAGTACACCAAACCTAAGTATAACTAACCACAACTCCAATTAGCCATAACTAGAGACCACAACTAGTTATTATCCACAGCCAGTAACCACAACTTGTTAACAAGAACACATAGTAACCACAACTACATAGAAGCCACAAAACAGCAACTACAAAGTAGAAACCACGAGTACTTAGCACCCACAAAGCAGAATCATAACTAGTTTGTAGTCACAAATTCACAATCACAACTTGTTATCACCCCCAACAAGGTAACCAGCACTAGTCAACAGTCAGAAGTGAGTAACTACAACATTTTAGTAGCAACACATTGTAGCCATGACTAGTTAGTAGTCATGAACTGGTAAGTACAAGCTATTCTCAACCCAGCCACCCCAACTACTTAATGATCACAAACTGGAAAACTTCAACTAGTTAGTAGCCCAACATGGTAACCAGAACTAATTAGCAGCCACAAATTGGCATCGGCTACTAATCATTAACCAGTTGGTTAACTATGACTAGTTAGCAGCCACAATCCAGTAACTACCACTAGTTTTTAGCCACAGCACAGTAACCACAACTAGTTAGTAACTGTGCCTAGTAACAATGAATAGTTAACGGTTGTAAACCAGAAACTGCAACTGGTTTGTAGCTACAACCAGCAACCACAACTAGTTAGAACTTATAACTATAATACTAGCCATAATCGATCATAACTATAGCTGGTAACCATAAAAGGTAGTATTTGTGACCAACCATAACTAATCATAGCTAACTATATGACTATAAGTATCATGAAATATAACTACTACTTTAACAAATTTGAAAACAAATCTGATGGTACAGAAACTGCCTACATAAAGCATTCTGGAAATATATTTAGATGCATTTGGTGTTAGGATATGTAGGAATCCTACATATGTAGGAATGTGAGGAAGAAGGGAATGTCGAGTGCTTTGGGAAAGCTGGACTGTTAATAGTGTGTGTAGGTTCTGCTCTGAGGTGTATGCTCTTTATGAAAGGCTGCTATTCTGGGGGCTACTCCTTGGGTAAAACAAAGGCAAAGTAGTCAACCTTTAGTCTATGATTAGTTCAAGGCTGGGAGTTTCATTTACTGGGGCTGAAGCAGAGAGAATGACTGTTAGTTCTAAGAATAGGGCCTGGTGAAATGACACAAATAAACACTGACTGCTCATGTATGTAAGTTTAATTATGGTAAGAGATGGGTTTGGGGAAGTAGTAATATCCATTGAAAAGCATTTATCAATCCAGGGAGGCAGAACAGGGCACATATGTAATTCCGTGTTTTGTTGAAAGAGGTTTTTTTGTTCTATTTTTATTTTTATTTTTTTAAGTAGCTAATAATGGAGAAAGAGAGTGAGATAGGAGCAAAAATTTGGTTCTATATGGGCATTGCTTTACTCAGCTTAGAGCCACTTCAGATTACATGGCTCTTCTCTGTCCTGGGACTAGCTATGCATACAACAAAAATGTCTTATGGCATTCTAATTATGTTGGAGCAGAGATTATCAATGGATCATCTGTTGGCCTACTCTTCAACAGGTCCTCCTCTTCAAAGTGAATTGGCTCCCATTCAAGGCTGAATAGCACTGGGCTGACATTGGTAAGTCTTCTGGAGAAGGTTTCTGAATGTGTGGGAAATCAGACAACTAATGACTTTTAGCAACCCATGTTGCCTCTACCCTTCCTTTGTACTTGTTTTTTTCTGGAACATGCTCTCACCCATGGTTATCAAGTACACGTAACAATTGGGATGAAGTCATCCTCATGCCCACTAGAGTGAGCTTGTGGCAATACTATTTTACAGTGGGATGGCCACATTCTCTAACTTTATGTCTTGACTCTGTGTTAGGGTAGATTGGGGTTAGGTATGGAGTAATATTTGGTGTGGCATTGGATTCAGTGGTCACTGGTAGGAGTATCTGGGAAGTACCTGGGTTGTCTCAGTTGTGTACTTGGAGTAAGGACTGCAGACCAGGTAAACCAATCACAAAGTTGTGAACATCTGGCCTCTAATTAGTTTGGAGAATGAACTTGCAATGGCTTGGTAACAGAAGAGACATGAGGTAGGCAGATGCTAACAGATGAGGTTGAGTGACAGCCAATCACAGAACTGTGGCATGGAGGAGAGGAACCATATTTGGAGGTGGGAGTGGGGAACAATGATCAGAGATCAGGTGTCCTTGAGAGGAGCTTCTTTTACTGTGTGCCATTGAGGAATGGAGTGGTAAGATAAGACAGACCCAAGCAGGATCGCCCTGAACCTGGGAAGTGGCTGCCTTGGGGCTATTATCATACTTTCAGGTGCTACCCTGAGAAGATTCATATCTGATGGAAGTTAAAGAGTGTGAGATTTTTCAAAAAAAAGCAGAAATGCCTTCTGTATACCTGGCAGCAGTAATTTATATTATGTGACTACAAAAGCAGAACTTTGAATAATAAAAATTAAAATGCGCACATATTCAACGCAAGGGACAACTATGACGTCACCAAAAATGGAATGATTGTCCCACATAGTTGAAAGCAATCTGCCACTGGACATGCTTAAAGAAAGGCTGAACAAACAGCTTTCATGGATTCTCTAATCTGAGTTAAATGTTTGGATGGATGACTTTTGTAGCCTTCTTACTCTGAAATAATATGATCCTTATGTGATGAAAATGATAAAATGATAGATTCACTAAGGCAGCCATGTAATAGTTACCAAATTCCATCCATGTTTCTCCATCCCATAGCACATTCTTATTCCTCTTGTTACTTGACTTTTTTAATAGCAGTGAGTACAGTTGATTATTCTCTACTTTCTGAAATACTATCATCACCTGACTTCTGGGACACTGCTCTCTCCTGGGTTTCCTCCTCCCTTTTTTTTTTTTGAGACGGAGTCTCGCTCTGTTGCCCAGGCTGGAGTGCAGTGGCACGATTTCAGGTCACTGCACGCTCCACCTCCCGGGTTCATGCCATTCTCCCGCCTCAGCCTCCCGAGTAGCTGGGATTACAGGCGTCTGCCACCACGCCCGGCTAATTTTTTGTATTTTTAGTAGAGTCGGGGTTTCACTGAGTTAGCCAGGATGGTCTCGATCTCCTGACCTCGTGATCCACCCACCTCGGCCTCCCAAAGTGCTGGGATTACAAGCGTGAGCCACCGCGCCCGGCCTCCTCCTCCTTTTCTGATTGCTCTCTTTCCATCTACTTTGCTGGATCCTCCTCATCTCCTCAGTTTGAAAACATTGAAGTGTCCAGGACTTGAATGTTTTCACTTTTCTCCCATCCAAGTACTAACCAGGCCTGACCCTGCTTAGCTTCCAAGATCAGCTGAGATAAGGCACATTCAGAGTGGTATAGCTCTAGACTATTTTTACTTTTCTATTTACAGTTCTTATATTGCCTCACCCAGGATCATGGCTTTACATGCTACGTGTATTCTGATGCCCCCTGCCAGAGTTATATCTTCTGCTTAGACCCCTGTGCAGAACTCCTGATTCACATATCCAGCTACTCATTGAGCATCTACAACTGGATTTCTGTTAGATGTTGCAAAATTAATCTGTCCAAAACCAAAGACCTGATTTTCCCAGCTAAATCTGCTCCTTTCATGTGTTTCCTTATTTCAGGAAATCACACTGCATTCCTTTCATTGCTCTGGCCAAAAAACTTGGAGCCACCCTTGTTTTTTCTCTCTCACGCCCCACATCAAACCCATTAGCAAATACCATTGGCTGTAATTTTATAATGTATCTGGAATATGACCACTTTATACTACACCCATTGATTTGACGTCAACGTTCTTATAATGAGCCACAGAGCTCTATTCCATGTGCCACTTTGCTCTGTGACCTCATATCCTACGACTTTCCTACCTAGTTTCATGGAATCTTGCCATATTATTCTCTTTTGTTGTTACTTACAGACAATAGGCATGTTATTGCCTTGTGGCTCTTGCTTGCATTAGCTGTTCTCTTATTTTGGAATGTTCTTCCTTTAGATATCTACATGGTTCATTTATTCACTTCCTTTACATATTTACTTAAATGTCAGTGAGACCTTCTCGAGCTACCTCATCTAAAATGGCAACTCCCACACCACCCTTCTTCTCCCTGGTATATTTTTCTCCATAGCCTTTTGCACCATCATCTAACATCCTCTATATTCAACTTCTATTGCCACTATGTGTCTCCTCTGCTACCATTTAAGCTCCATGAGAGTAAGGATTATTGTTTATTTGTTTATTACTTTATCTCTAAGGCCTAGAAGAGCATCCGGTGTATAGTAAGCACATAATGAATATTGATATTAGTTAGGATCTAGATTTGGTTGCTAGAATAGAGACCCAAAGTTAAGAGTGGCTTAAACAAGATTAAAGTGTTTTTTTTTTCTCACATAACAAGCTTGATGTGAAAAATTAATGGCTGCTGTAAGTGATACACAGGGTCAGAGACTCAGATTCCTTCTCTCTTATTATCCTCCTGTTTTTAATGTACTGAATCAGACGGCATGGTCCAACATGGCTCACCAGTTCACTAAGTCTTTATTCCGGTGTGAAGCAAAGGGAAAAGAAGGAGGAGGTGACCCTTCCACTCACATCCCATTGTCCATATCTTTATCACACTGTCACACATTGTCTGAAAGGAGGATGAGGCGTAGAGCCTTTATTTCTGGGGATCCCTATGCACAACTAAATCAGGGGTTCTTTTACTTCAAAAGAAGGAAAGAAGAATTAAAAAAAATAAAAGAAGGGATATTGGTGATCAACTACCAATCTCTAGATCCCTGCTATTGTACCCAATCAACGATCTAGGTAAATGGCCAAGGGGTTAATTAACATCGTTCAATCTGGATGGGTACCTGGGTGTTTGTAATTCTTTCCTGTATCCTTGAAATGTTCCAAAATGGCAAATATAAATTTAAATATACATTTAAAAATATAAATATAAATTTAAAAGAAACAAAAGACACTTTTATTAAACTATAAGACGTTAGTATCTACCTGGGCACAAAAGATATTCCTGGCCACATGGCCCACGGTCTGTGCCTTTAGGCTGGTGGCACTAGTGTACATAACATTTTATCTCCTCTGGAAATAAGCAATGAGCTTATTTATCCAGGTTTCATCAACTTATGATTTGCCTTCCTCTCCCTACGTTTCTATCTCGCACATTGACACTCTCTTTCCTCATGTAGCCCAACAGGAGATATTCTGCCATAAGGAGACCCTGTTTTTCTCCCACATGGGGCCTGGATGGACCCTCTCTGCTCCTAGGGCACTAAGCCTTTCCTAAAATTTGGCAGCATGTTTAATCACAGGTTTAAAATACTCTAATAGTTTATATTTCTTTCATCTCTTTCCTCTGAAATCTCTGTTTTGATAAAAAGCGTCTTTATTGCTTGTTTGTTTCCTAGAAATAAATTGTGGAATGGTTATGATGCTCCCTATTCACTTCAACCTCAGCCTGTTCCCAGTTAATTGATGTAATAACTCAAAATTGCATAAGTATTTTCAAAGCTATGTTTGTGTGTAGGAGGGATTGAGATCTGTGATTTAAAATATCTACGCCTACTCAGAAACATACTATTATATTAAATTGAAAAGGAAAAAATTGGCCAGACACAACTGAAATTCCAGAGAGAGATTACAATAAATTCACAAAGCCTGTGATGATAGCCGCACTAGTTTACTACTGCTACCACAAATCCCAAAAGAAATATTTTACATATTCTTTATTTCTTATGATTCCGTTTAATTGTAATTGTGGTGAGGGAGCAGGGCATACTTAGTGGTAAATATGGAAGGCTCAAAGTGAAAGTCATGAACTTTGATCAGTGATGTCCTGTCAACTGCGTTACTAACCAGAATGTCAGGTTACCCTGGCAGTTTTATATTCCTTTATGCCTACAACTGAAGGAAGACTCAAAGAAAAAAAAGATGCAAAAGCTTCCTCAATGCTCATTTATCAGTTCTAGCAAAATCCTGTCCCTCCTGCCTGGTTTCATAAACTAATAGAACTCCGTTTAATGGCTTCATGTAGTTTGAGTTGATGTGTCATTTGACACCAAAATAATCTTGACTACTGAATCACTGTAATTGCAACCAAAAGCAACAAAAAGAAAAGGATTGATTTTATGTTTCAGTAATAGAGAGGGTACATGAAAATTTCCAATCTCTAGTATTATATACATACAAATAAGTTATAATGTTTTGTTATGCATGATATTCGTGTCCTTCAGAATGAATCAATAATTGAAAAATCTTTGTGAAAAGATAATTACTTTAATAATCTTTAAAAAATATTAAGCTCTCTCCTTTTCTTGCTCACTGCAGTGCTGACTAGGCATGTTCGTCCCCGCATTGTTTTGCCACTGCTACTGTTTTGGTTC
Source organism: Pan paniscus (assembly GCF_029289425.2). Taxonomy (NCBI): domain Eukaryota; kingdom Metazoa; phylum Chordata; class Mammalia; order Primates; family Hominidae; genus Pan; species Pan paniscus. The sequence continues at coordinate 145,744,320 of NC_073272.2, forward strand.
TTTTTATCTGCTACTACACTGACTTTGTTCTGCCTGCTAGGCTGTGTGTGTCTGTGCATGCGTGCATGTGTGTGTGTGTGTGTGTGTGTGTGTGTGTGCGTGCAACAAGGAAGAAATCTCCTTACCTGCAGAACATTTCTCAGATTTACCTGCTTTATCCCATGCAGGTCCTACCTCTTTCCTATATATTAACCTATGGTCCTGCCCTGGAGAAAGGGGTCTGGTTTCTTTGTAGGGGGCTAAAATACCTTAATTCCCTTGTGAATGAGAAAAGTTACAGCTTTTTGAGTTTTCCCACAATATAGGTTGTCTGAAATGTAATGAGCTAATCATTTTATGGAGATGTAGCCTACATCCAATTAACAGTGTATAGTTACCCATCATGCCTCCATGCATTTTCTATCAGCCGTCCACCTCACCCCACATGAGGCCATTGTGTGAAATTGGAGCAAGAGGTTCCAACATAAAGAGAAAATAACACAGCAAGGAAAATAAAGCTGGGCAGGTGAGCTCAACACCCTCATGAGGATATGCTGCTTCCAGAGCCAAATGTGGAGGTTTTGGTTTTATTCCAGAAATTTCTGCTGCTGCCTTCAGAAGCCTAATACAGATTTGAAGATGGACTTGCTCTTTGCGTCCACCTTCAAATTATTTTATTCTTGCTCAGGCTTTCTCTGTAAAAATTATAAAATCTCTTAATAACATTTTGTGACTTGAAAATGGTAATGATAGATGATGTGGGGCTTATAATTCATGAAGAGGCCACTGTGTCCTCAGTTTTTTATTAAAAAGTAGCATCAACTGACAGAATTGCATGTTCATTGAGGCTTTAGAGAAACTACAATAAAGTGATGAAATAGCAGGCTGTTATTCCATTTACTGGTTATTTGTCAGTAGTTTTTGACATATGTTATGCATTCTGCATCCATGTGATAAATATTTTGACTACACAGATTCTTTATAAGATGTAATCTTATTTTTAAATAAATGTAAATATAATTTTTAAAATTTAAAAATTATGTTAAATGCTACTATTTGCAATTTTATTTTCCTTTGACATACACAGAGTTTCTCAGAAATATTGCAGAACTAAATTTATACATACTAAGATTGATGCTCAGTATGTCTTGGTAGCTCATCTGTTACCCCTTAAAAATGTTCCAGTTTTTAAAGCCAGGTGTGGCGGCCCACGCCTGTTATCCCAGCACGTTGGGAGGCTAAGGTGGATGAATTCCTTGAGCCCAGGAGTTCAAGACCACCCTGGGCAACATGATCAATCCCCTTCTTTACCAAAAATACAAAAAATAGCCAGGCATGGCAGACACCTGTAGTCTCTGCTACTCTGGAAGCTGAAGTCAGAGGATCGCCGGAGCCAAGGAGGTCGAGGCAATCCTAAGCAAAAAGAACACAGCTGGAGGCATCATGCTACCTAGCTTCAAACTATACAGAATGGCTACAGTAACCAAAACATGATGATACTGGTACAAAAATAGGCACATAGACCAATGGAACGGAACAGAGAACCCAGAAATAAGACTGCACACCTACAACTATCTGATGTTTGAAAAACCTGACAAAAACAAGCAATGGGGAAAGACTCCTTATTTAATAAATGGTGTTGGGATAACTGGTTAGCCATATGAAGAAGATTGAAACCAGACCCCTTCTTACACCATACACAGAAATGAACTCAAGAGGAATTAAACACTTAAATGTAAAACCCAAACTATGCAAAAACTGATAGACAACCTAGGCAATACCATTTAGGACATAGGCATGGGCACAGATTTGATGAAGAAGATGACAAAAGCAATTGCAATAAAGCAAAAATTGACCAATGGGATCTAGTTAAACTAAAGAGCTTCAGCACAAGAAGAGAAACTATCAACAGAATAAACAGACCACCTACAGAATGGGAGAAAATTTTTTCAAACTATACATCCAACGAAGGTCAAATATCCAGCATCTATAAGGAACTTAAACAAATTTACACACAAAAGAAAAACACCAAACAACCACATAAAAAAAGGTGGGCAAAAGACATGAACAGACACTTTTTAAAAGAAGACATACATATGGCCAACAATCAGATAATAAAATGCTCAACATCACTGATCATTAGAAACATGGAAAGCAAAACTGCAATGAGATACCATCTCACAGCAGTCAGAGTGACTATCATTAAAAAGTCGAAAAATAACAGATGTTGGCAAGGTTGTGGAGTAAAAGAAATGCTTATACACTGTTGGTGGGAGTGTAAATTAGTTCAGCAATTATGGAAGACAGTGTGGCGATTCCTCAAAGACAGAAATACCATTCAATCTAGTGATCCTATTACTGGGTATATACCCAAAGAAATATAAATCATTCTATTATAAAGACACATGCATGCATATGTTCATTGCAGCACTATTCACAATAGCAAAGACATGGAATCAACCCAAATGCCCATCAATGATAGACTGGATAAAGAAAATGTGGTACATATACGCTGTGGAATACCATGCAGCCATAAAAAAGTATGAGACCATGTTCTTTGCAGGGACATGGATGGCGCTGGATGCCATTATCCTTAGCAAACTGACATAGGAACGGAAAACCAAATATCGCATGTTCTCACAAGTGGGAGCTAAATGATGAGAACACATGAACACATAGAGGGAAATGACACATACTGGGGCCTTTTGTAGGATGGAGGGTGGGAGGAGGGACAGGACCAAAAAAAAAAAACAACAACTAATGGATACTAGGCTTAATACCTTGGTGATGAAATAATCTATACAACAAACTCCCATGATACAAGTTTACCTATGAAACAAACCTGCACTTGTACCCCTGAACTTAAAATAAAAGTTAAAAAGAGTGAGATATATATATATATAGTTTATACATGTGATATATATATAAAAATATAAATATGTATTATATATGCACCACTCTGCCTCTGCTGGTGAAGGGGTAGGGATGGTGTAATTCAAGACTGTTTTCCTACCTCTTCAGTACCTCTTTCAGTGCTATGAAGATAAAACTGTGCACTGTGAGTGCTCACCTGATTTTTGTTTCTTATGAAGGTGGCTTTTTTGTGTAGATAGTTGTTAATTTTGTGTCCTTGTGAGGGGGACGACCAGTGGAGCCTTCTATTCTGTCATCTTCCTCTGCTACAAGTTCTTTGTGTGTCTCTGTTTCACCAAATTAAAAATTAAAATGTGATTCATGGAAGCTTAAACAGTCCTAAAATTCAATAAATGTGTGCCACTTCCTGCACCATGTTACCATATTAAAATTGACATTACTCAGTATACACATGACAGTGATTTTGGAGGTGGAAAACTGAGTAGATAGGGTAGCCCAGTAGACACAGGAAGTGGATGAGAGGCAGGAAAACCCACAGAGAGAAGAGTCACTAGATGACTCACAAAAGTAGTGGTTGTTTCCCTTATCTTGGTTTGTGCTTGTCTCTGGTGGAAAATTATATACCTAAGGAGCTACTGTGAGAGACAGAGGCTCAGGTGAAGAATTGCCTTGTCTAGAAAGGTGACATTTTTACTAAAGTGATCAAGAAGACATGCCTCAAAAGTGCCAAGTCTTAGAACAAGCAGTGGTGTAATGAGAAAAGTGGGCAGCTTAATAGGAACAAGAAAATCCAGGATTCAGTGGTTTGAACCTGATTAAGACATTTAACTTCTTTGAACATCTATTTCCTCTTGTAAAATGGGAGTAATACCTGCTTTGCAAGATTGTTGTGTGAATTAAAAATGACTAAAGTCCCTAATATAGTGTCTGGTACAGTGATTATTCCCATGAAAAAGTAGTTATTATTTAAAACCATGCCAGAGACTCTATAAGCAGCAGAAACAACATGGGAAGAATACAAACCCATTCCAGGAGGTTACTAAAAAGATAAAATGTTGACTAAATAATATTGCCGCTATCAGAGAAGGTAAAATCTGTGTCTTAGAGTGATTTATTTTCTGAGCTTTCTACTTCGGTTGTGTGTTTTAGTCCATCCAGCAGTTTATTTATAGGATTTTTTTATACCTTTTTTCTGGTATACATTTTGTCTCACCAAAGGATCTTGCAACTCTTCAGGCCAAGTTCACCATTAGCAGTGCAAAAGTACCTGGAGTTGCCTCAGTAACTCTACCCTTTACTTATGGCTGGTGCAGTATATCTGCTTCAGTTACTAGTTCTAGTTATTCACCCAACCTCATGAGGCCTGACGATTGACATGGATTTTGGAAGTCTATGTGATGTGACCCTCTAGTATTTATGTCCTCTTAACACTTATTGTTTATCTGACCTCTTGCCCAAACTCATTTAATGAGTTCAAGTTTCTTTCTGTTCCCTTCAATTCCATTGCTGCCTACAATCCAGCATGGCACTGAGATAGTAAATTAGTCCAACTAACTTTAAACACCTGAGTCACAAACTGTTCAACCTCCAGATATCAATGGCAAACGAAAATACTGAGAGGATGATTTATTATTAGGCCAGTGGTAAAAGTTTTTTACACGCTTTGGTTTTGTCTGAGCAACAGTTCTATTATCTCTCCAGTAAATTATAGAGCTTTTCTGCACTGAGCAAAATGGGTATATTGTTCTCATTTAGACACTTTTAACTAGAAATCTCACTCAAAATAGGCTCTTAAATAAGCCTGTTTGAACCATTTATGAAAAAGACATAAGAACATCATTTTGTCATATATATATATATATCTCACTTCCATTTTTTTCTATACAGGAGCTAATTTGAGTTATTTCTTGATAATTTAACAACGTATTTCTGATGTGGACTTTTTAGGTCATTTATAACACATTTATTCTCTACTGGAAAACTTTTACCCACTGCTTACATTACATTTGTCTTCAGAAATAATGTCTGCTGATCCTAGGAAAAAATGGCTTGGATTAAGATGGAAAAGAGAAAAGCAGCCAGTGACATCCAGATGCTGGACTGATACGATCACTGTCTGTGCATTGCCACAAGACAGTATTGCATTCATTGCTAGGCCTTGGTATTCTCCTTTTGAACATAAACAATGTCACAGAACATCAAACAAGGCCACTCTTTGACCGTGATGGATCAAGACAAAAAGACAATTTCGTAATCATTACTGAACACAAGCAAAACACGAACGTAGTCCAAGTTAAAAAACATCAAACATTCTCCTACCCTGGCTGATATGAATGGCTGATGCTTCTTTACTAATTACAGCTTTAGCCTCACTCTGGTCTACCTTCCCTATAGATCAGATTTATTAAAATATCCAATCATAGAATTAGCCCACTTCCTAACAGCATCCAATCCAGAGTGAAACCCTCATTCCTTAAACCTTCCTCAAAATAATCTAACATGAGCGCAAATTAAGTAAGTTCTTTCTATGATAAGTCCTTTCTATGGTTCACATTCTTCCTTCCTGCTGTCAGTAATAAATACAACTTAACTAATTACATGTTCCTAGTGGTCTTTGCTTGGAGGGCATTGACAGAAATGGAGGTTATCCTAAGATTTAGCTGATGTACTACTCTCTGCTTTGAACCAGGAACCTCTACTCAGTCATAATATGTATATCGGAGATTCCATGTGTTTCTTTCTGTTTGATATTCCACCTTTCCCATGGCTAAAAAGCAAATTCATTATGAATTAAGCTCTACTATTTCACTGAAGCTCTTCAGCATTGGGTTTGTTTTATTTTCCTAGGAATACAATGAGGTCAGTTGGAATAATTATGTTACCTGATGAGACGTGTATTATTCCTCGGTAGATTGTTTTGAAGCTTTATAACACATGCTCCTGTGGTCTGTCTGCTGTTCTAGTGTCTTGAATGATGTTTGTCCATAAGAAGAAAAGTCTATGGAAAGAAGACAAGTATAAGTCCAACAAGTCATCCTTGACCTGGTCCCAGGGGTTGAGGTATTCAGAATCTCTCCTCAGACAAGGGTCCTTGGGACAATCTTTATCATGGGTCATCATTATGAAATCGGAAAAGGACCTCCTCCTCAGTCCTGCCTTTGTTTTCCAGATAATTGTTCTATTTAGTTCCAGCTTCCCAGAATCAGGAGGTCTTGTTTGGCCTCTGATTGGTGATGATCTTTAGCTAAACCCTGGATTCACTTTAGCTAAACACCTTTAGCTAAAGGTGGAAACACCTTTAGCCAAACATGGGATTCACTAAGTTACAAAAACACTGTTCTTACAGATTGTTCAGTTTTCATGGGATATTCTACATCTAAAACTGTGCCTTTTATAGGCTGAATACCTGCTTCCTTCATGTTTTCTTATTAGAAGGCTAAATTGTATGCTTATTTTTCTAACTGGAACCATTGCATCAGGGACAAGGTGGAGTAGTAGTAGCCACTTTGGTGGAGCTTTTGACATGACCAAAATTGTTCATGTGAGGAGTGCCTTAGAATAAAAGCAAATAAACTCTCATGAGGAGACTGTTGTGTCTGTCTGAAAGAGACATCATTTTGTTTAATGTGACAGACTTACCCTTTTTTTCTGTACATTAAAGATTAATAAGTGCTGGCTTTTTAAATGTATGACTTAAAATTGTCAAGGGCCCAACTCATGTCAAAACTGGCTGTATGATATTCTCATTTGTGTGTGTATATGTCAAATCTCTTTTTCTACATCTAAACTTTCTTTCCTCTCTTTGCAGAAATAACATAATTGGCCTTTTACAAATGATAATTTCATATGTGTCTGAAGCTTCCTTCCTGTCATAATAATTTCATATTTGTCTGGAGCTGGCTCTCTCATTTTTTCTTTCCCCTCCCTTATGAAACTTTAAAGATTATCTGATCAAAAAATGATTCACTTGTTTTTGTGCACTCTAAGAAAATGTAATCTAGGTAATCAATATTGTCTAAAAAATGAAAACAATAAAGCAAATATATTAAACAGTGTTTCTTTTTGTGGACACTGAAAAGTATATTTACATAATACCCTTTGTTGCTATAGCTATGAGATAAATAAGAAAGGGCTTTAGTTTCAAGATAAAATAAGACATTTGGCATGATTCAGAGTTTTCATAGTATTAGTTTGCCACATACAAATAATGTTAGCAAAATATTTTGGTTCATTCAAGACCAGGGTTAATTTCCTTGCAATTCAAAACTGTATATTTCCCACATTGATTTAATGAGTTAAAAAAAGTTACTGTTTTCACAAATTGTTTAAAATTAAAAATTATATGTATAAAATTAAGCAATTATGTATAATAATGGATATATTCTAAAAGGTTTAATTTTATGAAAATCTGGACAATTTAAAAAATAGACACAACATACTGGTTACTACACATTTTAATTATTTCTTAAAATGACAACAGACTAAATAGAATAACAACAAAAATACAAATGATTTTGGATGATATCTTAGTCCGTTGGCGGTGCTATAAGGGAATACTCCAGACTGGGTAATTAATTTATTTAAAAAAGAGGTTTATTTGGCTCAAGATTCTGCCAGCTGTACAAGAAGCATGGTGCCAGTATCTGTTTCCAGTGAGGCCTCAGGAGCTTTCACTCATTGCAGAAGGCAAGCTTCAGGCAGCGTGTAGAGATCACATGGCAAGAGATAAGCAAGATAGAGCAAGGGGAGGGGTGCCATGCTTTTTTAACAACCAGTTCTCACAAGAACTTATACAGTGAGAACTCACTCATTACCACGGGGAGGGCACCAAGCCATTCATGAGGGATCCTACATCATGACCCAAACACCACCCACTAGACCCAACATCCAAAATTGAGGATCACACTTCAACATGAAGTTTGGAGAAGACAGACATCCAAACTATATCAGATGATATTTTAAACACCCATGTATGTGCATATTCATTCAAACATTCAATTGTTTTTGCCTCTAAACAATTGCTAAAATAATCCAAAATATTTATTCATGGAAAAATAAACATCAAAATATTTCTTGATTGTTTTATATTCTCTAGTATTTCTTGGTCTGAAGAAAAAAAACATTGATTATGTTGGTTAAAGATTATAATTACCATAAAGGGTTAATTATTTAGGTCAGTAATTGTAGAAAAATATAAATATGTATACAAGGCAATCAATATCAGTTTGTTTTTCATAAAAGTTGCCAGTATATTCAGAAGGTAAATCTATCATAACATATAGATTTATTTAATATTTTGATAAATTATATTTTAAAAGCCATAGTTAAAAGCTTTAAAATTTTACATATTTGTACATGTATACATATGTGGTGCCTAAATACATATATATCAAACTATATTAACAAAGTCTTTACTGCAAATTGTTGCATGCATCACATACAAAATTGCAAAATTGAGGCAGAGTACTAAGATTATAAACCAAAAATAGAGAAAGTTTCAAGGAGAAATAAGGCTGTTCCTGCATCAAAAGAGCAGAGAAACCTAGAAAAATAAGAACTAAAAATATTGTGTCTTGCAATATGATGGTCACTGGTGATATTTGTAAATGCAGATTCATTACAGTGATAGGAGTTGAAATTGCACTGAATTGTGGAGTATGTGGGAAATAAGAACATGTAGATAAAATATAAATTCGTCTTTCTAGGGCCGGGCATGGTTTCTCACGCCTGTGATGGTAGCAGTCTGGGAGGCTGAGGTGGGTGGATCACCTTAGCTCAGGAGTTTGAGGCAAGCCTGGGTAACATGGCAAAAGCCCGTCTCTGCAAAAGATACAAAAATTAGCTGGGCTTAGTTTTGTATGCCTGTAGTCTCAGCTACTCAGGAGGCTGAGGCAGGAGAATCACTTGAGCCTGAAAAGCAGAGGGTTCAGTGAGCTTAGAGATTGTGCCACTGCACTCTAGCCTGAGCAACAGAAAAAGAGACCCTGTCTCAATTAAAATAAATAAATAAATGTAGATAGGTAGGTAGATAGATAGATGGATGATAGATAGATATACATGTGTGTGTGCATGTGTGTGTGTGTGTGTGTATGTTTCTAAAAGATACTTTGATATTAGGAAGGTAGAGAAAGCATAGTAGGTAGAAGGAGATATCAAATGTATAGTGTAAGCAGTATTAATTATTGCTCCTTCAGGCTAATGTAAAAATGTAATTATGGGCCCTATTCAAAATCTCTGTTCTGCTTATATGGGGTATACCTGATAATATAAGTTCACCTTTATTTAAAAATTCAGAATTTTAATCATCTATATAGCAATATACACTTTACAAAGCACCATTACAACTGCTACAAAGTGTCTTAAGATATTGGCGGGAGTTGTGTAACTACTTTGTCACTGTGTTCTGGCTCCAGTTCTGGAGATGACATTTTGTATTGTAGACCCCAAATATATGAGACAGGTCTCAGTCAATATAGAAAATTCATTTTGCCAAAGTTAAGGATGTGTGCCCACGACACAGCTACAGGAGGTCTTTACCACATGTGCCCAAGGTGGTTGGGGCACAGGTTGGATTTATATGTTTTATGGAGATATGAGACATCAATCAGTATATGTAATATGTACATTAGTTCAGTCCAGAAAGGTGGGATGGGACAATTCAAAGCAGGGAGAGGGCTTCCAGGTCACAGGTAGATATGAGACAAACAGTTGCATTTTTTTTTTGAGTTTCTGATTAGTTTTTCCAAAGGAAGCAATCAGAAATGCATTTATCTCAGTGAAAAAAGGGATGACTTTGAAAAGAATGGAATTCTTTTTTTTTTTTTGAGACAGAGTCTTGCTCTGTTGCCCAGGCTGGAGTGCAGTGGCGCAATCTCGGCTCACTGCAAGCTCCGCCTCCTGGGTTCACACCATTTTCCTGCCTCAGCCTCCCGAGTAGCTGGGACTACAGGTGCCTGCCACCACGCCCGGCTAATTTTTTGTATTTTTTTAGTAGAGATGGGGTTTCACCAGGTTAGCCATGATGGTCTTGATCTCCTGACTTTGTGATCCACCTTCCTCGGCCTCCCAAAGTGCTGGGATTACAGGTGTGAGCCACTGCGCCCTGCCGAAAAGAATGGAATTCTTATAAACTGCTTTTACTTTTATCCTTTTCAAAAGGTGGTTTTATAATCAGCATAGGACTCTGACAAGTGCTCTTGAATGCAGGTTTTGGAGACCGTGACACTAGAATAGAGAAAAATCTTCCAAAATTCCCATGGAGAGCTGCAGTGTTCATGAATATCAAGCTGAACAGTCAGGCAGTTCCCAGCCTGACTTTTTCCTTTAGCTTAATGATTTTGGGGTCCCAAGATTTATTTTCCTTTCACAATTACTGCATTTTTTTTCTAAAATCTTTCAGAGTAAGCATTTTAGAAGAAAATAAGTCCTTGGTCTCAGGTTTCCTCTGATCTCTGATGGCCAGCTAAGATAGTTTATTCCTAGACAGACAGGTCATCCCATGTTATTAGGAAAACTCATTTTTAGCAGGTTATGAAGTCCCACATTCTACAAAGAGAAAACAGGGGGAGGAAGGGAGAAAAAACAACAACAAACAAAAAACAGAATAATCCTGGAAAATTGATATAGGCCATATTACTCTGAAGTCCATACATCAGTAGGCAGGTATGAAAGTGGCTTATGTATGTAAATAGGTTGCTGTTATTTTCTTCTGAAGTTTAAGTTGTCTCATTTCAGTTCTCAGGGCTTCAAGAAAACACAGCTTAGTTTTCTGTGATTTCAAATTATGAAAAATGGGGTGAGGAAGACAAAAAGAAAAAAATGAAAATATTATTTTGGAGTCTTGTAGCCAGGGAAATTTTAAAATTCAGTCCAAACTGTGGAAAATAATAAAAATTTAAAAACATTAGGCAAGACTAGAATCTAAAAACAGGTGTCCTATAGTTTATTTTGAAACATAATTTCTCTCTCCAGTCCCTTTTTCACTAAAGATAAATCATAGAAAAAGTTCATTTGCAAAATAAATTTTAGTCTTATTATACTTGGCTGGAGTATTTGCATAAGATCAGCAAAAATAATTATTTGTCATTTGATCTCCTCATTTTTAAAAATTAGTTTGCTATAACTTTATGTTGTGGGAAGTCAGGGACCCCGAACAGAGGGACCGGCTGAAGCCATGGCAGAAGAACATAAATTGTGAAGATTTCATGGATATTTATTAGTTCCCCAAATTAATAATATTATAATTTCTTATGCCTGTCTTTACTGAAATCTCTGAACATAAATTGTGAAGATTTCATGGACACTTATCACTTCCCCAGTCAATACCCTTGTGATTTCCTATGCCTGTCTTTAATCTCTTAATCCCATCATCTTTATAAGCTGAGGAGGATGTATGTCACCTCAGGACCCTGTGATGATTGCATTAACTGCACAAATTGTTTGTAGAGCATGTGTGTTTGAACAATATGAAATCTGGGCACCTTGAAAAAAGAACAGGATAACAGCAATGTTCAGGGAACAAGAGAGATAACCTTAAACTCTGACTGCCGGTGAGCCAGGCGGAACAGAGCCATATTTCTCTTCTTTCAAAAGCAAATGGGAGAAATATCGCTGAATTCTTTTTCTCAGCAAGGAACATCCCTGAGAAAGAGAATGCGTCCCTGAGGGGAGGCCTCTGAAATGGCCGCTTTGGGGATGGCTGTCTTTTACGGTCACAGCTGTAGGGATGAAATAAGCCCCAGTCTCCCGTAGCACTCCCAGGCTTATTAGGACGTGGAAATTCCCACCTAATAAATTTTGGCCAGACCGGTTGTCTGCTCTCAAACCCTGTCTCCTGATAAGATGTTATCAATGACAATGCGTGCCCGAAACTTCATTAGCAATTTTGATTTCGCCCCAGTCCTGTGGTCCTGTGATCTCGCCCTGCCTCCATTTGCGTTGTGATAGTCTATTACTTTGTGAAGCATGTGATCTCTGTGACCCCCACTCTATTCATATACTCCCTCCCCTTTTGAAAATCACTAATAAAAGCTTGCTGGCTTTGCGGCTTGGGGGGCATCACGGAAACTGCCGACATGTGATGTCTCCCCCGGACACCCAGCTTTAAAATTTCTCTCTTTTATACTCTTTCCTTTTATTTCTCAGACCGGCCGACACTTAGGGAAAATAGAAAAGAACCTACGTGACTATCAGGGGCAGGTTCCCCCAAAAACCTTATTTTATAAGGAATCTCAGATTTGACTTTAATGACGTAAGCCCAGCCTGTACCTGTAAATACCATATTAGTTGGGTAAATTTCTCATCTAGAAGTCCCAAGAAGGCTTGGGGCTCCTGGGCCTGTCAGAAAGTGACATTCGTTACTTACCACAGGTCAGGAACCTATACAGGGACTGTGTAGATGAGATATGAGGGCAGCTTTCCCAAGGGGCTTTTATTAGCTCTATAAGTAAACTTTGATTCCTTAAAGGAGTCTTTATCCGATAGTATTCTATTCAAGTCAAAACCCTGGTAAAATAACCAATGTCTCCAATTGTGTCCTGTTACCAAGGAGAACAGTTTCTTACTGCACTTATGTAAATGACTATATTGCTATAAGTTAAAAATACTCACTAGTGTCTGAATTTTGAAGAAATTATGTAGAGAGAAATATGCTCCATTTTTTATATGAGTATCCTTTACTCAGTTATTAAAAGCTGTAAATAGCTCAAGAGAAAAGTTTTATTGGCTCTGAAAAACAAAGAAAGGATCAGCAACATTTTCAGCAAAAAGTCATAAAAGGATTATTTCAGTCTTCTATTAGTTCAGTCCATGCAGTTAACTCCTGTTTTGCTTTATATTCATGAACATTTCAGCTCTACATGGGAGTCTTGTAAGTTTTTTCACTATTCGAGTGTCACAGTCTCCAAAAACTGCATTCAGGAGCACCTGTCAGAATCCCATGTTAATTATAAAACCACCTTTTCAAAAGAATAAAAGTAAAACAACTGTGGATGACAGAAGTCTTAAAACAGTCATAGATAAAGACACAATTGATAAGGAAACTTGGTTACTTCTGGGGCAAACAGAAATTTTAAATAATAATCATAATTACTATTAGGTTGGTGCAAAAGTAATTGCGGTTTTCTCCGTGATAAATAATGGCAAAACCCACAATTACTTTTACACCAACCTATACTGATAACATATGCTAAAATGTATCAGAATCACAGGAATTTCATACAATTCTGGAACATACACTGATAACACATTTTTATAAATATAATCCAAAGAAGGTCAAACACGATTTCATATTTAACAATACTTCCTGTATGATTTTATTATATCAAATAAGCTGAATATGTCTCTTTTGGACTTCAGGGGACTAATATCAAAAATGAAAAAGGACCTAAGTTAGAATTTGACTTTGGAAAGTTTGTCATATATAAAAAATTGAAAACACTTGATATTACAAAATAGGACCAAAGGTCATTGCAAAATAAGTCATTCATTTAGTCAAAGTGATAACTCAAAGGTTGCAAAAAAAGTGAAAACCTTTATGCTTTGAGAGAAGAGACTTAATTTTTCAAACAATAAGCCCTAATAAAAACAGCATGAGGCCAATTAAACTTGTTTTTCAAAATTTTATAAACAATCTATAAAATTTTAATCATCTTATACCATGAGATATAGTTTCCATAAGCCTTTTTGTAACTTGTGTGACCTTTGTTAAGGAGTAGGTTAATGCTTCAAGAACACCTTGTTAATCTAACACAGGGGTCCATATGCTGGTCTTGCATCAGTGTGCCTTTGACATTAATGGTTAATTTATAGATAAATTGAACATATTTTCTCTCTCAAAATTGGCCCTTACAGTCTCACATGCCCTCCTCTTTGGCGATAGTCCCTAGCCCTGAGGAATTGAATACTTTGGAATTCTGCCCCTGTGAATCATGAACACAGTTTACTTTAATTGGCATCTTCTACCAGGTCTGAAGATTAGTCTTTAATTGCTGTCAGTGTTTAAGATTTTGCAGAACCTAGTGTACTTTTTAGACCCAGGAGTCAAAGCCCTGTAACTTGATGGCACAAGGACTTTAAAAGCACATACAGAAAGTTACATAGATGTAATAACTGTTATTAAAATTCTTTTTAATCTCAGTTTTCTTTAAGCAAACACAGCTTAGTAATAATGAAATAGGGATTATTTTGATAAAGCATAAGATCTGTTTATTAGGCCAGTTACCCAAAGGCAAAGGAAAAGACCTTCTGCAGTGTGACTGCTGTTTCCTATGGGGAATATTATGTTAATATTATGTTGGCAGGAAACATTCCCTTTAGACCTCTAAGATAAAACTTTTTTTTTTTTCCATCAGGCTACAAAAGTTAGAACCAGAAAGGAAAAAAAAAAAAAAAAAAACAAAAAAAAACTTACAGGAGCTGAAAATGAGTTGAAGAATAGAATTATTCTATCAGGCCTTTTAAAAGTGGAGAGAAAGCTAAAAACAGTGAGACACAAAAGTTAAAATTTGCTTTAAATTTTACAATGTCTAATAATTTGTTAAGATTAAAGCAATACCAAAGAAAATTTCATAGTTTGAACGAATTCTTTAGTGTATAAGTGGTTTTTTACTAACCAAAACCCAACCTCTAGAAAGACCATTGTAATTTCCCTTTAATTATAGACAACTTGATCACATAAAAGCTTTTTTTCAAAAATTATTTTATTATGACTTACACAAACCATTCATGGCATGCGTGGACTTTCTGGTTTGGCCTAAACATCCCTGTTTCTTAAACAACCAGTTATTTTTGTCTAGGAAAAAATTTACCATACAAGATTCCTTCTCATAAAAAAATTATTTTTCTTTAAGCTTTCTTGCACAAAATACTTCTTTATTTCCATAACTTTCTTGCATCTCTCTTATTTCCTGATTCTTTTTACATTATTTTATACATAACCTTTGAATTAGAAAAAAAAAATTCACCTTTTAAAAGGACATACTTTTTTTAGAATGTTTTCCTACAATATTTTTATTGGAAAATACCCAATTAATGAAATATGTATTATTTAATTTTATATAACTTTAGATTCTAAATTATCATGTTTGTCTACAAATATCCCATCACATTTACCTAATTATTTTAATAGTTTATGCGTGAAAACTACAATATTCATCACTTAAAATTATGAGACCACCATCACAGAACTATAACTGACACATTGTGAGAGAGCTGACTTAACTGATTCCATCTTGCTTCTAATCTCTAAGCAGTCCTTGCTCATTCCTGGGTGTAGGCTCAACTAACTTTGGAAGAAAGTCATTTGTAGTTTAGCTTTTAAACAAAGATACTAACAGTCCTCTCCCAGAGCAAACCCCCTTCCTGCATGGGGACTAGACTGCCTAAAGCCACAAGATTAGAAATTATGATTTAGGAGCTTTCGGCTGGAGGCTTCAAGATTCTAAATCTCCTCACATTGCTCCTGGGGATAACATCACTATTGTAAAATGTAAGTTCAGTGCTTGAGATATTTTATAGACCCTGCACTAGATGAATCAGCTGACACCACCCAGATTAATAAACTGGCTTATCTGGTCTTGCGGCCCCCACCCAGGAACTGACTCAGCATAAGAGGACAGCTTCATAGGAATATGATTTCATCTTAGAACCAACTAATCAGAACTCCTGACACACTGGCACCCTACCCACCAAATAATCCTTTAAAGACTCTGATCCCCAAATTTTTTGGGAGACTGATTTGAATAATAATAAAACTCTGGTCTCCTGCACAGCTGGCTCTGTATGAATTACTCTTTCTCTATTGCAGTTCCCCTGTCTTGATAAATTGGTTCTGTCTAGGCAGTGGGCATGGTGAACCCATTGGGTGGTTACAGTTATTTCCCTGTCAACCATTTTATAGCCTCTAGCCTCTAAATTTCAGGTCTTTACAGAAGTAAGAAACTTAATATTAAATAGATGATTATTTTACTAAATTCAAGATTTAGCTATTTCCATTAAACCAATATTAATGTCCTATGTATTAAAAATTACACAAGCAAAGATCATCTGTATTTGTCATGGATAATATGAAATCACTTGAGCAATAAATGCAAACAAAGATGTATGCTGGCAATTCTTAAGATATTTCTAATATTACTTTACCAATAATTTTAAAGCTAGCTTATTAAAGATTTTACTTTAGTCATGTGAACTTGAAAAGCATTTGGGCTTATTATTTAATTTATGAGTATGCTTTAAGCCAATTTCATACCTTGTGGCCTAAAACACAACAAAATATGTATACTTACATATAAATGCACACATACACACTCATACAACCAAAGATACTATAGATTTTACTTCAGAACTTTAGCCATCAGCTATTAATACAAACTCACTGGTTTGCAAAAACAGTAACAAAAAAAGATGGTTGGATTCAAACAGTGGATTTCATCTTAGTTTGGGAACTTTATAGTTGTAGGTCAGCCTCTTGGTTCTGAATTTTCACGGATGTAACTGTGCACAAAAAGACCATATATGTCCATTTTACACAAACACTTGCAAGAACAGGTGCCAGAAAATCAAAGGAGTGCCTGAGAGGGGTCATTCTCTTTGTTTTTCCTCATTCATAGATTATTTGTTTCCAACTATTTTTTTAAGGGAGGAACTGAGCTGTGGCCTAGGATTTTAGTGCAGTGAGTAGAAGTGTGCTGGTTGTGGGTCGAACTCCACAGAGTGTCACCACTGAGTCATTTCCACCCTCTCCCATGTCTCAGTTTCTCTATCCGGAGGTCTAGACCTGCGAGAGGGCTCAAAATGCAGAGTGACCAGCTCCTATATGCTCTTCTTGGTCGAGCCTTTTACAGTTAATTTTGTTGGGGGTTTCCTGAAGGGCCACTGACCCCCAGACACTCCCACTTGGCCCCCAGTCACCCAGGGCTGCCTTTTGGCTGGGATGATCAAAATGCCCATTCTCCTCAGAGCTGAGGAAACTCAGTGTCTCATTTATTTATGAAAACAACAGTTCAGTTCCTCATACAAATATGCAGACAACAATCGAGATTAATTTCAGGAGAAAAAAGGCAATGGAGAAGACTCTTTAGAATGCCCTTCTGAACTAGTATCAGAATTCTAAACAATAACTTCCTAGGAGACAAAAAAAGCCAAGACTACTTCCTGTAAACTGCCCTCAGCCATCCGTAACTTTGTACCACTCATCTGACACTACACACTCCAAGGTCAAATCTTCTCACCGTACAAGGTAATCTCTGGTAACCCCAAAGCCAAAGAGCTCAGGTCACGCAATACAGGAGAGCAGAGCTTTAGACCTAAGAAGAATCTGCCCATTACTCTTGAAATGCCACAAAAAAAAAACAGGACACCCCAAAAGGGGCACGTGTCACAGTTGAAACATTATGGAATGAGATAATGGGAATGAAAATATTATGTAAACTCTAAAGCACACTATAAAATCTAAACATTACTATTATTATTGAGATTATAGTCATCATTATTTCTTGCTACATCTGGAGTCCTAGAAAGCATGATCTTCATTAAACACTGGAGAATTTCAGTTGGCAGAACAATTTTGAGTTGAAAACCTTTAATGTTGAAATTCATTGAGTGTATGATTGCTTAGGAGAGTGCAATAGATAATAAATGACTAGAGATGGAAAAGCTGTTGGAATCTCACCTTTGGCAAAAATTGCTCTATGAGCCAGAACATCATAGAGTTGGCTGTAGTCTCTGGATATGGTGTTACTTGAGTGTCCTATCAGTAAAGCTTATAGAGTCTTCAGGGTTACCGTTTAACAACAGCCTCAGAGTCATAATCTACCAGTCATTGGGTAACTGGTTCTAGGACACCTTTATTGGATGCTCAAGTCACCTTCTTACTTACCTCCTTCCGATTTGATTTTCTGCCCAATAACAGCTTGTTAAACTCCTGGTAGTAACGTGTAATCAGCTAAATTTCACCTTCTCCCCAAACAAGGATACTATTTTTCGCCTTACATATAGACTCTTTTATTTAATCACTTCTTCATAGATAGGGAAACCAAAGATCATGAGATTAAGTGATTAGTACATTCACTTGGACAATAATTCAGGCACTAGGACAGTAATTTACATAGCTGAGACAGGTTTCCTCTGCTCACACTTTGGGAACTCACAGTTTTCTGCCTGTCCCACAAAATGTGCAGCAGTGTGCCACTTCTTTCAAAGGATCTGTGAATTCTTTCAGTTTTCCTGGTATGCTCCTATGGTGGTACCTGGAACAAAAGTTCACAGTATACATCTCCACATACTGTTCTGTCCATCCCAGTAGGAGATGCACTTTAGCCCTGCCTTCTAGCTGCCATCTTCCTCCTGTCTCCAGACGAACATAATTTTGATTGGCAGCATTTCCTATTTGTAATGGATCTAGTTAACGATTCATTTTTTTCCCAGAGACATAATTGGGCTATAATTATTTAAAGCATTAGTTTTGATATCAGAGACTTGGGTTTTTATCACAGATCTGCCACTTACTAGCTCTATGGTTTAAAACAAGTTAGTCCCTTATACTTTTTGGAGTTTCAGTGTTCTCCCCTGTAAAAAAAAAAAAAAAAAAGTAATAAAAATACCAACTTCATAGGATTGTGGACATTAAATGTGACTCTGCGAAGAATGAACTTAGCACAGTGGCTGTTGCATAACAAGTGCTCCACAAATATTATCTCTGGTTATTACAACAGAAAGTGGGCTTAGGGCAACAGGTGAATTTGTACTCTGGCTGGATCTAAGAGGAACGACACTAGTGTAGTGTTGCCAGTAAAACACAGGATACCCAGTTACATTTGAATTATGTATATGTTTTTCATATAAGTATGTGTCTGTTTTTTCACATAAGCATGTGTCATTTAAGTATATGTTTTTCATATAAGTATGTGTCATTTAAGTATATATTTGAACACATTCGTGCTAAAAATATTCTTTGTTTATATGAAATTCAAATTTAACTAGGTGTCTTATTTTTTATTTACTAAGCATGGCCACCCTACACAGGTTCCTTTTGTGAGCACCCACTTTCTCGAAGACTCCCTTGAGGAATGTGTCAGAAAACTCATGTCATTGAGTTGTAGTTTGTTCCTCTTGTGTGAACCACTACTTCTGAGAGTCTACTGAGCTTCCCTCTGGCTGTGATAAAGTAGAAATATTCTGGTGTTGTCATCTTAAAGAATATAAATTAATTTTCAGTGTTTACTCGGGGTCATATATGGTGTCTTGCATGTTAATTTCATTAATATATTTAGCATCACCCCCCAACAGTCTTAGGCGTTTAGTGCTATTGATATTGTCATTTTGAAAAATAAGGAAACTAGGGTTCACAGAGGTTAAATGACCTTTCCTGTGAGAAGAGTTAGTAAATAAGGGAACATGCACTTGAATTGCAGTAGACTAAATTGCAGTCCCGTGTTCTTATGCTGTATGCTCTGCTGCACATATATACCAAATATGCAGTATGGTCTACAACCACGACAGATAATTCTGTGAAAATATACTGTAGAAAGTGTTATATTTCCCCAGGAACCAGGTTGAGGAAGCCAGCTGTCATACCTGCTTCAGAGTGAAGGCCTGGTTAGAGCTCCTTCACATGGACATAGCACAGCTCTCTACTTGTCTTCTGTCTTTTAAGTTAAAGCCTAGCTCATTTATCTGAAATTTTTACTAGGTTGTTGGATTCCATTCATGAAATTAAAATCTCTGAAGCAGAAACTATAGTCTTTTGTTATCTCTCTTAATTTCATTAAGTATATCAGTCTTACATGAAACAGAGCCAGCAACATAAGGTACTATTCTAGCACGTGTTTGGGATCCATTGATAATATGAAATATAAAATATATGTCTTTTACAGGATAGTCTATTTGGTTTCCTTAAAGCCAAAATGAAAACCTTTCAGCATAGAAATCCCACTAAGAGTTTAACTAGTCTCAGACTCTTCGGGGAGGCCTGAAAAGAGGCATTTTTTTTTTTTAACACAGTTTTCATTGTGGAGGCCATATTCAATTGCTCTTTAGAACTGCATAAGAATAGTTTAATGCTGACCTTGCTGCTAACCATCTTTTTTTTACAGCATTCTATTCTCTTTGCTAAAAGGTGTTATATCAGGTAGCAATTAAACAGGCAAGGAAGGCAAAGAACCTTAGAAATCCCTTATTAGAATCAGACAAAGCTATTCAACCAAAGCCCTATCCTATACACTGACTTCTGAAATTAGAAGACAAAAAAATAACAAAGCAAACATTCAGCCATAGTACCTTCTTTTAAAGAATATCTTACTTTCCTTCCAATTTGGCCCTCTTCTGTCCTGCATACCAGTGATCTATCTTTGACCCCTTTCATCATTTATGTTTCAGGCCCCATAAATCCTTGCTTAGATAAATCATATACAGTCTTCTTCCTACTCTGAGAAGCAAGTACCTTTAATTTGTTTTAAGAGAATGCCTCATTCTCAGATTATTGGTTTGAGCAAAGAAAGCATGATTAGCTTGCATCACACACCATACAATCTGAGGATGGTTCCTCACAGGGATTTTTAATAAGGGCTGTTCTGGCCTAGCTCCAAAATCCAAAGTGCCCACAATTGCATGCTCCCAGGCACTTCACTTGCCCTGAGATGTAGGCAATAATTGTTGAATTGAGCTCTGGGAGAGAGAGATGCCAGACTGCAGTTCATGTGTAGGGATCCTAGGACCCAGGCATAGAGTGATGTACTTGAGTCCAAACAGAGACCCAGTCATACTGCTCTGAGAACTGCATCAGCTGGGGGCCTGGGAAATTTTCAGATATGTACCATGAATCCCCTAAAATGTTATGCATCAGCCATGCAGCTTTTACGTTTGTTAATATTTCATTGACTCAGCAATAGGCACTATACAAATCAGAGAGTTCTGTTTCCCAGAACAAAATAGATCTTTGGAATTTAAATTCTCCCTGGTATACTTATAAGAAACAAATTAAACACAAGCATGCAGGACAGGGAGGTTTTGAAACTTAATGTTTTAGACTGTAAATCTTGCATACATTCAGAATAAATGTGGTTTCTTGTTCTTAATGGTGCCTTTTTCTTGCATTCTCTAATATTTACCCTGTGGAAAAAGGCAAGTCAAATACTAAATCGTTTGTGATGCCCTCTTTAGTATTACCTGCGTAAATCCTCAACTGGCCTACAAAGCGTGGTGGTTATTTTAGCCTTTTTTTCCCCAAATAACTACAGATTACTAAACAGCTCTATACATTCAAGGATTTAGAGTTTCCTGTGATTTCTTGGTGGTCACAGAAAGACATTGAGCACAAGTATCCCTCTGAATGTTAATTTATCTCGGTTTTCTTTGGGCTGGTTTTGATCATATTCATCAATTGAAATGATGTCCTAGCAGACAGATCACAATTTCTATTTTTTTCAAATACTATAGCTTTATTATTTATGATAAAGCAATACGATGTTTTCTGTGTATATCATTGGTCAATAATATCTTCATATGAAAAAGCATCTTGCCTAAAGTTTCCTTATACATGAAAAATTACCAAAGCTTGCTTGAAACTCCTAATATAGCTATGTGTAAACCTCCAGCAACAACTCAGACACCTCTTCCTGCCACTTTATGCATAAATTATCCTATCAAAGAGCTGGTATTTATTCTGAGCTCTTTGAAATTCTAATCACTTGTATACACCTCCCCAGGCCAGTTGTCTTTTGAAATTTGGATTACTTACAATTGGCTATTCATAAGTGCTGGAATATACAGTGTGGAGTGCCACCCATTTAGGAGGCTTTAAAGATTCATTGTTCCATTTTCCTTAGTGGAAATTTAAATGTTTAATAATGATTCTAAAATGATTCTGCAATTCTCTTTATTTTAATATTAATGCCATTTTTAGTATCTTCTGTGCATGTTGAATAGCTTTTTAATTAAACAGAGATGGTACCCAGAAATCATAGACCAGAAACCACCTAAAGATTCCATCAAACTATTTTCTCCTGATTTGCCCTGCTAGTGGTGAGAATGTGCAGGGACATGCATGAACCCATGTGAACACACACACACACACACACACACACACACACACCCTTTTTTCCTGAAACTATCCACAGAAGAGTCTTTATAGTTTTATCGGATATCAAATTTCTGTTTCACTCAGTACCATTTCAGTAGATTCTTACTCATATCTGCTTTAATCTCCTTTTTTGCAATTTTGGTTCTTGTCCTGTATCTGAGATAAAATATGCTCAAACACGCCTCTGTTTTGTGGATCGCTAGAGGACGTAATTTGCGATCACTTTGGTTTATCCTGGCTGCTGCCAGAAAACAACAGGAGACCCTTTACTTATGGCATATTTCATGTCACTTTCCACTTATAACATGAGTTTTTAATGATATATTAGTTCCTAAGTACTGCCATTCTCGCCTAGGTTGATTCTCATCATTCTATGCATGGATTGCAACAGCAACTTACTAATATATTGGTCTAATTCCCATTGTAATGAGTCAGCTTCACTTTCGTTTACTGTATCAAGCCTGCCTCATCTTTTCCAATTCACAGTTATGTTGCCTTATCTTGCCCTCTTCCTCCTCTTAAATGAGCACTTATTGCCAATCTAGTCTTGAATAAGAAGCTTGAAATTGATGTTTCTTGTTATTTGCCGGCTGCATATGTATGTCTCATCTTCTGTGTAGAAATCTTAGGTCCTCAGAGCAGCAATTATGCTTAATATTTTCTAGTATTCCTGAAAGCATCTGACACAAGGCTTTAATTGGGATAATTTTAACTTTCTATTGATATGTAAATGAAGATATGAAACTAAGCTTATAGTAGGCCCTCAATATCTGTGTGATATTTTCCTGTATACACACACACATGCATATATATATATATATATATATATAATGTTTCATATTATATGTGAAAACAAAGAAAACCTTAAATGATTTCTGTAGAAATAAGTCATGGTTCTGAGAAATGCAATACTTTCATTATTAACTGTTTTCTGTTATGATTTCATTGAGCCCAAAACTATAAAAAATATTATTTTCCATTATTTCTGACTTCCTTAATAGGTCCTCCCCCTGACCCACAAGCACACCCTGTGAGCTTATAAAGTTCTAGTCATAGGATCGTCTGGCTTTGTCCTATTGCATTCATTTTCATCCACAATTATTCCTTTTCATTCTCTCTGGAATTCTTACATTCATTTGACTGTATACTTTGACTCGTGAGTTCTGATTTACATACTGGTGGATTCATTACTTCAGTTGGTTAAACTTCTTAGGATTGGCCTGGCACCCGGCTATTTGCCCTCTGCCTTCATATAACACATTTCAAGCAAGATAGACTCCCAGAATTTTAGAAAACATCTCCAAAGGAGCGACCTAATCTACACTTGACCTACCTAATATTGGAGAGTAATCGGATAGTAAGAGTTCATTGCCTATGCTTTGATTAGATACACTCAGAATTAAAACAGAGTCCTTATACTGACATCATTCTACATAAACAGAGTTAGTATGACTTATTTGTGTTATTTTACATCTAAGATACAGTTCACACAACATTGGCGCATGCAATATTCAAATAAACTTATATTTTCTGAAAGATTTATGTTATACGATGTTAAAGTAAAAAGAATTGATTCTCTGAATTATTTACTAAGCTTAACAGAACTTAGAAGCTGTTTCTGCATTTTTAAATGTATCTCTCCCTTGTGAAAATCAAGAGCTGCTCATTTTGGCGTTTGAAGCAAAGGAATGAAGTATTTTATTTCATTTTGCTTTAGCTAATGATTCTAAACTCAAAAGTTTACTGTTGGTTAATGATTCTACACTAGGATATTTTAGGAGATTACAAAACATTATCTTTTCAGAACACTGTTAACTTTCAGTCAACCCAGTTTAATTTCCCATGAAAAACTAAATTTTGAGCTAGATTTTTAACTTACTAAAGCATAAAAGTAAATCAGAGATAATACAGCAAAGCATTATATTCTTATTAAAATGTCCATCTTTTTTAATATTATGAGTTCAGCATAATTACAGAAAAGCAACTAATATTTTAAGAACTTCATATTGTATTTTTGAAAAATAACAGAAGAACAAGTTTTCAATAGTCAATTAGGTTTTTGTTTTCCAAGATGGCAGATTGGAGGCTTTCATCATGCGTCTGCCACTTGGGAAGACCAAAATCATGCATAAAGATCAACTCTGTAAGCTTTAATTCAACAATGAAAACGGGAATCCACCGAAATACTGAAAGACACTCCAGATCCCGTAGAGAAGGTGGACAAGCAGCCCCCATGATGGCGTTTGATGAATAAAAGTGAGTGAAGCCCATAATAAGAAAGCGGCAGGAAGTCTCTGTGATTCACCTTTCCACTGGGGATCTAAGCAACCTAGAAGAAGGGAGAGAACATTATTTCTCCAAAGTCTTGGAGCTGCCTTACAGACAGGCTAGAAGACATTGAGAAGGGAAGACAGTGGGGAGAGCTATAAGCATTTTCCCAGACCAGAGATGGAGAGCAGGACACCATTTTTATTCAGGCCCATACAAAGTCAGTCATTCTTTGGTGACCTGGGAGGATGGCCATGCAGGCATTTTAGTCTTGGGCCAAAGATGGTAGTACCCACTCTGGAGTGGGTTAGGGTCCTCCATAGCCAGAACTGTGGAAAGCACCTCAGAGGTAGGTGCTAGAATTGCACTGTCCCCTATCACAGGCTAAGGGTGCGAGGAGAACTGCTACAGCTGCAGTTTCTCCTTGGTAACAAGACTTGAAGTCAATGACAGCTTAGCAATCTGGAACTGACCTGCATGTGACATTGCTCAGCACTGCAGCCTGCTCACCTGGGATTGTGGTGCAGAGGGGCCCTCTCTGTTCCAGACCCAGGCAGATCTCCAGGCATTCGGAGCACCCACTTGCACAGACTAGAGTCTAGTGGGACCCTCTCCACTCTATTCCTCTAGGCAACTGTACACTCCCTTGCCTGGAGCAGCTGCCTGAACTGCCCCACCCTTCCTGTGCGTAGATTGTGGTATAGCCGGGCCCTCTCTGCTCTATGTCCAGGCAGATTTCCTTGTATTTGGAGTGTCTGCTTACTTGGATCTGCAGACTGATTCACCCCATTTTAGTGCAGAGATTGTGGTGCAATGTGGCCACCTATGCTCCATGCCCAGGCAGATCTGCAGGCATCTGGAGCACCTGTTGTCTTGGATTAGGAGTAAACTCAGACCTCCCTGACCATATAGAAAACTTGGGGGCAAAGGAGGTTCCCCAGCTCCATGCCTAGGTACACCTCTGAGAAATTGGTGACTGGCCAGTTGACACCCCTCAGTGCCGGTGTTTTAGTCTGCCATTAAGTAATCTGTAGGCGGGCCTGACTGGTCCAGCCCCACCTATCTTGGTTTCCTGCTATGGGGCTTCTCAGGGAGCTGACACCACTGTGCACTCCACAGATCAGCCCATTTCCTAAACAAGGATCAAGTACGTACTCATCCACATTAGCTGCGGACAGCTCTTACCTATAAGCACCATCTACTGGCCTGTAGGTTGAACCACATAGCGCAATATAAAACCAGCTAAAGGAAGTGTATAGGGCTATAGAAACAAAAGCCAGAGACAGTACCCAACACTCTCTACAGTCACATCTCCTAGGGAGGGGGAAAAGGGGAAAAATTAATAATAATAATAATAATAATAATATAGCAAAAATAGGAAAATATTCCTATACACATGAAAATAATTGCAAAAGTTAGAAGTGCCAGTGTCCCCAGATAAGAAGAAACCAGTGTAAGAATTCTGGCACCATGAAAAATCTGAATATCGTGACATCACCAAATAATCACACTAACTCCCCAGCAACGGTTCCTAATCAAAATGGAAAATTGGAAATGACAGATAAAAAATTCAAAGCATGGATTACAAGGAAGTTTAATAAGATCCAGGAAAAGGTTGAAAACCAACACAAAGAAACTTATAAAGCAATTCAGAAAATAAAGAGATAAACATCTTGAAGATAAATCAGTCAGAGCATTTGGAATTGAAAAATTGACTTAAGGAATTTCAAAACACAAATGAAAGCTTTATTAATAGTCTAGACCAAGCAGAAGAAAGAATTTCAGAGGTTGAGGAACAGTCTTGCAAATAAACTCAGATAAAAACAAGAAAAAATTTAAATGAATAAGACCTTTTAGAAACATGGGATTATGTAAAATGACCAAACCTACAATTTATTGGCATTCCTTAGAGAGAAAGAGAAAAAGTAAACAACCCAGAAAATGTATTTGAAGGAATAATCTAAGGAAATTTCCCTAGTCTTACTGGAGAGGTAGACATCCGGGCACAAGAAATTTAGAGAACATCTGCAAGATACTATACAAAATAAATATCACCAAGGAATATATAGTCACTAGACTGTTCAAGGTCAAAGCTAAATGAAAGATCTTAAAAGCAGCTAGGGAAAAAGTTCAGATCACTTACGAAAGTAACCTCATCAGGCTAACAGCACACTTCTCAGCAGGAACCTTACAAACGATAAGGGAGTGGGGACCTATTTTCAGTATTCTTGAAGAAAAAAAATCCAACCAAAAATTTCATACCTTTCCAATCTAAACTTCATGAGTGAAGGAGAAATAAAATATTTTCCAGACAAGCAATCACTAAAGGAATTCATTACCAGTAGACTAGGCTTACAAGAGATCCTCAAGAGAGCAATAAATATGGAAACAAAACAACAATCCCTTACCCCAAACCACATTTAAATATATAGTCCGCAGACCCTATCAAGTAACTACGTAATAGAAACTACAAAGCAACCAGCTAACAACTTCACGATAGTATCAAAACTTCACCTATCAATATAAACCTTAAGTGTTGATCGTCTAAACGCACAACTTAAAAGACACAGAGTGATAAGTTGAATAAAAAATTAGACCCATCCATCTGTTGTCTTCAAGAAATTAATCTCACAGGTAATGACACCCACAGGCTCATGGTAAAAGGTTGGAGAATGTTATATAATACAAATAGAAAACAGAAGAACAGGAATCACAACTCTTATATCAGATAAAACAGACTTTAAACAAGCAGCAGTAAAAACGGACAAAGAAGGACATTATATAAAGTTAAAATATCCAATTCAACAAAAGGACTTAAATATCCTAAATATATACACACCCAGCATTGGAAAATGCAGACACATAAAACAAGTACTTCTAGATCTACAAAAAGACTTAACAACCACACAATAATACTGGGGAACTTAGTCACTCCACTGACTGCATTAGACAGATTATTGAATGAGAAAAGTAACAAAAAATTGTGGACTTAAATTCCTTACTTGACCAATTCTAACTAATAGTCATCTACAGACTACTCTATCCATCAACCACAGAATATACATTCCTTTCTTCTGCACACAGAACATACTCTAAGACTTAGCACATGCTTGGTCATAAAGCAAGCCCTAATAATTTCATAAAAATCAAAATTATACCAACCATACTCTCAGAACAATGTGGAGTAAACACAGAAATCAGTAACAAGAAGATCTCTCAAAACCAGGCAATTATATGGAAATTTAAAAACTTGTTCCTGAATGACTTTTGAGTAAAAAACAAAATTAAGCAGACATCAAAAATTATTTGAAATCAATCAAAACAAACATTGCATACCAAAATCTCTGGGATACAGCAAAAAGCATTAAGAGGAAAGTTTATAGCACTAAACACTTATATCAAGAAATTAGAATGATCTCAAATTAACCATCTAACCTCACACCTAGAGGACAAAAAAAAAAAAAAAACTAACTCCAAAGCTATAGGAAGAAAACAAATAACTAAAATCAGAGCATAACTGAATGAAACTCAGCCTCCCAAATGCATACAAAGGATAAATGAAACCTAAAGTTAGTTCTCTGGAAAGATAAAATTAATAGACTGCCAGCTAGATGAACAAAGAAAAACGGGAGAAGATCTAAATGAGCACAATCAGAAAGGACAAAGGAGGTAACATTGTAACTGATCCTACAAAGATACAAAAAATTCTCAGAGACTATTATGAACATGTCTGTGCACACAAATTAAAAAATCTAGATGAAATGGACAAATTCCTAGAAACACATCTTCCCAAGATTGAATCAGGAAGAAATGGTAACTAATCAGACCAATATCGAGTTCCAAACTTGAATCAGTTATAAAAAATCCACCAAACAAAAAAAAACCTTGCACGGATGCGTTTACAGCAAAATTCTACCTGATGTAGAGAGAAGAGCTGATACCAATTTTACTGCAATTATTCCAAAAAATTGAGGAAGTGAGACTCCTCCTTAACTCATTCTATGAAGCCAGCATCACCCTGATTAAAAAATAAAAATTAAAAAAAAACCTGGCAAAGATACAATGACAAAAGAAAACTTTAGGGCAATATTTCTTCTGAACAGAGACAGAAAAATTCTAAACAAAATACTAGCAAACAGAATCCAGCAGCACATCAATAAATTAATTCACCACAGTCAAGTAGGCTTTATTACTGGGATGCAAGATTGGTTCAACATGCACAAATCAATAAATGTGATTCACACATAAACAGAATTAAAAATAAAAACTATATGATCATCTGAATAGATGCAGAGAAAGCTTTCAATAAAATCTAACACTCCCTCACGATAAAAACCCTCAATCAACTAGGCATTAAAATAGTCTACCTCAAAATAATAAGAACCTTCTGTGACAGATCTATAGCAAACATCATACTGAATGGACAAAACCTGGAAGCATTACCCTTAAGAACAGGATCAAGACAAGGATGCCTACTCTCACCACTCCTATCCAACATAGTACTGGAAGTTGTATCCAGAACAATCAAGCAAGAGAAAGAAATAAAAGCCATTCAAATAGGTAAAGAAGTCAAATTATCTCTCACCTTTGATGATATGATTCTATAGCCTGAAAACCCTGAAGACTGCCAAAATTCTCCTATACCTGACAAACAACTTTAGTGAAGTTTTAGCATACAAAATCAACACATAAAAATCAGTAGCATTTCTGTACACCAGTGTTCTAAGCTAATATCCAAATCTTAACACAATCCTATTTACAATAGGCACAAAAAGTGAGATATCTAAGAACACAGCTAACCAAGTAGGTGGAAGATCTCTACAAGGATCACTATAAAATACTGCTGAAATGAATCAGAGAAGACACAAACAAATGGAAAAAATATTCTGTTCTCATGGATTGGAATAATTAATATAGTTATTAATGGCCATACTTCCCAAAGTAATTTACAGATTCAACACAATTCCTACCAAACTACCAATATCATTTTTCACAGAATTAGAAAAAAAAAACATTCTCAAATTCATATGGAATCAACAAAGAGTGAGAACAACCAAAGCAAACCTAAGTAAAAAGCACAAATCTGAAGGCATCACATAACCCAATTGCAAACTCTACTACAAGGCTGCAGTAATAAAACAGCACAGTACTGGTATAAACACAGACACATAGATCAATGAAACAGAATAGGGAATCCAGAAATAAACCTGCACACCTACATCTACCTGTTTTTTTACAAAGTCGACAAAAAAAAGCAATGGGGAAAGGAATCCCTATCCAATAATTCGTGCTGGGATAACTGGCTAGTCATACGCAGAAGAATTAAACTGGACCCCTACCTTTCATTGTACACAAAAATTAACTCAAGATGAATTAAGATTTAAATGTAAGACTTCAAACTATAAAAATCTTAGATGAAAACCCAGGAAATATTAATATAATTCTGAACATTGTTCTTGGCAAAGAATTTATGACTAAGTCCTCAAAGCAATTACAACAAAACCAAAAATTGACGAGTGGGACCTAATTAAACGAAACAGTTTTTGCACAGCGAAATAATCTATCAACAGAATAAACAGACAACCCACAATATGGGAGAAAATATTTGCAAACCATGCATCTGACAAAGGTCTAATATGCCTAATCTATACGGAACTTAAAGAACTCAAGCAAAAAATAAATAACCCTATTAAAAAGTAGGCAAAGGACATGAATAGATACTTATCAGAAGAAGACATACAAGCATCCAACAAACATATGAAACAATCTTCATCATCAATAATCATTAGAGAAATGCAAATAAAAACAACAGTGACACACCATCTCTCACCAGTCAGAATGGCTATTATTAAAAAAAAATAATAATAAATAACAGATGATGGCAGGGCT
This sequence comes from Pan paniscus, assembly GCF_029289425.2. NCBI lineage: Eukaryota > Metazoa > Chordata > Mammalia > Primates > Hominidae > Pan > Pan paniscus. The sequence goes on from NC_073272.2 coordinate 145,774,408, forward strand.
GTGGAGAAAGGTAAACACTTATACACTGCTGGTGGGAATGTAAATTAGTTTAGCCACTGTGGAATGCAGTTTTGAGATTTCTCAAAGAAATAAAAACTGCTCTATCATTCAACCCAGCAATCCAATTACTGGGTATATAACCAAAGGAAAACAAATTGTTTTACAAAAAAAGTCAGATGCACTTGTATGTTCATCGCAGCACTATCTGCAATAGCAAAGACATGGAATCGAACTCGGTGTCCATGCAGTGGAGTAAAGAAAATATGGTGCATACACAGCATGGAATACTATGAATTCATTAAAAAGAAAGTGAAATCATGTTCTTTGCAGCAACGTGGATGTAGCTGGAGGCCATCACCCTAAGTGAATTAATGTAGAAACAGAAAACCAAATATTGCTTATTCTAATTTATTAGTGGGAGCTAAACATGGGGTACTCATGGTCATAATGATGACAACAATAGACACGGGGGTGAGAGGAGGAGGGGAGCAAAAACTGAAAAACTACCTGTTGGATACTATGCTTACTCCCTGGGTGACAGAATTATTTGTACCTCCAACCTCAGTACCACACACTATATCCATGTAACAAATCTGCATATGTACCCCCTGAATCTAAAATCAAACTTGAAATTATTTTTTAACATTCAATTACAATGTTTGAGCTACAGTTATGGCTAGACGAGCATCAATATCACAGATGCTAAAGCAGAAGCGATCAGGGTGTACTTTAGAAGACATTCTCTTTTTCGTTTCAAGAATGAAATTTAAGTGTCTAGAAATGTTGGTTTCAATAGAACATTCATGACAATCCTAAACTTAGATGATACGAAGTGTATGAGGATGGTTTTGGCTATAAATAATAGACTATCCAACTAAAATTGGCTTAAAAATAAAGACATTTATTATCTAATGTAACATATCTGGAAGCAGGTTTGGTTTATTCTGAGGCTAAATGACAACATCAAAAGCCCAGGATCTGTCTCTCTGCTCATCAATCCTTGGCCCATTGGCTTTCAACTTCAGATTTGTAACTAAAGTGGTTATAAAATGGGTGTGAAGCATTAGACCTTCACTGATCATGTTCATAGGCAGGATCATTTATATTGTTCATGTTAGGGGTAGAAGGTGTCTGAGTTACCAGCAGTGAATCCACATGGGTCTGCAGCAACCTCAATTCTTGTCTCCTCAGAAGAAAGAATTCAACTGAGGGGCATAAAGCAGAAAATGAGACCAAGGCAAGTCTCAGAGCAGTAATGGAAGCTTATGAAAAAGCTTTAGAGCAGGAAAGAAAGGAAAGTACACTTGGAAGAGACCCAAGTGGGCGAATTGAAGGACAAGTGCAGCATTTAACCTTGATCCTAGGACTTTATATGCTGCCCCACTTCTGGCATCCTGTGCCCCTTTCTCATGATTCTTCCCTTAGGGTGGGCTGCCCGCATGCGCAGTGCCCTCCTTAAACTTGAGAAGTGAGCATGCCCAGTGTGTTTAAGAAGTTGTATGTATGCCCACCTGAGTCTCTCTTTCCATTTCCTGTGTAATGCACCTGGAACGTCATACTCTGCCATTTTGTCTCTTAGTGTGCATTCCTGAATTCACTTGCCCAACTCCTGAGATTTTATTGGAAGCTGATTGCTAATCTCAAGTGTTTTTTTATCTGTTTGGAAAGTTGCCTCTCCCTGGAGCCTGTGATCAATTAACACTTTAGTGTGACAGCTGTGGACCTTCAGGAGATTGTCTCCAGCTGGCTCCAGCTGCCAAATTATCATTTTTGGAGAGGCAGTGTGATAACTGCTGAATCATCCCCTGAGGGTCCCCTGACATTCCCGGTTGGTGGGGGGAGAGCCCTCTCCTGCCCCGCTCATGCCTATTTAACTACCTGTAATATTCACAGATTTGACTCTTATATTGAGAAGGAAAATCATAACCAAAAACTTCCTAGCAAACTTATCCTCAGAGATCATTATCTAGGATTAAATTACATCCATGCCCTGCTGCAGGGGTAGCTGGGAATGTATCTGGCACTAAAATGGAGGTTGGGGGACTTTGACTTCCACGATGATTGAGTGGTCATACTTTCTTCCTGTTCCTCCCACTAAATACAACTAAAAACCCCAGGCATTATGTATGAAGAAAACAAAAGTAAACTCTGATAGGTGGAAAGAAGGTAGATTAGTTAGAGACCGTGGGACACAAGGAACAACACAGTGATGAATTTCCTGGGTTTTCTTTTTACTTCACACATCTCAGGGTTCTAGCTGAAGAAGTCAGCAACTTGAACCACCAATGAGTGCGGACCAAAGTATCCCACCCACACACAAAGATGGGCAGACAAGCAAGGCAAAATAACTTTTAGAAAATAACCCACTCCACTCCAGTCAAACACCACAGAAAGATCTGTGGGTGGAACCTCACCAAGATTAACAAAAGCTGAGTGGTGAACCTAGATGTCTACCCTCACCAAGCTTTAATGAGGCACCCCAACTCCTACCTAACCCTGCTAGGGTTACGTCAGATAAGCTGAGTGTGAAACTGGATTTTCATCTCCTCAAGCTGATAACAAGATATCTCTTCACTCCATGGTGTCATTAGAGGCCATGTGGAGAGCCAGGACTTTTAACCTCACCCCAAAATGTAGTGAGGTGGCCCTCTGCCTCTCTGATGGAGTGGCATCAGAGGAGGCCCGTTAGAGAGCCAGAACTTTCACCACTTTACAGCAGTGACAAGTCCACCACATCACAGAGTCAGTGGAAGCCACGTGGGGAACAGTAATGAAGCACTCCTACTCCTCTTCCCCAGGGGGATACCTATGGAAGCCTAATGGGGAGACATACATACAACCCTGGGAAACAGGAATCATAAGCCCTTTCAAATGTTGAAATTAAAATGAGCCCCATGTTCTTGAAAAAACATAATGGTTAAGAAATTCCCCTTACCTTTTGGTGCTCCAGAAAACAGCTTACTGCAAACTACCCTTCCCCATATGACTTAGAGAAGACTGATGGATGCCTTCCTTTGTTTACCTGTAACTATGTCCGATACAGACCCACCAAATTCCTGTTTTTTTTTTCTTTTTTGCCTCATAATTGATTAGTAGAACTTCAGTAAAGCTTCTCTGTTTTTATCAGATACAAGAATAGCTACTCCTGCTCATTTTTGATTTCCATTTTTATTTTTCCACCCCTTTACCTTGAGTTTATATGAATCCTTATGTGTTAGGTGAGTCTTTTGAAGACAATAGATATTTGGCTTGTGATGCTTTATTCATTTTGCCAATCTGTGTTTTTTAAATGGAGCACTTAGGCCATTTACATTCAGTGTTAATATTTCGATGTGAAGCATTGTTCCAGTCCTCAATTTAAGTTTTACCTAGATACTTTGTTTTCTCTTTTGTGTTATTGTTTTATAAGCCTTGTGAGTTCTATGCTTTCAAGAGGTTCCATTCCAGTGCATATTGACCTTTTGTTTCAATATTTATAACTCCTTTTAGAATTTCTTGTATGGCTGGTCTGGTAGCGACAAATTTCCTCAGCATTTGTTTGTCTGAAAATGACTTTTTATCTCCTTCATTTATGAAACTTAGTTTTGCTGGATAAAAAATTTTTGGCTGAAAGTTATTCTGTTTAAGGAGGATAAAGATGGGACCCTAGTCCCTTCTGGCTTGTAAGGATTTTTCTGAGAAGTCTGCTGAAGTCTGATAGGTTTTTCTTCATAGGTTACCTGATGCTTTTGTCTCATTGCTCTTAGAATTATTTCCTTTATAATAAATAGTTTTATGACTACATGCCTTGGTTATATGCTTTTTGCAATGAATCTCCAAAAAGTTCTTTGTGCTTCTTGTATTTGGATATCCAAGCCTCTAACAAGGCTGGGGAATCTTTTCTCAATTATTTCCTCAAATAAGTTTACAACCTTTTTGCTTTCTCTTCTCCCTTAGGAACACCAATTATTATTACGTTAGGCTGTTTTGCATAATCCTGTATTGCTTAGAGAATGTGTTCAATTCTTTTGATTCTTTTTTTTTATTTTTGTCTAATTGGGTTAATTCAAAAGCCTTGACTTTGAGCTCTGAAATTTTCCTTCAACTTGTTGTAGTCTATTACTAAAACTCTCCACTTCATTTTGTAATTTCCTAAATGTGTTTTTTATTTTCAAACACTCTGTTGTTGTTTTTTTAAAATACTGATCTCTTCAGAAAAAATTTCATTCACATCTTGAATTGTATTTTTAATATCTTTAGCTTGGTTTTAATTTCTTCTGGTATCTCCTTGAATAGCTTCATAATCAACATTTTTAATTCTTTATCTGATACTTCCAAGATTTCAACTTGATTTGTATCCATTTATGGAAAACTAGTGTGATCTTTTTCAAATCGTTCACTCAACATGTAGAAATGCTACTAATTTTTGTATGTTAATTTTGTATCCTGCAACTTTACTGAATTTGTTTATTAATTATAATAGTTTTTGATAGAGTCTTTAGGTTGTTTCATATATAAGAATTTAAATAACTAATACCAACCCTACTCAAACTATTCAAAACTATCAAGGAGAAGGAAATACTTCTGAACTCATTTCTGGGAGTATTACCCTAATTAGTATTACCCTAATATGGAAACCAGATAATGACTTAGCACAAAAGGAAACTATAGACCAATATGTCTGATGAACATAGATGTAAAAATCCTCAACAAAATATTTGCAAACCAAATTCAAGAACACATTAAAAAGACTGTTCAACTTAATCACATGGGATTCATCCCAGGGATGCAAGTATGTCTCAACATATGCAAATCAATAAATATGATACATCACATCAACAGAATAAAGGAATAGACATGTTTGATAATTTCAATAGATGCCAAAAAAACCATTTGATAACATTCAACATTCCTACATAATAAAATCTCTCAACAAAATATATAGTAGGATCATAGTGTAACACAATGAAAACCATGTAAGACAAATCCATATATAGTACCATACTGAACAAGGAAAAGATGAAAACTTTAAGATCTGGAATAAGACAAGAATGCCTACTTTCACCACTTTTATTTGACATAGTAATGGAAGTACTAACCAGAGCAATTATATCAGATAAATAAATAAAAGGCATCAGAATTGGCAAGGAATAAGTCAAATTATCCTTGTTTGCAGATGATATAATCATTCATCGTATTCTTTAGCTCCAGAATTTCTATTTGATTCCTTTTAACAATTTCTCTGTGTTTAATTTCTATTTTTGCTCATGTATTATTTTTCTTATTTTGTGTGGTTGTATATGTGTATTCACTGTTTGCTTACTGAACTTCCTTAACACAATTATTTGGAGTTCTATGTCAGGCAATTTATAGATTTCCATTTCCTATGATCAGTTATTTGAAAATGATTGTGTTCCTTTGGTGTCATGTTTCCTTGCTTTTTTTGCTTGTTTGTTTCTTGTAACGTTTCACTGATGTCTGCACATCTGATTGAGCCGTCACCTTTTCCAGATTTTTAAAACTGGTGTCAGTGGAGTAAGATCTTCACCTATGGGTGGCTGCAAAGGCGATGGCTTAGTGAAAGGCTGTAATTTTACCTCTGGAGAGCGCACAATGGAATAGTCTACATGCAACTCTGTCAGTTAAGGTCAGCATCAGTGAAGATTGTGGGGGTCCTCTGCAGTCTTCTACATTCTCCTTCTTGTTGACATCACTCTAACTTCCCCATTGGAATTATTTTTAAAATTATGCATTTTTAAATTAATGTTTTTCTTGTGAAATTTTGGTCATGTGCACCTAAAAGGTTGATACATACTGCCAAATGAATGTTTAAATCTATTGCATCATTTCATATTCCAGTCCACCTTACAACAGAGGAGTTCCTGATTCTCTAGACCATCATCAATACTGTAAATTATAAGAACTTATATTTGCCACTCTGGTAGCTAAAACATCATTTCTAACTTTAATATTTAATTTATTATTGAGATTATTTTAATCATATGGTAGTAGTAACATTTTCACATTTTTATATACCCTTTTTTGAAATTTTCTTTTCAAACATCTTAGATGTCGATCATATATTAACTTTCCATTTCATCACCATTGCAAACCCTTAAAATAATAACATTTCTTATATCATTCAAATCACTGTCATTTTTTAGTAACAATTGAGAGTTGTGATTCCCTTCTTTATGTTCATTATTTATTCAGCATCCACTACCCACTTTGTTATAATCACTCTGCAGTGGAGGAATTAATCCCTACCCAACACATTTTCCAATGTTTAGTCGAATAACGCCAAAAGGGAGCAAGAGAATATAAAGACATTTTAATGGTGCAATGAAGCTTTCTAAGTGGAGCAGTGTGGCTCTCATAGAGGTCAGAAAATACCTTGAGAGAGCCAGAAGAGATAACTATCTTTGGCTATAATTGTGGTTACAAGATGGGGCTGGGGTGAATTAGCCAGGTTTGAGAGGTTTGAACTGGTTATCAAATGAGTTAGCAACCAGGCTTTCTTATTTTCTTGTTGAATTCCTGGACAAAAGCAGAGAGAGGGGTAGAGCTTAAGACTCATTAGCAAACAGCAAAAATGAAGTCAGACTCTTTATTATACTTCCTCCTAACATATTATGATATATGTTTATATATCCAGCTCTTCATGAATTGTAGCTCCTGTCTCTCAGAGGAAGCTGACCTAATTCCCAGCTCCAGCAGTGGGTGTGATCAATCTAAAACAATACCATTTCTTGGTCAATGATGAGTTTATAATATATGCCAGTAAAGATATAGAATACTCCTGGCCATGAGGTATGTTTACGTGACTAAACTTTAACCTATAAGATACAAGAAAATATTTATTTTGGGGGAAGGGGACTAATGAAGAGGGAGGTTTCCAGAGAAGGATTTGGAATATTTTCTCCCTCTTAAGAGAAAACAAGTATAAATGATAAGTTCATTTGCTTTGGACATTGCCATGTGCATATGTAAACTATGAAAGTAATATAGCCATTCCACTTTCAGCTTGGAACTCTGGAGAATAAAAAGAAGCAAAGTTGGAATCTTGCTGGCACCATATCTTGTTACACTTCCACATCACCACATTTTAAGTCATTTGAGCCAAGTAATTGCCTGTCTTTATTTATACTAATTTTTATGTGGTTTTCCGTTAATTTACCTCAAAACAAACAAAACCCCACTCTGATACACATACTTTTGTCTTCTGAGAGGAAGAAGTACCAGGAAAAATCCTGTTGAGGCCGGGCGCGGTGGCTTACGCCTGTAATCCCAGCACTTTGGGAGGCCGAGGCGGGCAGATCACAAGGTCGGGAGATCGAGACCAGCCTGGCTAACACGGTGAAACCCCGTCTCTACTTAAAATATAAAAAATTAGCCAGGCGTGGTGGCATGCGCCTGTAGTCCCAGCTGCTAGGGAGATTAAGGCGGGAGAATTGCTTGAACGCAGGAGTGGAAGTTTCAGTGAGCCGAGATGGCACCACTGCACTCCAGCCTGGGTGACAGAGCAAGACTCCGTCTCAAAACAACAACAACAAAATCAAAACAAAACAAAACAAAACAAAACAAAATCCTGTTGAGTGCTATGCTTTTAGAAGAATGAGATTTTCTCTGAGGCATAGATAGTTAAATCTCACTTTCATTACTGGTTTTCTTTTTTGGAGGCAGGGCGGTTATTGTACCAAATCCATGATTTGTACTAGATGTCACTTGCCATATATTATTTCTGCCTCCAGTTTATAATCTAATGTCTTTCATGCTATGACTTTGGTTTCTCTAATTTTATTTTCACCCAAAGGTTCCCTCTGGACCTCGGGTATTTTTTGGAGTGGGGTGAAGGAGGAGAATGGCAAGTGACTATCATCTATGCCATACTTCTTGAACTGCTTATTTTGAATAACATAAATTCTTACGTTGTCATTTTTTATTCATGAGTTACATCTTAAGAATTGGTCCTTTCCTGCCAGGTTTATTTTATTTTTGTAATTGTATTTATTTATTTTATTATTTTTTAATTTATTTTTGAGACGGAGTCTCTGTTGCCCAGGTTGGAGTACAGTGGTGCGATCTCGGCTCATTGCAACCTCCACCTCCCGGGTTCAAGCGATTCTCCTGAGATTCTTCAGAGTATCCCGGGTTCAAGCGATTCTCCAGAGTAGCTGAGGTTACAGGTGCCCGCCAGCACACCTGGCCAATTTTGTATTTTTAGTAGAGACGGGGTTTCACCATGTTGGCCAGGCTTGTCTTGAACTCCTGATGTCAGGTGATCCGCTGACCTTGGCCACCCAAAGTGCTAGGATTACAGGCATGAGCCATTGCACCTGGCCTCCTGCCAGGTTTAGAGGCCATTTAGAAGTAGGTTGGGGAAATATGTTAAGTAAATTCAACTTGATAATGGTTTTATGTATGCTCTATTATTTTTTGACATTTGTCTTTATGTCACATTTTTTTTCACTCAATAAACTCATTGACTTCCAATGTCTATAATTATTCCTAGGAGCATTCAATTTTATGTTTTGTACCGTTTTCTTTCTACGTTAATGGAACTTTTGGTCATGACAGACAATTTATTAGCTTGTTCATTGTGGTTAAAAGTGAATGCCTAAATACTCAGAGAGGCAAAAGGAATATTACAAATTAACTTCAAGAAATAATATTACTTAGTTATTTTTGTTGTTAAAATTTTGTTTCCACATAACTTTCATAGAAGCAATGTACATTATCTAGGAATTATTTGATTCCTGTTGTCCAAGATCATTCTGAGATAAACTTTAATTTATCATACTGATTATTTTGTCATACTTAAGAATGTTTGTTTAGTGATGTGTACAAAGGCATTTAAAGTGTGAAACAACAGTAGTATATTTAATGGCTATTATATTGTTTGGGTCATAAGAAGATATAAGTATTGAATTCTGTTTTCTAGGTAATATAGATATCACTGTTATATAAAACACATTTTATAACATTTAAGTCAATATCTGCATATTTGCTTTTAAAATCTTTTTACTTTATTTTTTCATTGTTTTGCTAATAAGCATAGGTTTTAGTGCAAGAAAATTGAGTGGCAGTTTATGACAATAACACTATTCATTTTGCTCCCGTCTAGCACTCTTACCACATATCACTCTGTGACACGTAATAAGTTCCTGTTGTGTAATTAATTATTAAAGTCACCTTATTGCATTTTTTAGAACTGGCACAAAGATAATGTAAATCACTATAATTCCCATTCCACTAAAGTGTATAATGCTATTCTGGCTATATAAATAAAGTTTGTACTTAATGTAAAGGAGATGGATTATTGTCTCAATGTGAATGCCATATAATTTTTTAAGATAATCTCAGCAAATAGTTTAGCAATGCTACCTCTATACCAATGAACATTTTTTCTTATTATTACACTTTAAGTTTTAGGGTACATGTGCACAATGTGCAGGTTAGTTACATATGTATACATGTGCCATGCTGGTGTGCTGCACCCATTAACTCGTCATTTAGCATTAGGTATATCTCCTAATGCTATCCCTCCCCCCTCCCCCCACCCCACAACAGTCCCCAGAGTGTGATGTTCCCCTTCCTGTGTCCATGTGTTCTCATTGTTCAATTCCCATCTATGAGTGAGAACGTGCGGTGTTTGGTTTTTTGCCCTTGCGATAGTTTACTGAGAATGATGATTTCCACTTTCATCCATGTCCCTACAAAGGACATGAACTCATCCCTTTTTATGGCTGCATAGTATTCCATGATGTATATGTGCCACATTTTCTTAATCCAGTCTATCATTGTTGGACATTTGGCTTGGTTCCAAGTCTTTGCTATTGTGAATAGTGCCGCAGTAAACATACGTGTGCATGTGTCTTTATAGCAGCATGATTTATAGTCCTTTGGGTATATACCCAGTAATGGGATGGCTGGGTCAAATGGTATTTCTAGTTCTAGATCCCTGAGGAATCGCCACACTGACTTCCACAATGGTTGAACTAGTTTACAGTCCCACCAACAGTGTAAAAGTGTTCCTATTTCTCCACATCCTCTCCAGCACCTGTTGTTTCTTGACTTTTTAATGATTGCCATTCTGACTGGTGTGAGATGGTATCTCATTGTGGTTTTGATTTGCATTTCTCTGATGGCCAGTGATGGTGAGCATTTTTTCATGTGTCTTTTGGCTGCATAAATGTCTTCTTTTGAGAAGTGTCTGTTCATATCCTTTGCCCACTTTTTGATGCGGTTGTTTGTTTTTTTCTTGTAAATTTGTTTGAGTTCATTGTAGATTCTGGATATTAGCCTTTTGTCAGATGAGTAGGTTGCAAAAATTTTCTCCCATTTTGTAGGTTGCCTGTTCACTCTGATGGTAGTTTCTTTTGCTGTACAGAAGCTCTTTAGTTTAATTAGATCCTATTCATCAATTTTGGCTTTTGTTGCCATTGCTTTTGGTGTTTTAGACATGAAGTCCTTGCCCATGCCTGTGTCCTGAATGGTAATGCCTAGGTTTTCTTCTAGAGTTTTTATGGATTTAGGTCTAACATGTAAGTCTTTAATCCATCTTGAATTAATTTTTGTATAAGGTGTAAGGAAGGGAACCAGTTTCAGCTTTCTACATATGGCTAGCCAGTTTTCCCAGCACCATTTATTAAAGAGGGAATCCTTTCCCCATTGCTTGTTTTTGTCAGGTTTGTCAAAGATCAGATAGTTGTAGATATGCGGTGTTATTTCTGAGGGCTCTGTTCTGTTCCATGGATCTATATCTCTGTTTTGGTACCAGTACCATGCTGTTTTGGTTACTGTAGCTTTGTAGTATAGTTTGAAGTCAGGTAGCGTGATGCCTCCAGCTTTGTTCTTTTGGCTTAGGATTGACTTGGAGATGCGGGCTCTTTTTTGGTTCCATATGAACTTTAAAGTAGTTTTTTCCAATTCTGTGAAGAAAGTCATTGGTAGCTTGATGGGGACGGCATTGAATCTATAAATTACCTTGGGCAGTATGGCCATTTTCACGATATTGATTCTTCCCATGAGCATGGAATGTTCTTCCATTTGTTTGTATCCTCTTTTATTTCATTGAGCAGTGGTTTGTAGTTCACCTTGAAGAGGTCCTTCACATCCCTTGTAAGTTGGATTCCTAAAACTGAGTAGATGTGCGTTTATTGCTAATTGATAAAAACCTAAACCAAATAAATATGTTGATGTTTCTTGATATTTTCAAGGTTTTAAAATTATTAATACAGTTTCTAGCACTGTTTATTTTCAAAGATCAGGTACACACTTATCACAGTTGGAGGTCAGCATCCTTAGAATTAACACTGGAAATCATGCCAGCTATGATACAATTAGAAAGTTAGTTATATACAGGCCTAAGTACATCTATAATCAACAGGAATTTTTCCAGCTTCTACAATGTGTTGGTCAGTTCTGGAAAAAATTTAAAGTAGTAACGTGCCTTAACAGTGTTGAACCCTACTAAGATAGCCTTTTGTAGTGTGGAGCTTTTAACATATTCCCCAGCATTTAACCGTTCTCCAGCAAAGAGGCTATACAGATCACATAAATGAGTGACTTATGATGGGTTGAAAGACTGCCAAAATAAAGAGGGTAGACTGTCTAAAGGGAGCAATAGCTACCAAGTAGTCTTTTTATTTGAACGAAGATACAGATCCAGTGCTGTAATAACTTCTAATTTTTAAGTGAATATGTAAATTTAGACTGTTATGTTAACTTACCTACTTTTTAAATATCAAGTCTACTTTTTCCTTTCTAATTCAGAAATAAAACTGTGTACAAAGCATCCAGAGTTGTATTTTTAAACAGCTCTATTGAGAAAAAATTTACATACCATAAAACATACTCACTTAAAATATACATTCAATGATTTTTAGTGTCTATATAGAGATGTGTAACCATAACAACAGTGTAATTATTGAATTTTGTCATCGTATCACTTCCAAAATAATTTCTGTGCCTATTAGCAGTCACTTCCCATTCTCCTTTACATACAGCCCTTGAAAACCACTGACACCATTTAGTGTCTGTAAATTTGCCTATTCTGAAAACTTCATGTAACCAGAATCATACAATATACGGCCTTTGTTTTGACCTTTTCCAATTAGCATTACATTTTCCAGGTTCAAACACATTATAGCATGTATCAACACTCCATTATTTTTGTGGCTGAATAATATTTTAGAGTATAATATACAACATTTTGTTTATCCTTTCAGTAGTTGATGGATATTTGGGTTGCTTACATGTTTAATGTTAAATATAATGCTGCTATGAATATTCATGTACAAAATTTTGTGTGTATATATGTTTTCATTTCTTTTGGGTATATACCTAGAAATGTAATTGCTGGGTCATATGGTTTTTCCAGTTTGAACATTTTGAGGAAATGCTGCACTGTTTTCAAATTAACTACATTTTACAACCCCAGCAGCAGTGTACATGAGTTCAAATTTCTCCACATCCCTACCAACACTTGGTATTATTAGTTCATTTGTTTATATTAATCTTAGAGGATGTGAAGTATCTCACTGTGGTTTGATTTGCATTTCGCTAATGGCTAATAAGGTTGAGAATCATTTCATATGCTTAATGGTCATATCTTCTTTGGAGAGATGTCAGTTGAAATACTTTTCCCATTTTTTAGTTGTATTATTTGTCATTTTACCTTGAGCTTTGATATATATATATATATATATATATATGATTCATTTTATATATGTATATGTGTCTGATTCATTTTTATGTAATTTTTGTATACAGTGTGACATAGGAATTCAACTTCTAACTTTTGCTTGTGGATATTCATTTATTCCAGCACCATTTTCTGAAAAGACTATTCTTGCCCTATTGCATGGCATTTTTGTAAAGCATAAATTAAGCAAAAACATAAGGATATGCTTCTGGACACTTGAGGCAATCTCATTAAATGTCTATTTTTTTTTGCCAGTTACACAGTTTCTTGTTGATTTATATTGCTTTGTAATGAGTTTTAATTTGAAAGTGTGAGCACTTCAACTTTGTTATTTTTTTAGGATTGGTTTGGCTATTCTGGTTTCCTTGCATTTATAAATGTATTTTAAGACCAGCTTGTTAATTTTGTTTTAAAATTCACCTGGGATATTAACCGGGGTATCACTGAAGCTAAGGATCGATTTGAGGATTACTGCTATCTTACCAATGTTAAGTCTTCCATTTCATGATCATAGATGCCTTTTCATTTATTTAGGTCTTCTTTAATTTATTTCAACAATGTTTGTAGCTTTCAGTCTGCAAATCTTGCACTTGTTTTGAGACATTTTTTCTAAGTAATTTTTCTTTATGATGATATTATGAGTTTGCTTTATGGCATTTTCACATTGTTTATTGCTAGTGTATAGAAATACACTTGATTTTTGTACATTAATCTTTTATCTTGAAACCTTGATGAACTAGTTCTATTTCTCTTCTTTTTGGTGTATTGTTTAGGGTTTTCTACATATATGATATTGATTGCAAGTAGAGAAAACTTGACTTCTTCCTCTCTAATTTGAGTGGCTTTTCTTTTTTCCCACTTTTTTTTTTTTTTTTTTTGCCTAATTGTCCTAGATAGAGCTTCCAGTACTAATGAATCGGCTAAATTATGTCCCCCTTCCCACATTCATATGTTAAAGCCCTAACACCCAAGTACTTCAGAACGTGACTATATTTGGAGGCAGAGTCTACAGAAGTAATTAAGTGAAAATAAGATCACTGTGGTGGACTCTAGTATGACTGATGTCCTTATAAATTGAGAAGATTTGAACACAGACACATACAGGGGGAAGACAATGTGAAGTTACAGGGAGAAGATGGTTATCTACAAGCTAAGACTAGTGGCGTGAAACACATTTTTTCCTCCTTACCCTCAGAAAAATATCAGTCCTGTCAACAACACATTATTTAAGGCATCTAGCCACCAGAATTGTGAGAAAATAAATTTCTGTTGTTTAAAGCACCTATTCTGTGGTACTTTGTTACAGTTGCCCAAGTAAACTAATACAAGTGACAAGAGAATACATCTTTGTCTTGGGCCTGATCTTACAGAGAAAGCAGTAAATCTTTCATCAGTAAAGTTGTGGTGAGTTAGAGGATTTAGGGGCTGATCAAGTAAAAGGCATGACTTTGAGATGTCAGTATTGCAGAATGAGCTTTATTGGGCACTGACTGAGCAGAATTGCATGCGAAGGTGTTTCTTATAGTGGGAGACCTTCCAGAGACAGGGCTGAAGGGTCATCACCGAAAGAGGGAAGAGGGCAAGGGACTAACTAGGGAGAGGAGAAATATAGAGAGGACTTATGTGTCTAGATAATGTTGCTCAGCAGCACAGTGGGAAATCTCAGGGTCACAGAGCTTCAAAGGGCAGAAGCCATGCGGGATCTTTTATAGACAACATAGTTTGTTTTATCAATGGCTAGCAGATGTTGGATGCAATTTTGCAAGACATGCAAAGCAGGCAGACTCTGAATGGTTATAAATAGATTTTTGAGAGCTATATTTAAAGCAATTGGAAGTGCAAAATTTTGAGATAGATGCCACTGAGCTTTGAGCTAATGTTCTTAGCATGCTATAAAGTAAACAAAAAGACCAATATAAAAAAACTATCTTTTGCCCAACAAATATGTTATCTGTGAGTTTTTCTAACTGGTCTTAACATGTTGCTGACGTTTTCTTATGTTCTTATTGAGTGTTTTTATCATGAAAGTTGGTTGAGTGTTTTTAATACAAAGCATTGTTGAATTTTGTCTAATTACTTTTTTTGCATCTAGAGAGATGATCATGTTGTCCTTTGTTCTATGATATAAAATTAATTATTTAGTATTAATTGATTTTCAGATCTTGAATCAACCTTCCCTTCCTAGAATAAATACAAGTTGGTCATGGTATATAATTCTTTTATATATTGCTGGATTTTGTTTGATAGATTTTTTTTAAAGATTTATACACCTATATTTGTAAGATTTGTAAGACATTCTGGTCAGTGTTATTTTCTTTTCCTTTTTCCTTTTTTTTTTTTTTTTTTACTTGAAACAAACTTTTATTTTGAATGCTGATCTAATTAGTTCATGGCCAGGGGTAGGTGGTAACTAGAATCAGCTAGAAGGAGGCAAGGGGAGGGGACCAGCAGTCCGCAAGCAGGAGGAAAGGAGAGGTGTAGGGGTGTGTGTGTGTGTGCGCGCGTGTGTGTGTGTGCGTGTGTGCGCGTGAATGTCACAGGAGTGCCATCCCCAGAGCCCTGTCAGCCTCTCCTTTCTCCTCCATGGCTGCCCACCTGTTTATCTGTCTCTGTGAGAATCCTTGGGATGGTCAGGGGATGTCAGGAGCTGAAGGAGCTGTTGGGGACAGGAGGAGGCATGGCTGAGGAATGACCCAGCCAGCTGGGTGTTTGCCCTGGCTAGAGAAGGAACCACCCCGCCCACCAGGCTACCCCACACCTGTGGCTTCAGTGCAGAGAAGTCAGTCCAAGTGGGTTCAGGCCAACATCACCATCTCCGGCCTGCACAACTCCACATCAGGCAGGGGTTCTTCCAGAGGGCTAAATGCTCTGTGCTGAGCCTGGAAGTGTCCTTTTCACTACTCCCTACCTGCCCCACCCACACTCCAATTGGGCCTTTCAAACCTTGAGCTCAGACCTTCACTACTGTGCTCCTGTAGCAGCCACAGGGGTGACATGGTGGGGAAGGAGGGGTTACAGTCTCAGCCTAACTCAGAAGAACATCTCTCCACCCCTCTAACAGGAGGTGCTGGAAAATATAATCCTGAGCAGACCCAGACCCCACTCTGGTAATCAGTGCCCAAGGCCCAACGAGAAGCAGGTTTGGGGAGCCTCCATGCCGGGAAGATCAGCAAAAGCCAGGAGCAACCAGGGCCAGCCCAGGAAAATGCAGGATTGTCTCCGAGAGGAAACCCACCAGCTGTCTTTGGGTCAATGGCGAGGGTCAGGGTCAGGGGCTGGGATGGGGAGAGTCCTACAATCCCATTGCCACTGCCTTTCATACATCTACAGGTTACAACCAGAGAGCTTTCGGCATGACCTGTTTGGGGGCTTAAAGGGAAAAAGGAGAGAGAGAAAAGGGGAAGCCACTACTTTCTCTTGGTTAAAATGCCCAAGGCCTAGACTGGGGGTTCCTTCTCTGGCAGCAGCAGATACCAAATCCCAGAAGCCCCTCCACCAAGTCTGGCTCCATGGAAGGGGCCCTTAAGTGCCCAAAGGAGCAGCATGACAGGGAGGGTGGGCTCCTTCTGCTCCTGATATTCCCTGATGGCCCCAAGGATGCTCACAAAAACAAACATCTGGGCAGCCATAGAGGCGAAAGGACAGGCTGACAGGGTCCCGGGAGTGGCACTCGTGCACCACACACAGACACACATGTGCGCACGTGCACACACACACATGCACACACACACACATACACATAAACACACACACACGCACATACATACACACATATAAACATACACATACACACACATACACATACATACACGCACACACACATACACACATACACATACACACATACACATATACACACATAAACACACACACACATACACATGCACACATATACACACATAGACACATGCACACACACATACACACACGCTCACACACAAACACACATACACACACACATGCTGAATAGAGACAGAGACGCATAATAAGCAGAATAAAAACTAAGGGCCCAGATGTACCAAAAAAATGTAAATGAGGAAGAAGTTGGGGAGGAGAGTGCTTTCTTTTTCCTTGTGATGTCATTGTCTGCTTTAGGTAACAGGACATTAATGGATTCATAGGATGAGTGGGAAAATGACCTAAACTCTTATTATTTCACACATTTGTGAAGAACTAGTACTAAATTTTCTGTAAATGTTTAGTAGGAATTACCAATAGATGCATCTGTGTATTAGTCCATTCTCATGCTGCTATGAAGAAATACCCAAGACTGGGTAATTTATCAAGAAAAAAAGTTTAATTGACTCGCAGTCAACTTTTCTGGGGAAGCCTCAGGAAACTTACAGTCATGGTTGAAGGCACCTCTTCACATGGCAGCAGGGGAGAGAATGAGCACAGAACAATGAGGGGATAAGCCCCTTATAAATCCATCAGATCTCATGAGAACTCACTATCAGGAGAGCAGCATGGGGAAGCCACCCCCATGATCTAATCACCTGCCAGGGGGTGCTTCCCCCAACACGTGGGGATTGCAATTTGGATTACACTTCAAGATGAGATTTGGGTGGGGACACAGAGCCAGACCATATCGATCTGGGTCTGGGATTTCCTTTGTGAGAAGTTGTGAAATCATGAGTCAATGTCTTTACTTGTTTCTTCATATTTTACTTGTCTGTATTCAAACTTCTATTTCATTTTATACCTGTTTTGGTTGTTATTGTCTTTCTGGAAATTTGTCCAGTTGCATCTAAGTTATCTGATTTGTTGGTGTACAATAGTTTTTTTATATTCCTTTATAATTTTTAAATTCTGTATATTTGTTAGCAGTGTTTTCTCTTTTATTCCCGATTTTAGTATTTTGAGTCTTCCTTTTTTTTGTTTTGTCAGTCTAGCTAAAGTTTTGTCAATCTGTTGATCTTTTCAAATAACTGTATTTTTGTTTCCTTGATTTATTGACTTTCTATATTGTTTGGCATTCTCTATTTCATTGATTTTCACTCTAATTTTTAATATTTTCTTCCTGATTGGTTTGTATTTAGTTTACTTTGTCTAGTTTCCTAATGTAGAAATTTATGGTATTAACTGGAGATTTTTCTTCTTTTTTAAGACAAGCCTAGATGCATCCACTGGTAATTTTTAACTAAACGTTTGAAGAAAAATCAATAGCAATCTTCAGAACCTTTCCAAAGCATAAAAGAGGGTAGGTCATATTCCTATGAAGCTAGTATTGTCCCGTTTCCAAAACCAGACAATGTCATCACAAGAAAAATAAATAAATAAATAAATATACTTCCCTTTAAACAGTGCTTTAGCAGTGCATCCCCTTAATTTGGGTTTCTTAGATTTTCATGTACATCCATCTCAAAGCGTTTTTAAACTTTTAATTTCTTCTTTGAGCCATTGGTTATTTAGAAATTTAATTTTTATTTTTTTAGAGACAGATTCTTACTCTGTCACCCAGGTTGGAGTGTAGGGGTGCAGTTATAGCTCACTGTAACCTCAAAATCCTGGGCTCAAGCTCAATTGATTGTCTCACCTCAGCATCCCGAGTAGGTGGGAGTACAGGTGCATCCCACCATCCTCAGCAAATTTTTCAAGCTTTTTTAGAGATGAGGTCTTGCTATGTTGGCCAGGCTGGTCTCAAACTTCTGGCCTCAAGTAATTCTCCTGTCTCAGCCTCTCAAAGCACTGGGATTACTGGCATGAGCCACCGCACCCAGCCAAAAATGTGTTGTTTGTATTGTCTACTTTCCACATATTTATGAATTCCTCGTATTGCCTTTTCTTATAAATACCTAATTTATTTCCCTTGTAATTATAGAACATTGTATGATTTCAATACATTTAAATTTTGAGACTTGTTCTACAGACCAGCATATGGTTATTCCTAGGAATGTTCTATATATGCTTCAGGAGAATTAGTATTCTGCCGTTCTAGGATGGAGGCTTTTATAGTTATCTGTTAGATCTAGTTGGTTTATGCTGTTCTTCGAGTCTTCATTATCCACTTTTATCTAATCGTTTTATGCATTATTGTAAATAGGTTATTGAAATCTCAGGCTATTATTACTGAATTGTTTATTTCTCCTTTTAACTTTACAATTCTTGGTATCTTTTATTTTGGCCCTCTTTTATTAAGTTTATATATATTTATAGTTGTTTTATTTGTTGGTGGCTTGACCATTTTTTTAATGTTCTCCAGTAAATTTTTTGTTTTAAAGTATATTTTATGTGATATTAATTTAGCTACTCCAGATTTCTTATGGTTGGTGTTTGCATATCAATTTTCATCCTTTTACTTTGAACCTATTTCTATTATTTCTACCTTTGAATCTTCTCGACAGAAGTTTTACTAGACAAGTGAAAACAGCATAGAACTGTGTCTTGCTTTGTTTGTAAACTCAGTGTGATCATCTCTCCCTTTAGGATTCTTTAATCCATTCACTTTTAATTTTATTATTGATATGGTTGAATTTATATCTGCAATTTCAGTTTTTATTTCTCTATGTCTCATATCTATTTTGTTCGTATGTTCTTGCGTTAGTGTCTTTTTTACCTTAAGTGAACATTTGCTATTGTAAAAACCTAATTCCTTTAATAATTTTTAAACTATATACTTTTTTTTGTCATTTTCTTAGTGATAGCTGTAGGGCTGATGCTATACATCTCAGTTTATCTGAATGTACTCCAGATTTATATTAATGTAATTACAGGGAACTGTACAAAAATCATTCCTATATGGCTCTATTTTCCCCACTTTTTGTGCTATTAGCGCAATATATTTTACATGTATATATGTTATAAACTCAACAATGCATTAATATAATAATTATTTTACAAATAATTATTTTATGACTTTTAAATAAAATATTTTATTTTTTAAAAATAATTATTTTGTGTATTTTTAAAAAGCTGAGAGAACACAAAACATGTATTAATAGAGGCTGTTATGTTATCTTTTTATTTTCTATTTCTTGTTCTCTTAATTTCTTCCTTTAGTTTTGAGAGAACATCTGGTGCCATTTCTTCACTCTAATACTGATTTTGTGCCCACATTTGTGTGCTGGTATCATCAACTATGTTATATTTATATGTGTTGTAAGCCCAACAATATGTGTATGTGCACATGCAATTAATTTATTTTTAATATCTTTTACTTTTTATTGATATTATTGTGGTTTGATTGTTGTGGGTACATAGTAAGCATATATCTTTATGGGTTACATGAGGTATTTTGATACAGGTATGCAATGTGTAATAATCACTTTGGGGTAAATTGGGTATACATTACCTCAAGCATTTATCTTTTGTGTAGCAAACAATTCAATTATATACTCTAAGTTATTTAAAAATGTACAATTAAATTATTTTTGAGTGTATTCAACCTGTTGTGCTATCAAATTTTAGATCGTATTAATTCAGTTTATTTTGTACACATGAACCACCCCCATTCCCCCACCCAACCCTCCAGTACATTTCCCAACCTCTGGTAACCATCCTTCTATTCTCTATCTCTGAGTTCAATTATTTTAATGTTTAGCTACCACAAATAACTAAGAACATGTGAAGTTTATCTTTCTGTACCTGGCTTATTTCACTTAACATAATGACCTCTAGTCGTTGCACATGACAGAACCTCATTCTTTTTTATGGTTGAATAATACTCCATCATGTAAATGTGCCACATTTCTTTAATACATTCATCTACTAATGCACACTTAGGTTGCTTCCAAATCTTGGTTATTGTAAATATTGCTGCTGTAAGTATAGGAGTGCATACAACTCTTTGATATACTAATTTCCTTTCTTTGGGTATATATCTAGGAGTGGGATTGCTGAATCATATGGGAGCTTTATTATTAGATTTTTGAGGAATCTCCGAATTGTTCTCCATAGAAGTTTTACTAATTTACATTTCCACCAACAGTGTGTGAGGGTTCCCTATTCTCCACACCCTCACCAACATTTATTATTGCCTGTCTTTGGATATAAGCCATTTTAATTGGGACAAGATAATATCTCATTGTAGTTTTGATTTGCATTTGCTGTCCTTGTGGTCTGGACTGCCTTTCAAGTTTACTTAGAGCCCCAGAGCTCTTTAGCCTATTGTGGTGAGGCTTGTGGTAACTCAAGTTCTGACCCTGGGATCGGCAATTCCCCTCTGGCTGGGACTGGTTTAATTATTCCCTCTATGATTGGGCATCAGCTGAGTTCAGACTGATTTTGCATTCTGCCATGGTGGGGCAGCAGTGAGTTCGATGCAATGCCTCACAATTGCTGTGCTCTCCCTTTCCCAAGCACATGGATTCTCTCTCTGTGCCACGCAGCTGCTGCCAGGAGTTGGGGGAAGGATGGCATTGGCAATTCAAGATGCTTTTCTATGTCTTGAGTGCCTTTTTCCATAATATGAAGTTCAAACCAGGTACTTTGAGTGTTCAGCTGATTTTTTGTTGTTATGAAGGTGATTTTGTTGTGTATATAGTTGTTAAATTGGTGTCGTTGTGGTAGGAAGGATAATTGGTGGAATCTTCTAATCTTGTTCCACCCGCTAATATACTTTACTTTTTAGAGTAGTTTTTGTTTTTCGTGGCAAAATTGAGAGGAAAGCACACAGAGTTCTTATATTTTCCATCTTCATACACATACATTCTCTCCTGTATTCACATTCTACACCAGAGGGATACGTTTGTTGAAACTGCAATTACTTTTCAAATCTCTTGTGAGAAGAGAAGAAATAGCCAAATGTACTGTGCTATAGTTACCTACATCCTTTTCTTCACCAATTCGCTTTGTATTTAATTTTGTGTGTGTATGTGTGTTTGTTTACATATGTAGATTCAAACTATAGTCTTGCATTACTTTAATTCTGCCTGAAAAATTTCCTTTAGTGTTTCCTGTAATCTGCTAGTGATAAATTATCTCGGTGTTTGTTTATGTGAGAAAGTATTTATATTGCATTTATTTTTTAATTTTGTTCATAAAACTTTATGAGGTATGTATTAGTCCATTCTCATGCTGCTGTATAAGAATACCTGAGTCTGGGTAATTTATGAAGGAAAGAGGTTTAATTGACTCACAGTTCAGCATAGCTGGGGAGTCCTCAGGAGACTTATAATCATGGTGGAAGGGGAAGCAAATGCATCCTTCTTTAAGCAAATGATTCCTTCTTCACATGGCGGCAGGAGAGAGAAGTGCCAAGCGAAGGGGAAAGGCCCCTATAAAACCATCAGATCTTGTGAGAACTCACTCACTATCATGAGAACAGCATAACAACTCCCATGATTCATTTACCTACCACCAGGTCCCTCACATGCCACATGGAGATTATGGGAACAATTCAAAATGAGATTTATGTGGGGACACAGCCAAACCATATCAAGGTATAAGTACAATTTTGTTACATGAGTACTAGGCAAGTCAGTGCTTTTAGGCTATCCGTCACCTTAATAACATACATTATGCACAGTAATTTCTCATCATCTACCTCCTCTCATGCCCCTAATTTTCTGAGTATCCGTTGTCTATCATTCCCCTCTATACATAACTTTGTACTTCTTTTTTAGCACCTACTTATGAGAGAGAATATGCAATATTTGTGTTTCTGTGTTTAGCTTGTTTCACCTAAGTTAATGACCTCCAGTTCCACGCATGTTGCTGTGAAGACCATCATGTTATTCTTTTTTATGAATGAATATTCCATTGCATATATACCACATTTTCGTTATCCAGTCATCCACTGATAGACACATGTTGATTCCATGTCTTTGCTATTGTGAGTAGTGCTGTGATGAACATATTAGTGCAAGTATCTTTCTGATATAATAATTTCTTTACTTTTGGGTAGATACCCAGTAACGGAATTGCTATAGTGAATGGTAGTTGTATTTGTAGTTCTAAAAGCTCCATTTCTGTTTTTCACAGAGATTGTACTAAGTTATATTCCCATTAACAGTGTGTAAGAATTCCCTTTTTTTTCTGAATCTTAGCCAATATCTGTTTTTAATGTTTTTAATATTAGCCATTCTGACTGATGTCAGGTGGTATCCCACTGTGGTTTTAATTCGCATTTCTCTGATGATTATTAATATTGAGCTTTTCTGTATTCCTGTTGACATTTGTATATCTTCTTTTGAAAAATGTCTCCTTACGGTTATTGCCCACTTTTTAATGGGATTATTTGTTTTGTATTTGTTGTCACTGTTGTCGAGTTGTTTGAGTTCCTTGCATATTTTTTATGTTAGTCCCCATCAGATGAATGGCTTGTAAATTCCATTTTGTTTATGCCATTTTGCAGGTTGACACTTCACTCTGTTTTTTGTTTTGTTTTGTTTTGTTTTTGCTGTGGAGACCATTTTCAATATAAGTCCCATTTAAAATTTTTTATTTTAGTTGCCTGTGCTTTTAAGGTCTTAGTCATAAATTGTTGTCCTAAAACCAATGCCCAGAAGAGTTTTCTCTAGGTTTTCTTCTCATATTTTTATAGTGTCAGGTCTTGTGTTTCAGTTTTTAATCCATCTTCAGTTTATTTTTGTACCTGGTGAGAGATAGAAGTTCTGTTGAATTCTTCTCCATACGGCAATCTAGTTTTCCCAGCATCATTTATTAAAAGGGTTTTATATTTTCCAATATATGTTTTAGTAATATTTGTCAAAAATCAGTTGGCTGTAAATATGTGGCTTTATTTCTGTGTTCTCTATTATGTGCCATTTAATTGTCAGATTTTTATATAGATAACATGCTATTTTTGGTTAATGTGATTTGAATTCAGGTAATTTGATGCTTCCAGCATTTTTCTTTTAGCTCAGGATTGCTTTGGCTATTCATGCTCTTTTCTGGTTCCATATGAATTTAATAATACATATTTATAATCCTGTAAATATGAAATTAATATTTTGATAGAGATTGCATTGAATCCGTAGATTGCTTTGGGCAGTATGGTCATTTTAATAACATTAATTCTTGCAATATATGAGCATAGATGTTTTCCCATTTGCTTGTGTTATCATGATATCATATCATCACTAAACAGGGGTAAGTTTACTTCCTATTTTCCAATTTGGATATCTTTTATTTCTTTGTCTTGCTTGATTGCTCTGGCTCAGACTTCATATACCATCTTGAATAGGAGTGTTGAAAGTGCACCATCTAGTCTTGTTCTAGTTTCCATAAGAAATTTTGTCAAATTTTCTTTGTTCAGTATGATGTTGGCTATTTGTCACTTATGGCCTATATTATCTGAGTTATGTTCCTGCTCTGACTAGTTTTGAGGGCTTTTATTATGAAGGGATGCTGAATATTATCAAATGCTTTCTTCTGTATTTATTAGGATGATATACATTTTGTTCTTCATTCTATTGATATGATGTATCACATTTATTGATTTGCATGCATTGAACCATCATTGCATCCCTGGTATAAAATCTATCTTAAGATAATATATTATCTATTTAATGTGCTATTGGATTTAGTTTCCTAGTATTTTATTAGGGATTTTTGTGTCTATGTTCATCAGGGATATTAATTTGTAGTTTTCTTTTTGTGTGTGTGTCCTCATCTGGTTTTGGTATCAGGATGATACTGGTGTCATACAGAAGAATGAGTTAAAAAGCACTCTCTCCTCCTCAATTTTTGAAACAGTTTAAGAACGATTAGTTTTAGTTCATTTTTGCACTTCTGATAGAATTCAGCTGTGAATTCATCTGGTCCTGGAATTTTTGTTGTTGTTGGAAGGAGAATTTTTTTATTATTGATTCAATCATTGCTCTCTTCAAGTTTTCTGTTTTTTTCCTTGTCGAATCTTGAAAGGTTGTATGTTTACAGAAATGTACACATTTCCATTAGATCAAATTATATTTGTTTTATGAACACGGGAACTCTAGTGTTGGGTGCATCTATATTTACAGTTGTTATGTCATCTTGCAGTATTTAAACCTTTTATTATTATATAATGGCTTTATTTGTCTTTTTTTGCTGTTTTTGATTTAAAGTTTGTTTTATTTCTGATATAAGTCTTGCCTACTCCTTATCACCTTTGGTTTGGGATATTTTTTACACTTCTTTAGTTTCAGTCTATATGTGTCTTTAAAGGTAAGGTGAGTTTCTTGCAAGCATCGTATACTTGAACTATGTTTATATTTATCCCTTAAGCCAATCTAGATGTTTTGAGGGGGAATTTAAATTCGTCCATTTATATTTAAGGCTCATATTGTCATGTTAAGGTTGTGCCTGTAATAGTATTAAATATTTTCCTGTTGTTTTATAAATTGTTTGTTTATTTCTTTTACTCTGACTATTGTTTGGTGGTATTCTGTAATGGTGCTATTTGATTCATTTATCTTCTTTTGTGTAATTACTTTACCTATGAGTTTTATACTTTTATGTGTTTTTATGATGGTGATTATGTTCTTTATCTCCCATGTTTAGAACCCTCTTGAACATTTTCATAGGGTCGGTGTAGTGACGATGAATTTCCTCAGCATTTGCTTGACCAGGAAGGACATTTTTGTGTTGTATTTTCTTGAGGATTGCTGGAAGTCTTATATGTTGATGTCTAAATCTCTTGCTAGACTTAAAATTTTTATCTGTTATTTCATTACATAGGTTTTCGAAAGCTGTTACTCTTACTTCTCCCATTTTAATGCTGATACTTCATAAATGCTGTTGTTTTATGTAGTCCCAAATGTTTAAAAAGCTTTGTTCTTATTTTTATTATTGTTTCTTAATTTGTCTGACTAGGTTATTTCAAATATTTAAAGTTCCGAATTTTTTGTCTGCTTGATCTAGTCCATTATTGAAGCTTTCAAGTGTTTTTTGTATTTTCTTCAATAAATTTTTCAGTTTCAAAATTTTTGTTGCTAATTTATTTTAAAGATATCTATCTCCTTAGTAGATTTTTTACTCATATCCTGAGTTGGTTTTTTGAGTTCTTTGTATTGGTTTTTGGATTTCTTTTGCATATCACTGAGCTTTATGAAAATCAATATTTTGAAACGTTTGTCTGGCATTTCAAGTGTTTCTTTTTGGTTAGAGCATTTTAGAGCATTTGGCCCAGCATTCTGTTGCTGGAGAATTCTCATGTTCCTGTGAGGGTGCCATATTACCTCATGTTTTTCATGTTTCCTTTGTCTTTGCCTTGGTTCCTGCACATCTGCATTCATTTGTGGAAAGTTAGTTTTCCTGAATATAAGATTTATAGTTGACCTTTTTTCCCTCTTTAAGCCCTTTTAATTTGCCAATACTTGACTTTCTGGCCTACTTTGTTTCTGAGGAAAAGTTATCTATTAAACTTATTTGGGTTCCCATGTACATGATGAATTATTTTGTTTTTCTCTTGTTGCTTTCAAGATTTTCTCTCATTTTTGTCCTTTACAAAATTTATTGTTTTAACTGACAAATAGATTTTGTGTATATTTTTATGTACTACATTTTGAAGTGTGCTTACATTGTGTGATGTCTCAGTTGAGCTAATTAACATATATAAAAGTATGGTATATATACACATCATAGTATTCAGACTTAAAAAAAATAAAATTTTGTCATTTGTGTCGATATGAATTAACTTGGAGGATAGTATGTTAAGTGAAATAAGCCAAGCACATAAGGAGCTATACTGCATTATCTCACTTACATGTGGCATATAAAATAGTTGAACTCATAGAAGTGGACAGTAGAATGGTGATTACCAGAGGCTTGGGTTGTTGGGGTGGGGGTATAAATGGAGAGATATTTGTCAAGGGATGCAAAATTGTAGTTAGATAACAGATATAGATCAAGTATTCCCCTTGGCTTTCATCAGTTTTACTATGATGTTTCTGCTTATAGATCTCTTTGTGTTTGTCATATTTGGAGTTTGTTAATTTATAAGTCAACATTTTTCAACATATTTAGGAAGTTTTCAGTTGTTTATTTTAGTGTATATTTTCCCTGGTCTTTTCTCTCTCTCTCCATTTCTTCTATTCCAATTACATATTTCTTGGTGTTCTTAATTGTGCCTCAAGTTTTTCTGAAGAAATACTTCATTATTTTTCTGTTTATCAGATTACAGAATTTCTTTTAATGTATATTCAAATTGGTTAATTGTTTTTTCTGCCACTTCAAATCTAGTATTGTTGCTTTGTACTGGATGTTTTATTTCAATCAGGATATTGATCTGAGAGATTTCTGACATCTGAACTTCCATTTGGTTCTTTAAGTTATAATTTTTATATCTGTACTTATATTAATATTTTGATGGGGCATTGTCATTATACCTTCACTTAAGTCTTTAAAAATGGTTTCCTTTAATTCTTTGAACATATTTTAAATAGCTGCTTTGAAGTCCAACATTTGTTTATCCTCAAAAGCTTCAAATTGTCAGTTCCTGGGTTTTTTGTTGTTGTTTCGTGTTTGCATACTTCACACTTATAGATATTTTGCAATCTTTTATTTAATCAGTGGAAATTTAAGATAATATATTTTAGCATCTCTAGATGGTGGATCGCCTCATTTCTCAATGCTTACTTTTGTTGTTTGCTTGTTTACTTTTGTTTTTGTTTTTGCACCTTAGCTGGATTAGTTGTGTAAAATTTATTTCACCCAAAGTATACAACCTCTGACTTTGCTCATCATGAAGAGCAGCCATAGACATGTGCATTAGTTTGTTCTCATGCTGATATGAAGAAATACCCAAGACTGGGTACTTTATAAAGAAAAGAGGTTTAATTGACTCACAGTTCTGCATAGCTGAAAAGGCCTTAGGAAAGTTACAATCATGACAGAAGGCATCCCTTCACAGGGTGACAGGAGAGGGAACGAGTGCCGAGCAAAGGGGAAAGCCCCTTATAAAACCATCAGATCTCGTGAGAACTCACTTTCATGAGAACAGCATGGGAGAAACTGCCCCCATGATTCAATTATCTCCACCTTGTCCCACCCTTGACATTTGGGGATTATTACAATGCAAGGTGAGATATAGGTGGAAACACAGAGTGAAACCATATCCACATATATACAGTCACCTTAACAATAAACAGTGACTGGTTTTAGCCCGGCTTCCTCTTTCTCTTTATCTGATATCTCCATCAAGCTCGTTTGCTTTTATTAGTATCATGGCCAGCTGTTAGCCTCCACTAATTGCTAACTGATTGCTATATTGTTTTTCACGAATCTCTGAGGCAAAAATTGTTCCATGGCCTGATGAAATTGAAGTTGGTCTACTTTTTAGGGGAGGATATTTTTGGTCTTTGAGTCTTGCTCTGACTCCAGGAGGGCTTTTCTTAGATTCTTTTTCTCGTTATCTCTGTTAAAATTCTAGCTGAACTACACTTTTATTTGCTGTTTGTTGCTCACTACCAAGATCTCCACTGCTTTCCTGTAATTCTCTCACCTACAAAACCTCCCACAGTCTGTTTCAAATAAAGTCAGTCTATTTAGCCAGAGTTGTAGACTTGTATGTTCTTGTGGCCCTGCCTCTCCACCTGAACAAAACTTCTGTGCCACTGTACCTGAGATGGATACAATTACAATGAAATTCTTCTCTTGGAATGTAATTCTGCAGTTCTATGAGTGGGTAAACTTAACTGTGACAGTAGGTCCTTTTATTTTTAACTTGTCCCTTCTATTTTGGAATGTTTCCTTATGAACAAGCTTGAACAGAGACTATTGGGTCCCAGTGTTTTCAGCCTGTCTCACATGGAGTTAATTCTTCCGCTCTACAAATGGGGAATATGTAAGGGAAGGAAGTTCCAGTATCCTAGGTTGTGCCTGTCAGGAAAAAAAAAAAAACTTTTACAACACAGAGCTGTGGGTAGATGACGTACTGTCAGCCTAACCCTTTATGCCATATAAATTCCAAGATGCAATCAATTGTAAGAGTTTTTAATTGTAATTTGAACTAACACTGGTTTCTTAGAAAAAATCAACTGTCATATTAATTTTAGGTTTCAAAAATTTCGATATATTTGGCCCAAAACCTAGTGAAAGAAATGCTGTGAACACAGGAAGGCTGAGCAAGATGGCAGAATAGAAGCCGACAGCGTTCATCCCCCCACCACTGGAACACCAAATTTTAACAACTATCTGCACACACAAATGCACCATCACAAGAACCAAAAATCAGGTGAGCAATCACAGTACCTGGATTTACATTCATATCACAGAAAGAGGCACTGAAGATAGCAGGACAGACAGTCTTGAATCGCCAATACCAGCCTTTCTGTATCCTCCCCTGGCAGCAGCTGTGCACTTTGGGGAGGGAGAGTACGGTGACTGAGGGAATTTACACTGAACTCAATGCTGCCCTGTCACACTGGTGAATAAAGTTATGCTGGGCTTAGTCAATGCCTGGACATTGAGGGGGAGTTTGTACCAGCCCTAGCCAGAAGGAAATTGCCCATCCTAGTGGTCAGAACTTGAGTTTCTAGGCAAACCTTGCTACCGCATACTGAAGTGCTCTGGGGTCCTAGGTAAACTTGGAAGGCAGTCTAGCACACAAGAACTGCAATTCCTAGGCAATTCCTAGTACTAGGCTGGGCTTAGAGCCAGTGTACTAGAGTGGCACATGACCTAGGGAGACACCAGCTGGCATGGCTATGGGAGTGCTCTTGCCCTCCCTCCTCCAACCCCAGGCAGTGCAGCTCACAGTAACAAAAGTGACTCTTTCCTTCTGCTTTAGTAGAGGAGAGCAGAGTAAAGAGGATTTTGTTTTGCATCTTGGATACCAGCTTAGCCATAGTAGGATAGGGTACCAGGCAGAGATGTGAGGTACCCTTTCCAGGTCCTATCCCCAAGATAACATTTCTAGATATCTCCTGGGCTAAAAGGGAACACACCACCTTGAAAGCAAGATCCCAGTTCTGGCAGAATTGATCAACTCCTGAATAAAGAGCTCTTTGGCCTTGAATAACCAGGAGCAATATCCAGGGAGTGCTGTGGGCCTTGGGCTCTGAGACATGCTGGCTTTTGGGTGATGCAGCACATTCCCAGCTGTGGTGGCTAGAGTGAAAGACTCCTTCTGCATGAGAAGACACAGGGGAAACTAAAGAGGACTTTGCCTTAAACTTTAGGTACCAGCTCAGCCACAGTAGCGTAGAGCAAAAATTAGGTGTTGGGGGAACCTCAGTCCAGGCCTACCCACATAGATACCATTTCTAATCCTGCCTTCGGTCAGAGTAGAGCACACTGCCCTGAAGAATGAGTCCAAGGCCAGGTAGTATTTACCACAAACTGACAGAAGAGTCATTGGGCTTTTTGTGTGTTTGCTTGTTAGTTTTTGCATGCAGTAAGTGTTAAATTGTCATCAATTAAAAATAATGCATTAGAACATGGTATTTGCAAGCCTTATAGTAACCCCAGATACACACACACACACACACATGAGAAGATATCCACACAAAAAAGCAATTAAAGCAGACCATCAGAGAAAAACATCTTCACTTAAATAAAGACAGCAAGAAAAGAAAGAAGAAAAAAAAAAGACTGCCAAACTACCAAAACTCGAATTAAAAAATGGCAGGAGTAAGTTGCTACTTATCAATAATAACATTAAATTCAAATGAACCAAACTCTCCAATCTAAAGACATAGAGTGACTGAATGAATGAAAAAACAAGACCCAGTGATCTGTTGCCTATCAGAAACACATTTCACCTATAAAGGTACACACAGATTGAAAATGAAAGAATGGAAAAAGATATGCTATGGCAAGGGAAACCAAAAAAGAGCAGGAGTAGTTACACTTGTATCATACAAAATAGATTTTAAGACAAAACTATAAGAAGATACAAAGAAGATCATTATATAATGATAAAGGGGTCAATTTAGCAAAAGGATGTAACAATTGTAAATATATATGCACCCAACACTGGAGAACCCAGATATTTAAAGCAAGTATTATTAGAGAATAAGAAAGAGATAAACCCCAAAACAGTAAT